>NC_083096.1:155822424-156122424 GCF_949774975.1 Lagenorhynchus albirostris
TGTTACGGAGCACGGGCTGTAGGTGCGCGGGCTTCAGTAGTTGTGGCATGCGGGCTCAGTAGCTGTGGCTCGCGGGCTCTAGAGCACAGGCTCAGTAGTTGTGGCGCACGGGCTTAGTTGCTCCGTGGCGTGTGAGATCTTCCCGGACCAGGGCTTGAACCCATGTCCCCTCCATTGGCAGGCGGATTCCTAACCACCGAGCCACCAGGGAAGACCTTGCTGTTTTGTCTCTTTATTCATTTACAAGTCGAGATATACAGTTCCTCTAATCAGAATTTAAATGTATCTTGTTATCAGATTATCCAGTTAGCCTCTTCATTTTTTACTCTGTTGGGAGGAAATTAAAATAATAATGAAATGTCATAGAATCATAATGCTGCATTTTGAATGCAGTCTCATTTTTAGATGTATTTTCTAGCTGCATATAACTAGTAAATAGATCACTGTTCATTTTTGTGTGTATTTTCTCTTTTTTTAAAAAAATGTATTTATTTTATTTATTTTTGGCTGCGTTGGGTCTTCGTTGCTGTGTGCAGGCTTTCTCTAGTTGCAGTGAGCAGGGGCTACTCTTCGTTGTGGTGTGCAGGCTTCTCCTCGTGGTGGCTTCTCTTGTGGAGCACGGGCTCTAGGTGCACGGACTTCAGTAGTTGCAGCACGCGGGCTCAGTAGTTGTGGCTTGCGGGCTCTAGAACGCAGGCTCAGTAGTTGTGGCACACAGGTTTAGTTGCTCTGTGGCATGTGGGATCTTCCCAGACCAGGGCTCAACCCGTGTACCCTGCATTGGCAGGCGGATTCTTATCCACTGCGCCGCCAGGGAAGTCCCTCTCCCCCTCCCCCTCCCCCTCCCCCTCCCCCTCCCCCTCCCCCCTCCCCCTCCCCCCTCCCCCTCCCCCCTCCCCCTCCCCTCCCCCTCCCCCTTCTTTTCAATACTTATTTTATTTATTTGGCTGCGCCAGATCTTAGTTGCAGCATGCAGGATCTAGTTCCCTTACCAGGAATCAAACCCGGACCCCCTGCATTGGGAGTGCAGAGTCTTAGCCACTGGACCACCAAGGAGGTCCCTTGTGTATATTTCCTTATGTCCTGCAAATTGCCTGAGTTAATTTATTACTTCTGATGCCTTGTAATTGAACTATTTACATTATTTTAGGCTTACAATCATGCCAACTACAAAAACAAAGGGGATGTTTTAATTAATTTTGTTCCATGTATTTATGTTTCCTAAACATTGCCCCCAAGTCTTATGTTAAATAGAAGCAGGCAATAAGTCGTCCTTCCCTGGATGCTGTTTTAAAGGACCATGGTGATGCAGCTACACTAATTTTAAAACTGGCTTATGATTTTATTACCACATTCCTCAAAAGAAAGATGACAACATTTTTACTACTTTTTCTTTTATCAGGCCTTGAATAAAACAGCATTCCTGAATTATTTCATACTGGGTGGTAGATATTCTTTTAATGCAGTTTTTTTTTGTTTTGTTTTTGTTTTGGCCACACTGCACACCATGCAGGATCGCCAGGGAAATCCCCATCTGTGCATCTTCTTTTTTTTAAAATTAATTTATTTATTTTTGGCTGTGTTGGGTCTTCGTTTCTGTGCGAGGGCTTTCTCTAGTTGCGGCAAGCGGGGGCCACTCTTCATCGCGGTGCGCAGGCCTCTCACTATCGCGGCCTCTCTTATTGCGGAGCACAGACTCCAAACGCGCAGGCTCAGTAGTTGTGGCTCACGGGCCTAGTTGCTCCGTGGAATGTGGGCTCTTTCCAGACCAGGGCTCGAACCCGTGTCCCCTGCATTGGCAGACAGATTCTCAACCACTGCGCCACCAGGGAAGCCCTGTGCATCTTCTTTAGTGAAGTATTTGTATTAGACTTGTGCCCATTCTTTCTTTCTTTCTTTCTTTAGATGCATCGGGTGTTAGTTGCGGCACACGGGCTCAGTAGTTGTGGTGTGTGGGCTCTAGACTGTGCAGGCTTAGTTGCCCCGCGGCATGTGGGATCTTAGTTTCCCAACCAGGGATCAAACCCACGTCCCCTACATTGGGAGGTGGGTTCTTAACCACTGGACCACCAGGGAAGTTCCTAATGCAGTTATTTACCCTGTGAGGATTCTTTTTAGAAGTTTTGTTTTTACATTCATAAATAAAAGATGTGCTTTTTGTTTTCCTTTCAGACACTTGTCAGATTTAGTGATCAAAACCATATTTTTGTCATAAAATCAATGGGATTACATGCTACATTCTCTTCTGTCATTTGAAACTTTAAATAGAGATTACTTCTTCATACAAGGGGACCACTCTGAGAAGATTCTTTAGTTAATAGCCAATACAATTCCTTGATTTATTATGAAACTCAATATTTTTAAAGTAGGAAACCCAATATTTTTATTCTGAGTTTTACTGTTTCCTCTTTTTTTTTACTTGAATTTTATTTATTTTTTTATACAGCACGTTCTTATTAGTTATCTATTTTATACATATCAGTGTATATATGTCAATCCCAATCTCCCAATTCATCCCACCACCACCACCCCATTACTATTTCCTTTTTACTATTATTTTCTTCAATCTTGTTTCTTTGTGCTTTTTTTAAGTCTATAATCAAGAACTTATTTTTTTTTCAAGGTATAGTTGATATTAGTTTCAGATGAATAATATAGTCACTCAAAATTTTTATAGATTATGCTCCATTTAAAGTTATAAAATATTGGGGAATTCCCTGGTGGTCCATTGGTTAGGGCTCCATGCTTTCACTGCTGAGGGCCCGGCTTTGGTCCCTGTTTTGGGGAACTAAGATCCCACAAGCTGTGCAAAAAAAAAAAAAGTTATAAAATATTGGCTATATTCTCTGTGTTGTACAATATGTCCTTGTAGCTTATTTATTTTATACATTGTAGTTTGTATCTCTAATTCCCTATCCTTATATTGCCTCCCCGACCCTTGCCTCTCCCCATTGGTAACCACTAGTTCTCAATATCTGTGAATCTGTTTGTTTTAGTATCTTCACTTGTTTTGTTTTATTTTTTAGATTCCACATGTAAGGGATAACATACAGTACTTGTCTTTCTCTGTCTGACTTATTTCACTAAGCATAATACCCTCCAGGTCCATCTATGTTGTTGCAAATGGCAAAATTTCATCCTTTTTTATGGCTGAGTAGTATTCCATTGTATACATACACCACATCTTCTTTATTCATTCATTTGTTGATGGACACTTAGGTTGCTTCCATATCTTGGCTATTGTAAATAATGCTGCTATGAATGTTGGGAGTGCATGTATCTTTTTGAATTAGTATTTTTGTTTTCTTCTGATACATACCTAGGAGTGGAATTGCTGGATCATGCGGTACTTCTGTTTTTAGTTTTTGTTTTTGTTTTTTTTTTGGCGGTACGCGGGCCTCTCACTGTTGTGGCCTCTCCTGTTGCAGAGAACAGGCTCTGGACGCACAAGCTCAGCGGCCATGGCTCATGGGCCTACCCGCTTCGCGGCATGTGTGATCTTTCTGGACCGGGGTGCGAACCCATGCCCCCTGCATTGGCAGGTGGACTCTCAACCAATGCGCCACCAGGGAAGCCCTGTTTTTAGTTTTTTGAGGAACCTCCATACTGTTTTCCATAGTGGCTGCACCAATTTACATTCCCACTAACAGTATAAGGGTTCCCTTTTTCCGTATCCTTGTGAACATTTGTTATCTGGTCTTTTTGATGACAGCTATCCTGACAGGTGTGATGTTTCATTGTGGTTTTGATTTGCATTTCTCTGATGATTAGTGATGTTAAGTATCTTTTCATGTGCCTGTTAGCCATCTGTATGTCTTCTTTGGGAAAATGTCCATTCAGATCTTCTGCCCATTTTTTAACCAGGTTGTTTGTTTTTTTGCTGTTGAGTTGTATGAGCTGTTTACATAGTTTGAATATTAATCCCTTATCAGTCATATCATTTGCAAATATTTTCTCCCATTCAGTAGGTTGTCTTTTCATTTTGTTAATGATTTCCTTTGCTGTGCAAAAGCTTTTAAGTTTAATTTATTTTGCTTTTGTTTTCTTTGCTTTAGGAGACAGATCAAAAAAAATATTGCTACAATTTATGTCATACAGTGTTCTGTGTCTGTTTTCTTTTATGAGTTTTATGGTTTCTGGTCTTACATTTAGGTCTTTAATCCATTTTGAGTTTATTTTTGTATGTGATGTGAGAAAATGTTCTCATTTTATTCTTTTACATGTAGCTGTCCAGTTTTCCTAGCACCACTTTTTTTTTTTTTTTTTTTTTTTTGGCGGTACGTGGGCCTCTCACCCCCGCGGCCTCTCCCGTTGCGGAGCGCAGGCTCCGGACACACAGGCTTAGCGGCCATGGCTCACGGGCCTAGCTGCTCCACGGCATGTGGGATCCTCCTGGACTGGGGCACAAACCCATGTCCCCTGCATCGGCAGGCGGACTCTCAACCACTGCACCACCAGGGAAGCCCAGCACCACTTTTTTAAAGATATATATTTATTTATTTATTTGGCTGCACCAGGTCTTCATTGAGGCATGCGGGATCTTTAGTTGCAGAATTTGAACTCTTAGTTGCGGCATGTGGGATCTAGTTCCCTGACCAAGGATTGAACCCAGGCCCCGTGCATTGGGAGCGTGGAGTCTTAGACACTGGACCACCAGGGAAGTCCCCCAGCACCACTTATTGAAGGGACTATCTTTTCCCCACTGTATATTCTTGCCTCCTTTGTCATAGGTTAATTAACCGTAAGTGTATGGGTTTGTTTTGGGCTCTGTATTCTGTTGCATTGATCTAGGTGTCTGTTTTTGTGCCACTACCATACTGTTTTGATTACTGTAGCTTTATAGTATAGTCGGAAATCAGGGAGTGTGATACCTCTAGCACTATTTTTATTTCTCAAAATTGCTTTAGTTAGTCAAGAACTTTCTTGTTTTTGTTCTTTATTCTTTCTAATACAGGCATTTAGAACTAGTCATCATTCTGTTAAGAATCCATTGGAAATATCCATTATTGATATGTTATATTTAGAGCTTTGTTTATTAAAGAGGTTGTTTCTGAGTTTTAAAGAATAATTCAGTAATTATTTTTAAAAGCACTGATTCTTTCATTGTTTCTTTTATTTTTTTCTTGGTCCATGCAGTAAGTTACAGAATTTCTGCCTTTAGAATGTATTTTATCTTTGTGTCCAAGTATATAGTCAGTGATTTGTTAAAGATTTATGTATACCTGAAAGGAAGTATGTCTCTCCACCTGTAGACTGTTTAAATTTCCTGCAGTTTTCAGGTTTTTAATTTCATACTTACATCTATTTCTTTTGAATTCTGATAAAGACATGTTTACATTTCCAGTTGTAATTAAGCTTTGTCTCTTGCATTTCTGCCAGTTTTGTGTATATTTTAATTTGTGTTATTTGAGCCACATAAACTCAATATTGTATTGTAACCTTATTGATCACTCCCATTTTCTTTTCGAAATTCCCATTACCTGATAGCTTGTTTGTTCTATTGTAATAGACTTAGACCATTTCCCCAGTTATCAAAATTTTGGCAGCAAATGTGGGCTCTTTTTTACCCCAGTCATCAGTGCTTATCCTTGTATAGGGATATTAAGCTCTTTACAATGTGTATTAATTGATCTATTTATATTTAACTCCTTTGCTGGAAAGGTTATCTTGTTAGATTTCTCAACTACATAGATTATATAGTAGACTTGAAGCTATTTCTTTGACAGGTAGTTTTCTAACATTTCTAACTTTAATGTTTCTTTGTTTTTTGGCTGTGTTGGGTCTTCATTGCTGCGTGCGGGCTTTCTCTAGTTGCAGTGAGCCGGGGCTACTCTTTGTTGCGGTGCGGTGGCTTCTCTTGTTGCGGAGCATGGGCTCTAGGCGTGCGGGCCTCAGTAGTTGCGGCACACAGCCCCTAGAGTGTGCAGGCTTCAGTAGTTGTGGTGCACAGGCTCTAGGGTGCGCGGGCTTCAGTAGTTGTGACGTGCATGCTCAGTAGTTGTGGCGCATGGGCTTAGTTGCTCCACGGCATGTGGGATCTTCCCAGACCAGGGATTGAACCTGTGTCCTCTGCCTTGGCAGGTGGATTCTTAACCACTGTGCCACCAGGGTTAAGGTTTAATGTTTAATCTAATAGTTTCTTTCTACTACAAATTTCTATTATTATTAATATGTATTATTAGTTGAGTTATTTATAGGAGATGATTGTATCTGGATGGCCTGAAGCAGTGTAAATTCTGTACGTCTTACCCTCATAGTGATTCTGGAGACATTATGTCTTTAATCTCAGATCTATCAATATCCTTATCACCTTGTTTATAAAAGTGTTTTTTCTGCTTTCAGATTGCCATTATCTCTTTTATTTCACTTTTTTAATTGAAGTATAGTTGATTTACAACATTATGTTTCACGTGTACAGTATAGTGATTCAGTATTTTTAAATATCACACTGCATTTATAGTTATTATAGAATATGGGCTCTATTCCCTGTGCTATATCCTTGTAACTTATTTATTTTATGCATAGTAGGTTTTACTTCCATTACGTCTTGTCATGATCTTTTTCCCTAGGACTTGGTTGATGAATTCTGTCAAGTTTTATATGTTTTCATATGTTCTGCTTCAAGGGTAAAGCTGGTTCAAAACCACATTCCTAATATAGTTTCATGTGGTGGTTAAGTGTGCAGACTCTGGAGAGGCCACTGGTTAGGGTCCAAATCATGGCTCCACCGCTTACTTACTGGCTATGGGACACAGGACAAGTTAGGTCTTTTAGTTCCTTATCCATCAAATGTGGGTGGTAATAATATTGATATATCTACTTCAGAGAGTTGTCTCAAAGTTTAAATGAGATAATGCAGGTCAAGTGCTATAGCCTGTCTGACCACAGGGTAGAATGTATTCAGTAAAGAAGCATAAGCTGCAATGATTATCAGCTTCACTTGTGGGCTCCTCTGCAGAGTCTGAGGCGTGAGATCCAAAGTCACCCTTATCTTTTCATTTGGAGTTTAATCTTACTATTACTAGCTACCATTTACCAGGTGCCTGGTGTATGCCAGTAAATAGGAGATTTTTACACTCATTTAATCTTCAGAGCAACCAGTGATGTAGGAGGTCCCCCACATTTTCCAGAAGAGGAAAATGAGGTAAGTTTTTCAAAGTCACATAGCATGTAAGTGGAAGAAAGCCATGGAGCAAACCCATGTCTGTTCTACAGCAGTCTCTTCTCTTTCCACAGTGCTATCCTGCCTTCTTTTAAATCATCATCAAGTAGATGTTTTTGAGATGATCATTAAGGTGTAGTCCAGAAAAAACTTTATGCATTTTCTCTTTAGCCATACAAAGATTTTTAGAAAACTTAATTTTTTTTCCAGAATATTATTGGCAGGTTCATGATTTTTCCATTATCCATATTGTTTTCAATATTTATCTCCTTATTCAGGTGTCTAGGTTTATCAATTTCTGTTATATGCATATTATTATTATTACCACTTCTTTGATTTATTGTATCATTTCCACCCATCATGACTTCCCTTGAATATTTGTAGGTTCTAATATTTGTAGTTTCTCTACATTTGTAGTTTCACTTCTATCTCAATAGAAGCATTTGTAGTTTCACTTCTATCTCAATATCACTTTCTCTTTTCATCCCCCCCAATAGATCATTTATAGGTTTATTACAAATTTATCATCACCTTCCCCCTCCCTTTCTTTTCCCAGGGATTATTCCTCCCTTTAAGTATCTTAGATTAACTCTCTGTCTTCCTTTAGGACTTTCAGTAACAGATAGATGGTTTTATATATCTTGACTCCCACAAGATCATGACAGACTTTATCTCAGGTGTCTCACTAATAGTAGGCACCAGTCAATTATGAAATCAAAGTTAATTCTATTCTGTAGAGCTTCTGCAATTTTTCTTCTTTTCCTATCGGTGGAATAGTTATTTTTTATAAAACCTGGATTTTGTGTGTGGTTTTTGGGTTTGGGGTTTTTTGAAAGCATCAAAACTAGACATCTTAAGGATTTTTGGTTATGAGGAAGAGAACCAATTAAAACCTAACTCCATGCCCTCCATCATGTTAGCAAGTATATGCTTATCCAGCTGTGCTTCCCTCTACATGTATGCCTTCTCCACTTCCTTGTGTCTTCTCTTTAAGCCTTAGCTCACAATGAAGACAACTCTAGCCCTTGCCCTGTATGACCTTTCTTAGTTTTCAGAGCCTGCCATCATCCAGCTCAGTCTCTCAGTGTCCCAATTTCTAATATCTGGGAAAGACAGTAGGTAGGTGCAGCTGGATCAGGTGACATCTGTAGTCCAGTCAGCTGTCTTTTCAGTAGCTGGCAGCAAAAATAGCTACTTGTTAGACCAGGACTGCACCTTCCAGAGCACCTTGGGAAGGTGTGTTCCCTAATGGGAGTGGGCAAGGAAGTAACCGTTGACACGGCTGTCACACTGGATTTGCTTGTCTTTGTTTTAGATCATTCTGTTGAAGTTTTCCTTTTGGTGCTTTTAGCAAGGAGGGAGAGATTCAGTACTGTCATTTAAGTTACAGTAGGTTTTTTGTTTTTTTTACTTAAATGAAGGATTTCACTTATAAATTTATTATTTTAATCATTCCATCGTTCCAGACTTATGATTTTTTTAAGGTGAACAAAAGACAGCTAAGAAAGAGCCCTATGGAATTGCCACCAGAGATTCCCCATTTAGGTGGTTGGTCACAATTGACCAATATTCACTAGGTATAAGTCTACTAAACTAATAAACTAATAGCATCAGGTTCAAATACACCATCTTGTTTATGGCAGTATCATGAGAGTTACAATGTTTTCATGAACTCTAGGGACATTGCCTGTGAGAGCAATCGCTTTGCTAAAATCATGATATCCTGTGTCTATACCTTTCATCAGGTCGGCACTATCCCATCAAAAATAGAAATTCAAATTAATTTGCCTCACTTATTCTTAGTGAACCCACGCTGGCGCCCAGAGGTGGTTCCATTTTTTTCTAATTGTTTTCAGATTCCTCTGAAGAGTAACATCTCCCTCACTGCTCCAGTTTCCTACATCCACTTTTTTCTTTAAGAAAATAATGACAGGGGCTTCCCTGGTGGCACAGTGGTTGAGAATCCGCCTGCCAATGCAGGGGACACAGGTTCGATCCCTGGTCCGGGAAGATCCCACATGCTGCGGAGCAACTAAGCCCGTGTGCCACAACTACTGAGCCTGCGCTTTAGAGCCCATGAGCCACAACTACTGAGCCCGCGTGCCTAGAGCCCGTGCTCCACAATGAGAGAAGCCACCGCAATGAGAAGCCCGCGCACTGCAACGAAGAGTAGCCCCCGCTTGCCTCAACTAGAGAAAGCCTGCGCACAGCAATAAAGACCCAACACAGCCAAAAATAAATAAATTAAATAAATAAATTTATTTTAAAAAAAAACTAACCACCCTGTATTTCGGGGCCTCTCACCTTCTGAGATGGCCCACACTCTGTCTTAAAAAAAAGAAAAGAAAATCATGACAGCCTTTCTGATATCTGGTATTTTCGAACCACTCTGGGTTGGATTCCTGAATGGCCTGGACAAAGAATATGATAAGGCCCTGCCCTGGCACGTGGTGAATTCTCCATTCCTTTGTAATGTGCATATTATCTGGGCCTGAAGACTTCAGCTAATTTAAGGCAATTGGCAAGGAAGGAAAAGATGATTAGTTGAGCGCCTGTACACCAGGCACAGAGCTAAGCGCTTTCTTACATGTTGTCTCATTTACTATTTCTTCACCCATCTTAGACTTCAACTTCCTCTATAGGATATACCTTCTAATCATGTCAAGTTTATTAATTCCCTAGTCATCCTGGTCATTAAGACTCCGCCTTCCAATGCGGAGGGTATGGGTTCGATCCCGGGAACTAAGATCCCGCATGCCATGCGGTATGGCCCCCAATTTTTTTTTTTTAAAGTGTGGTCAAGTTTAGAGATTGTTCTACTTAATGGGAAATGTGAAAGGATATAAGAATCAAGTAATTGTTCCTTTTCACTGTAATCTGTTAATATTTTATCATCTTATCTCTGTAGCAGCAGACCTGTCCCATCTGCTCCACATAGCTCTTTGTTCTAAGGGTGCACCTTCCTGACACCATTCTTACAGGTTTAAGTTGTTCTTTCCCTAGTTTTGTTATCTGTCCTGTCTTTGTACGTGTTTGATCCCCTCCCTCTGAAGCTATGGTGGTGTCTGTAGATGTCTTCCCCTTTTCGTGATCTTTGGAATAATTAGTTATTGAACTGTCAGAATTCTCGTTTTAATGTCTTCAGTGTTTGTTGAACCATCTTATCTTTCAGACTCTTTGGCCATGATATTTCACTTTTTTTTTTCCTCTGAAGTTTTTGAAATATGTGCAGCAGACTTTATTATTTTTTTTATTTTATTTTATATTTTTAACATCTTTATTGGGGTATAATTGCTTTACAATGGTGTGTTAGTTTCTGCTTTATAACAAAGTGAATCAGTTATACATATACATATGTTCCCATATCTCTTCCCTCTTGCGTCTCCCTCCCTCCCACCCTCCCTATCCCACCCCTTCAGGCTGTCACAAAACACCGAGCCAATATCCCTGTGCCATGCAGCTGCTTCCCACTAGCTATCTACCTTACGTTTGTTAGTGTGTATATGTCCATGACACTCTCTCGCCCTGTCACAGCTCACCCTTCCCCCTCCCCATATCCTCAAGTCCGTTCTCCAGTAGGTCTGTGTCTTTATTCCTGTCTTACCCCTGGGTTCTTCATGACATTTTTTTTTCTTCTTAAATTCCATATATGTGTTATCATATGGTATTTGTCTTTTTCTTTCTGACTTACTTCAGTCTGTATGACAGACTCTAGGTCTATCCACCTCATTACAAATAGCTCAATTTCATTTCTTTTTATGGTTGAGTAATATTCCATTGTATATATGTGCCACATCTTCTTTATCCGATGATGGACACTTAGGTTGTTTCCATGTCCTGGCTATTGTAAATAGAGCTTATGCAGCAGACTTTAAATAGACATATTTGACAAAGTCTAGTGTTCTTAATCTCTTCTATTATGAACTTTAATACAGTAAGGTCACTTTTTCCAATAATTCCTATATGTTGTACCACATTATCTTTTTCCTTTGAGAGTATCAGTTCTCAATTCTAAGAGGTCTTTGGTTAGATTTGATCCAACTTTTATTTTACAGCAAAGAAACATTATGGTAAATTTTGCAATGAAAGGGGTTTGTCCACAGGTGATCCAGAACCAAAATTCCAGTTTGGGGCAGGTAGAAGTCTCAAGGGCAGGCACTCAGGGGGATCCTAATGAGGAATGTGTTGTAACACCTTGTACCCAGTAGATACTCAGTGGAATCTGATTGCTGATCATTTCTCGTCCTGCAGTGTGGGCCAAGCTGAAACTGCAGAAGGCGTCGGAACGATGGCAGCCTGACACTGAGGTGAGTGCTCACGTAGCATCAGGGATAGCATCAAGTGACAGAGCTCCCTCACCATGTAGAAGGGAAGTAAGAGATGGTCCCTGGTTCACTGCAGTAGCAAGTGTAATGTGACAATATCTATAATTGGCTCTTGACTTGTAAGCCTAATTCATTGGTGATATTAAATTAAATGTGTCAGACTTTAAATCTGTGTCTTAAGACAGGTTATATTCTCCCACTGAAGTTTTGAAGTGGCAAGCAGGAGTGCCCTGTGTCTTGTCCTGCCGTGAGGATTCATAAGCTAAGAAGTTGAGACTCCATGTCATACATTAGATATCCTTTGAGGAGAGCATCTGATGAGAGATGATCTTCTCCTGTGGTGGGGAGCTATCCTTGGTCCTGAGATAGTCATCCTGAACAGATTTCAGAGATGAGGAATGATGTGTGTGTGAGGTACGGTAGCTGCTGCTTCTCTTTTAGGTCAGTGGTTTTCAGTGTCCCTTTTTTTTTTAGCAGCAAAGCCTTTTTCAGACAGTAATGTAGAACTCCAATAAATAAAATAGAAAAAAGCAGAACTGCTCTGGATGTGGAGAGGCTCAGCCTTGGCTTTTCATCCCCTGTAGTGGTCTCTTAGGCAGAAACCTAGGATTCTTGGGAACCATTTGAAAACCATGTCTTAAGTGAGCCTTTCTGAACCAGGGTTCCTCATCTTAAACGCAGTGATTTGAATGAACTATTTTCTCAGATAGCCACAAGGATCGGTCCTAATTGGTACCATCCTAGATGTCTAATAGGTGCTGTGAGCAATAGAGCAGAACCCCAGTTGAGAAAGGCTGTCTTAGACGAATGGCATGGAATCAGGCCAGGGTGAGCTCAGGTATCCAGAGGTTGGCTCCAAACATTTCTCCCAGGAGGTGTAGCTAATGGTGTTCCTCTTCCCTTTTAGGAAGAGTACGAAGACTCCAGTGGGAATGTTGTGAATAAGAAGACGTACGAGGATCTGAAAAGACAAGGACTGCTCTAGTGTTCAGGGATGTTTCTCAGCTGTGGGGCTAGCCCAATCTTCCTTAAGATCTGCTTTTTCTATTCCTCCCAGCCAAACGCTCCTAAAGACTCTTTGCTACTTAGTCTTACGGACTAGCATGCATCTTGTAGAAGCAAGGCATGCTGGCATATTGCAGGGTTGAGGTGTGTTTTATCTTTGTTTTATATTAAAAAAGATTCTGTTGGAAAATAAAACCAGCCCTTGTTCTGAATGTGTCTTGTTCTGAAGCCCGGGATTATGTACTAATTCAGTCCTCTAGTTCTTAACACCTCCCTACCTCTTTCTCACGATCTTCAGTAGCAACTGAAGTTTAATGAGCGCCTGTTATGTTACATATATTATGCTGGGTAATTCTGACTTAGCCTCATTCTCCACTCCCATTTGCTGCCACTTCTCCAAATGAGCATCACCCCAGGATAAGCCCTGCCCTTAGTTGAGTCAGCCATTCGTGCGCATACTGTACTAGGGAAAGATGGGGAGGGTGAGCCAGGACCTCTGCTAAGGACAAAGTTGTGGCACCAGGGTTGCCTTTTTATTTGCATAAAGGAAGGACTTGGGCTGTTTTGGAATGGGCCTGCTGCCCTGCCCCTTCTCTAAGCCTCAGCAGCCTGGCACACAGTGAAACTAAGACCAGCACTGACTTCACCTGCTTGCTACTTCAGAACAAGAGGCTTTGGTCTCCCTTTGTCTTCCATGGGATCCTTACTTGACTGAGAAGTGGCTGATATTCTTGTGTTCTCCAAGCCCAGACAGCCAAGATCTGGGTGGAGTTGAGCAGCTGCCTCAGGATCTGAATCTGAGGGATTCAGATCCCAAAGGGAAAGAACTGGGGGAGCCAGGGGGCCCTGATCTGCCCACAGCACAGTCATCTGAAGGCCAGGGCCGGGACCAGAACAGGATTCCCCAGAGGGCCCCTTTGCCCCTCAGCACACAGACCTTCAGTTTGTTTGTAATATATCTACTTATACGTCTGCTTGGAAGGATCCCAGCTCCAGAGCTGGCCTTTCCCTCACACTCATCTATTGCCCTAGTTATCTCCATGAGTAGGGTTTCACCACCAGGTTGGGATTTTCCTTACTGGTTCAACCCATCCCTTGGGCAACGCCTCACATGTTCATTTGTACTTTTTGGCTCCTCCAGTTGCTTAAAACCCCAGTTGGACAACCTCGCCAGAGCCTGAGTTTCTAAAGCAGAGCGAATGGATAATAAAACCTAATTGAGCCAACTAAAAACATTGATAACTGAAAATAGGCCCAAAGTGCAAGGAGACATTGCCATTTGAGAAGAGAGTTAAAGCCTGGGAAATGGTAAACATGGGAGGGGATGTCTCTCCAGCCTTCCAGCTGGGGCAGTAGCAGCATCAGGCCTCCCCAGGGACACACCTGATGCTTTCCCACCGTCACATTCCTCTGAGCCCCCTCTTCAGGAGTGGGTACCTGGGACGGCAAGGTCAATCAATGGAGCGTTCCAAGAGCCCGTTTGTTTTCTTTACAGTGTGGAGGGGCGGTGGGACCAGGTTCTGTGGAGTCCTGCCATCATCCTTGCCCAGATAACTAGTCATCCTGTGAACTGAGCCAGAGGTGCCTGGGAGGAAACAAGCCCCTGGCGGGGGCGGAGACTCCTTTTGTTCATTTGTTACATTCATCCAAATATTTTTTAGTGCCTTCCACGTGCCAGGCACAGCTAGGTTTGCAAATCTTGAGAATTAAGTGGATGTGAGATGGTGGGAGCAGACCCAGAGGTAAGGAGGTGCAGTAACACCTGGGCCAGCTGGAAGAGTTGTGTGGCCAGCTCCACCCAGCCCTGAGGGGCACAGAGTTACTCAGGAGGTGCCTGCAAACTTGCATCAGTCAGAAGTGGTTCTCGGGACTTCCCTGGTGGTCCAGCGGGTAAGACTCCCCGCTCCCAAGGCAGGGGGCCCGGGTTTGATCCCTGGTCTGGGAACTAGATCCCACATGCCGCCAGAAGTCTGCATGCCGCAACTAAGACCCAGCACAGCCAAAATAATTTATATAAATAAATAACTATTTAAAAATAAAGAAAGAAAGAAGCAGTGGTTCTCCCCAGAGGTGGCTCCCTGAAGTCTGGCCTTCAGGGGTCTGCTATAAGAAGAACAGGATTACAGCTGAGCCCCCTTACTAGGCTAAGGAGAGCGGAGTGGTGCTCTTCCTGGGTTTAGGTCAGTAGTTCTTAACCTTTTTTAAGGATCATAGATTCCTCTGGAAATACAAAGATAACTGTGGACTTTCTCCTTAGAAAAGTATGCTTGCATATACTTTTTTTTTTTTGGCAGTGTTGCATGGCATGCGGGATCTTAGTTTCCCCACCGGGGATCAAACTTGCGCCCCCTGCAGTGGAAGCGGGGAGTGTTAACCGCTGGACTGCCAGGGAAGTCCCTGCATATACATTCTTGCACACAATTCAGGGGCTCATGAATCCCCAGAAGTGCGTCCTTGGTTCCTGAGTCTTATGAGAATCTCTCCTTTAGACCTGGAGTCTGAACCTCTGCCAGGGCACTGCCTGCCAGGAACAGATGATTCAGCTCACTTTTCAAGGAGGAAACTGCTCCATCAGAGCAACTGCAGGACTCTGCCTGCCCTCCCAGCCCAGGCAGGAATCTGGGCTTGACCCCCAGATTGGCCCTGCTGAACCCAGAGGCTGATCTTGGGATGAACCTCCCAGAAGCGGGAGTCTCCTCTCTCCCTACCTCTGAGAGGAAATCCAGTAAATCTGTGTCCAGCCTCAGCTGTCATCCCTTTCCTCCACTTCCCTTCTGTTCCCCTCGCTGGGTCAGCTTGTGCTGGAAGGCTCTACAAAGGGAGCACCCTAAAAGTAACCCATGTGTTGGGAAGTGAGCGTCAGACAAAGGTGAGGTTTTTGTCTTCCCTCTGCATTGTTTTTACATTTTTTTATCCTTCGGATGATAACTACCTCTCCCTTCATCCTTCCATCCTGCCCTGCTGGCAGCCTCGTCTCTAAGTTCTCTTGGGAGGAATGGGCCTGTGACCTCTCCCCACCCACTCCCCTTTCCACTATCAGACAGACAGAGTTCTCCCGTTGCAGGTGGGCCCTGGGACGACCCTGGCCTCCCATCCCTCTCATTTCTTCTGAGAGCCTGCTCCACCTGCCGGGTTTCTCATCTACACAGATAAGACACGTTCCAGTGGGGTCCTTCTACCTGCCAGTTGACTTTATTTTCTCCCTCTGGCTTCAGTCTGGACATCAGCTGTGCTTCCTTCTTTTGCCTGTGTCCCCGGTGGCAGCAGCGTCAGAGGGAACTGCCAGAGCTAACAGATGACTGGAGGGGAGGAGGGGCAGCCGCCAGCTTCCAGGGGCTGCGCTTGCAGCCTCCCTGCCTCAGGCACACACGCTGGTTGCCCTCCACACCTTCAGGTGCGCAGGTAGGTCTACAGCTGGGATGGGGTGGGGCTCAGGGAATACTGGGAATGTTCTATTTATGGAGACATGCACAGACTAAAGTAGATGGGCAAGGAGCAGAACTAGCACAGATACCAAGTAACCGTCTAAGCTTCGCCCGGCTTTCTGATTTGACGTCTGCTTCCCTCACACTCCTGAGCTGTCCCTCCAGCCTCAGCTGTCCCAACCAGGAAGCGGGAAAGGGGCTGTGTGGGAGGCTTGGGTCCTTCCTTTCACAAGGACACAGGGGCTGGGGAGAACCTTTGGGCCCCCCTCTTGACCTATTTGCCTTTGGAGACTGAAGTCCCCTTGAGAGCTGTTAACTGGATGAGAACACTTCTTAAGTGTAGCGTTGGAGGGGAGGGAGCAATGGAGGGGCTGAGGCTCCTGGTAGTAAGGAGGGGTGAGCGTGGAGAGAGAAGTGGCCCCTATTGCCAAGGGGTCCTACCCTGCCTCACCTCTGCACCCAGGATTCTGAGCGCAGCCCCACTCATGCATTAAAGACCATGGCCAGAAGGGGCCCAGCCCAGACAGGGTCCAGGCTCTCCTCTGTATCACATCACCCTGGCAGCCATCACCTGTGAGATCCAAGTGCTGATGGAGGGCCAACCCTTGACGGCAGGGAAACATGCCCTGTTAGCCCTGGGAAGTCTAGGGGCTGGGCTGTGCTCAGCCTCCCAGGGTTGGGCGGGAAGATGGGAATAAGGTCCCCTTCTCCCATCTCCAGCAGTTTTCTACCTCGCATGGAAAAACTTGAACCTGGGCTTAGCAGACCCTTACAGATCTGATCCCTTCGTCCTGGGGGAACCAGAGCTGGCATCCAGCTATCCAGGGTATGAGAGGTACCTCCTGCCCTTAGCTCACCTCTGATTTAGAAACAGGGTTGGGTCTGAACCCTGAAGAATCTGGACAAGGGGAGCCCTGACTTCTGACCCTCTCTGTGACCCAGCATTTCCCTGCCCTGGGTTCTGAGGAAGCCCATCACCCGCCACTCCCCACCCCCAGCAGCTTCTGATGTCAGAGGCAAATGAGGCCACATCAGAAGCACCGGATGTCTATTTCCTGTCACTGCACCTGCTCCAGCTCTGTCTCCCCTCGGGCCTGGGATGCTGCTGTTGCCATGCCAACAACAACATTTACTCTCAAAGGGGCCGTTACCAGGCTGCAGGCCCCTTTGTGCCTGCCTCAATGTTACTCTGAAAGTATGACTTGCGGGAAGCAAAAGCCCAGCCCCTGGGACCCCTTATTCCATACAAGTTGACCCCCCTGCTCCCAGCCTTAGTTTACTCCTTTGCATAGCGTAGTAATGGGAATCTCTGTTTGCAGCCCTCCCCTGGGCTGCCCAGGACCAGTCCCTCACTCTCTCGGGCTCCTGGCCTACCTCTCGGAAGATGTCTGTGACCGGTAGTAGCCATCAGGCTGCTTTGCTCAGAGGTAACTGCCCTAAGCCCAGGGACCCCAGCCTGTCCTGGTCCAGGTGACCAACCCTAACCTGTGACTGCTCCTGGGCCCTGAGGCTATCCCTTCTTTTCACCTGTGTCGTGGCCCCTTCTACTTAACCGCTGCATGACCTTTCCTTAACCTTGACTCTTGAGCTGGTTGCTTCCTGCAGTGGTCTCCTCTCTCCTTTTCCTCCTGCCAGTCCTCCTGTAGGTCCTACTGGTAGCCCAGAACCTGGTGAGAAGCCAGCTGACCCCCGCTCCTGTCCAGGTAAGCGGCAAAGCAGTCTGTGAAGGAGAGAGCCTCCTGGATGCCTTCACCTGTGGGAAGAGGGCCACAGCGTTCAAACCCTCCCACAGGTGTTCCATAGCTTCCACTGCTATGGAGAGGCGTGCAAACCGGGAAGCAGAGCCTTTCAACCAAAGAGCAGAGTGCAGCGCAGGGGAGAGCTACTGTGAGTGCAGGGGTAGGGTTGCTGTGGGGGACCAGGCAGAGTGCTGCCAGGAGGGGCTGCTGCAGGGTTGGAAGGGGTATGACATTCAGGTACCTCCAGTAAGGTGCTGGGAGGGAGGTGCTGAAGCGGAAGAGAGAGGAGTCGGTGTTTGGGTTGCCCTGAGAGTTGAGATATGGCCCGGGACTGGCTGGCCACCCCCCATCCCCCTGGACTCGCAGGCACTCTATTTACCCAGCTGATCCAACTCAACGCTTCCCACTATATGGCCTGGTGCAGCCTCAGTTGTGAGGGGAGAAATGAAACGAGCCCCAGCCCTTACCTGCAGGCCTCTAGCCCCGGACCCGGCTCTCTGCAGTGCTGCAGTGGCGGCCCGCTCTGCCTGGAGCTCAACCAGTCGGCCTCGGGTGAGACAATCCCCCTAGCCTGCAGCTCTGAACCCCTCCTCCGTGGTCCTCTGACTCCAAGCCCCTCCTCCATTGCCCTCCACTCTGACTCTTCCTCCCATTGGCCCCATAAGTTCTGAGCCCCGCCCCACCTGTCCCCAGCCCTGAGCCTTGCCCACCCACTAGCGCCCAGCTCTGAGCCCACCGCCTGACAGGCCCCCAACACCTGAGCTGTTTTCCCCAACCTCCCCAGCCTCTATCAACACCCCAACCTCTAAACCTTGTCGGGCTGACCCTTAGCTTTGAGGTCTACCCTCCTCCTCAGTGCCCCACCCCTTCTGGATTTTCCCCTTCCGACTCGCCACCTTTCCCTGCCCAGCTGGGCCAGTGCTCTCCTCCCCACAAGCTCCAAGGAAGCCAGAGCAAGTTCCTGTGCGTCTCCAGGTGGCAGAGATGGGAGAGTTTCAGGTTGTGAAGTTCACACACAAGATGCCCTCCCCTGGGGGGCGGCCTGGGGCTTTGCAGAGGAATTGTCCCCCAGCAGATGTGTCATAGCCCTTCCCCAGACAGCTCTGCTCTGCTCCCAGGCCTAGGCCACCTGACATCCCAGAGGAAAAGACACTTCCCACTCCACCACTGGTGACCACTACCCTGCCAGCCCCCAAGAGAAACATGAGTGTCTGTCCACATCTGCCTGCTCTGGGAAGTGGAAGCAGGAATGGACAGCGAGGGGTGGCTGTGGCTGGGGCCAGTGGGACAGGCAGGATGGGGCTCCAGCCCCGCCTCTGTCTGGAGCTCACAGGGCTCCACACCCCTTACCCTTCCCTTCACTCTCTCTTCAAGGGGAAAATCTCCTGCCAAGGCAGAAAGCTGTGGCCGAGTGCCCCGAGGGCTTGGACTTCTGTGAGGTGGGCCCCTGAAGTGCTCCAAGGTTGGGTGCTGCCCTCCCTCAGAACTGCAGGCCTCTCTTCTCCTCCGCTCGACGAATGGGTCAGCAGCCGAATCGGGCTGGAGCTAGACCTGCTGAGGGCCAGGCTGCTCGACCCTCTGAGCTCCACATTATGCTGAAATCCAAGGCAGTGGCTGGAATCTTCCGTGTCTGTGACATGCCCCCTTGTTTCTGATCACCCTGTATGTTCTCTGGGGACTGGCTGGCTGGCCTCATGGGGGTGGAGAGAGGGGTCCAAGGAAGTTCAGCTCAGCCCACAACCCAACTTAACATTTTTTGTCTCTGTGAATGGGGGACGAAGGCAAGGGGAGGATGAACGGTCTCATCTCTTCTTGCAGCTGAAACGGTCCAGCTCAGGCTACACTGCAGGGCGCAGCCAGGCCTGCGTGACAGGGACGCCCAGGTGTCACAGGGCTGTGGCTCAGCCCTGTTACCAGGAGTGCTGCCAAGCCTCAGCCTCAGGCAGCTGCCTCCAGCTGGATGAGAACCTCCACTTCAACGGGGCCGCACCAGGGGCCACAAGGAGCCCCCTGCCCTGGACCCCGGCTGGCGCTCTGCTGCTGTTCCTTCACTCAGCAGTCAGGGAGCGGCAGGCAGGAAGGTCCCATAGGCCCTGCAAGTCCCCAGGCCCACCCCCAGCTCTGATTCCTGTAGCTGTATCTTTTTTTTTAATTAAAAAAAATACATTTATTTATTTTAATTTATTTATTTTTGGCTGCATTGGGTCTTCGTTGCTGTGCGTGGGCTTTTCTCTAGTTGTGGCGAGCGGGGGCTACTCTTCGTTGCGGTGCGCGGGCTTCTCATTGCAGTGACTTCTCTTGTTGAGGAGCACGGGCTCTAGGCGTGCGGGCTTCAGTAGCTGTGGCATGCGGGCTCAGTAGTTGTGGCTCGTGGGCTCTAGAGTGCAGGCTCAGTAGTTGTGGTGCACGGGCTTAGTTGCTCCGCGGCACGTGGGATCTTCCCAGACCAGGGCTCTAACCCATGTCGCCTGCATTGGCAGGCGGATTCTTAACCATTGTGCCACCAGGGAAGTCCTTGTAGCTGTATCTTTAGTGAGAGGGATTTATCAAGTCCACAACTCTGTGCTAGAGGCTCCCAGGGCCTAGGCCTGAACATGATGCTCTCCAAGGGGACAGGGCCTTAGCCCCATTCCCAAGGAGAGGCTGGGATTTGTCTGGAAAAACAGAACAGTCTCCTGTCTGACCCCCATCAAGTAGGAGGACCCCAAAGTCCTGCAGGGACAGTTTCTTCATCTATAAAAATGCCCGGTCCCGTCTACTTTTCCCAGATCCTCCCCAGACTTTGACACAAAGAGGGGGGCTGGAATTGGGGTTCCCTTGCTTTCCTGCAATGACCACCACCCCCTTTATCTTTAAGGGTCTAAATCAATCCCCTTTCTCCTCATCCCCCACACAGCTTTGAAACCAAATTCAAATAAACTTGAGCTCCATTTAGGCTGTGGATATTTCCAGGAAAAGAAGAAGATTGGTAAGAAGGTGATGTCTGTTTCTGGAAGAGGTTTGCGTATACAAACTTGAACTGGTCACTAAGGCAGCAACTCTAAGGGAAAAAGGAGTGAGGATGGGTTAGAAGTCACATGCTCACTCTTTCCCCTGCACTTACCCTTTAGTTTGGGTCAAAGCTTGAGAGAAAGAGTATTCATTAAGATAATTCACTAATTCAATAAACATGTTCTGAGGGTCAACTGTGTCCCAGAAACTACCCTGGGGTGATGAGGAAAAGATACAGCCTGTCCTCAGGGAGCTTACAGCTTAGTGAAATGGCCAATCGGCTGGGAGAGACCGGTCCTGGGCTCCCTGATCTGAGCCCTTTTTGTCCACCTGGAGCAGCCTGCTTATCTTAGGTGGGAAATCGAGGCCCCAAAGGAGGAAGACCTTGCCCAGGTGCCTATGGCCAGTGAATTGGGGGAAGGGGCCGGAGAACAGCAAAGTACAGCCTCAGGCTGTCCTGAATGCTGAGTGGCCCCCTCCCCTGAACTCTTTCCTCCCTGAGAAGGAGAGAGGATAGAGCCTCAGCACAGTACTGCATATGAACAGGATCACACCCTTTACAATGTGCATTCTCATCCTTTACCCCCAAACAGCCCCATGAGGCAGGCGGGACCAGGTGCTCCTGTCACACACACCTCACACACAGCGCTGAGGCTTAGGGGGGGGAAGGGAGGCATGTGGCAGTGTCCATGGCACAGAAGTTGGAGTCACACTTTCAGCTGAGGCCCAATTTTGCCACTTTGCTAGGTGCGAGGCCTTGGTCAAATTGCTTAATGTCTCTGAGCCTCAGTTTCTACACCTGGGAAATGGTGTAGTGGTTCTTCACAGTGTTGTTCTCCTTTAAGCTAGGATGGGGTAGTTAGCTGGGGAGGAAGCGTTCCAGTAGAGGCCAGTGTTGGCCTGCCTGGAGTGAGAGGAGTTGAGGATGAAACTGAGAAAGTGTTTTTCCTTAAAGTGACCATCTTCCTTCCAGGCCCTGGGAGGGGAGCTCTGGCCCCATGACTTCCAGGACCGAGGGTGAGCCGAGGGCAAGTACTTAGGAAAATCTTTCCGGAATAGGGAGCCCAGGGTAGCCCAAGACCTAAGGAGTTAACGGGGGCAGGGAGGACCCCCCCCCCCCACCCCCCCCCCCCCCGCACTGGCGTGGGCAGGCTGGGCCTTGCAGACTGGCTGACCGTCGTGTGGCGTGGGGGCTTCTGGGAAATGTAGTCTCTGGCTGGGTCCCGGGGCCGCGGTGTTCCGCACACCCAGCAGCGGTGACAGCTCAGGAGGTAGGCGGCGATGGCAGGGGTGTGGGAGCAGGTGCGGAGCAGGGAAACCAGGGCGGGGCTGGGCAGGAGGGACTGGGCAAGCTAAGGGCTGGGACCCCTGTCCTGATGCTGTCAGAGCCGGACACTCTCGGCCTTCGGCTGACGCAATGGGGCCTGCTGGGCTGGGGGAGGGCCAAGGAGTAATGGGACACTTTCCCATCTCCAGGGGAAAAGGGACAGAACTGGGGTCCTTGTTTAGGATGAGAGCTCCCTTCCTGAGATACGTGCAGATACACCCCTGACACTGCCCAGAGAGGTGCCAGCAGGACTAATACTGCTCCCCAAAAAGGAAGGCAGAGCCCCATCCCAGGAGCGACAGGACTTGTCCTCCTCTCCAGTAATGGGACAAGGCACCCCACGTCCAACAAATAGACTGGACCCCACTTAGAAGCGACTGGATGCCCTTCAAGACAAAGGGCGGTACAGCAAATTGTACCTCTCACCGGGGGCAAAGGGATGGCCCCTCTCCCTAGAAACTAAAAGGCCCGTTCTCAGGGGAAGGGGGAGGGGGAGGAGGAGGGAGCGGATGGGGCCTCCTACGCCTTCTCCCAGCACAGAGCCCCTCCTCCCTGCCCCCAGCCCTCCCTCAGGCAGCTCCATAACCTCCTGAGTGACTTGTTCACCTAAGGGGCTCCCATCTGCCCTCCCCCGGGGCGTGTCTGCTCAGCAGGGGCCAGCATGGACCAGTCTGTGGCGATCCAGGAGACCCTGGCTGAGGGGGAATACTGCATCATCATATCCTTCCCTGCGGGTGCCGAGCTCCCAGCCCCAGGGCCTGCCGTGCCTGGCCTTGGGAAGTGGAATGGCAGGTGTCTATGTGTCTGTCTGCTTGCCTCCCTTTCTCTGGGCCTTCAGGGGGAGATGGAAACCTGTACATACTAAGCAGTTAGTCCTGGACTCTCTGCCGGGTGCTTTAAATACTCAGTTATCCTCCCACCCCCTGTGACGTTGGGGGTTACTCTCCCCATTTCACAGATGAGGAAGGGTGGGAGAAGTGAAACCACAGAGTGAATCTGTGTGGGTGAGGGCGGGGTGGGGCAGGGCAGGGCAGGGCAGGTGGGGTGGGCTGGGTTGGGCGAGGCCTGGGGCCCGGCTCCCTTTTGGTTTGCCTTGACCCTGAGCTGCAGGCGGTGCAAGGAGCGCTGTGTGAGGGAGAGAGCAGGCAGAGCCGCCTCCTGGGACTCGTGCGTTACCGCCCGGAACATGGTGGCCAGGAACATGCGTCAGTGACTGGTTCAGTCCTTGCCTCTCTGGCCCTGGGTTTGATTATTCTCCACTGTCCCTCCAGCTGGACTTCATGCCCTCTAGGGCAGAGTCTGAGGCTTCTAGAATACTTGTAATAATCATAATAGTTTTTGACCACTATAGGCCAAGCCCTCTGTATTCTTAGCTCATATAATCCTCAAAATTTGATGAGAAAACTTCTCAAGAAGATGGTTGAACATACTGCTCCAGATCTTGAGCCCTGTGGCCTGTCTTGGGTTCAAATTCAGGCTTCGTTACTTCCGAGCCATGTCATCCTGAGCAAACCTCAATGTGTCCAGACTGAAGATTAAAATGAGTTACTACATGTAAAGTGTTTAAAATGCTGTGAAGCACATAGAAAGGGCTCCATAAATGTTGCTAGTAATACCCACATATTACACAGAAGCAGAGAGAGAATAATTAATATTTATCAATGGTCTCACAGCCAGAAGGTGAACCTCAGGGTCTCAGAGCTGGGAAGGAGGAGCCTTAGACATTTTTGAACCCACCACCCTCACCTTACAGATGAAAAAGCTGAGGTTCAGGGAGGGAGTGGGGAGGCTAAGATTGCCCTGTTCTTGTCACTTGCAGTGCTAGAACGCACAGGGGGAGATCAAACATGGGTTTTACTAACAAGGCAGGGGCTCCCCGAAATGAGGCAAGTTCAGCTTTGATGACCCAACAGTCTCTGGTGGGTACCATGAGCAGAGAGGCATGAGCACAGCCCCAGGAACCAAGGAGAGAGTGCGAGCACCCCGAGGCTTCCCCGATGGGCCTGAGGGACGACTAGACTACAGGCCCCCTGTCCTCACTCTGCTTCCTGCCCTCAGTCTCTTCCTGTACACACACCGGAGGATGGCCGTTACCGGGGATGATGTCTCCTTGGACCAGATCGTGCCGATCTCTCGGGATTTCGCTCTGGAAGAAGGTGCCACAGGGGCCTGGACAGGATGATCCCTCTCCTCTGGGGTCCCGGGTCATTTCTGCCCTTGTTGGAGGTGGGGCGTTGGGAGGAAGGATGATGCTCAGTTGCTAAGGGCCCTTTCGTTTCCCTGCCCGCAGTGTCCCTGGATGGTGAAGTCTACTTTCTTGGTGAGTGGTCCTTTCAGTCTGAGTCCCAGTTGGGGCAGGGGGAACAGAATCTGCAGAGAGAAGAGTGGTGTGAAGTAAAAGCACTTTCTGATCGTCTCACTGTGGCACGCAGGACCCTGCAGGATGAGGCCCCGGTCATCTCTCCAGTCACTCCTTTCCCTGCTTGCTGCACTTGGAATCTTCTGCATTCCAAGCATCTCCAACGTGACGCGTGTTCACCACGGAGCCCCTGCACACGCTACTTCCTCCCCTTGAAAGCCCTCACTCCTCTTTTCGCATAGCCAGTTATCCTCCAGGGCTTCAGTTCACACTGACTTTCCTCGGGAAGCCTTTGTTGAACTCCTGAGCGTGTTTGTATCCCGAAAGTGTTTGTATTTCACTCATACACATTCCTTTGTCTCGTCCTTACCGCCTCTGTGTCACCCACAGTGATTTAATTATTTATAGTGGCCTATCTAATGTCGGTGTTCTTTGCTGGACTGCAGTCGTAATAGCAGAGGTAGTACTAATAATCATAGAAATGAATATTTAATCAATGATGACCTCGCGCCAGGCACTATGCTAACGAGCTTTACACACATCACGTGCTTTCCTCACAATTCTGTGAGGTCATCACTGCTTTCATCCCCGTTTTATGGACGAGGTAATGGAAGCCCAGAGAAATTAAGTAATTTAGCAAGAGGTGGGACAAGGATTCAGACTCGGAATCCAGTCTCTGGAGCCCACGCTCTTGATCAGTCTGCGGCATTGCTCCTACTCATTCATGAGTTCAGCACAGGTTTTGCGTGCTCGCCATGCGCCTGCTGGGTGCTGAGGTTACGCTATGAGCCAGACACCGTCCACACTCTAGCTCCCTGAAGACAAGGCCATGTCTGATGTCTTCAGCGTGGTGTTCCCTGTGGCTAGCGTGTGTCTGGCCCAGTCAGGGGGACTGACTGACGGACGGCCCCCTGTCCGCCTCTGTGTGCTTTTCATTCCACTGGTGGGGCGGGGGGTAGACTACAGGTTGAGAAGTTGGTCTCTTCTGGCTCCGTCCAGAAGGCTACGGTGAGGCTTACTGAATTTTCAGAGCTGAGGTCCACCTGCTTTGTAGACTGAGGGTGATGTTAATTTGAAGCTGGGGGTACAGAGGGCTCCCTTATTGCCCCAGCTTAAGGGTCAAAGGGGCTTTGGGAGCTTGGGCTGCTGACGTTCCATGCGGGGGGCTCCAGCCTAAAGAGGCACCTAAGCATCCTGGAGGCCAGGGGCTCATTTCCTGCCTCCCCTGTGCAGGCTCAGATGTCCCCGTCCAGCTGGACACAGCGGAGCTCAGCCTCGTATTCCAGCTCCCCTTTGGTTCACACACCAGAACGTTTCTCCAGGAAGTCGCCAGGGCCTGTCCAGGTAGGTAAGACCACAGGCTCCCGGGGGAAGGGGAGGCTGGGCACTGACCTCCCCACCACCAGTTGACTTTGCACCCTTTGGACTTACACTCTACAGTTTCTGTGCCCTCTCAAAGCTGCTGGCACCAGGCCACCAGCCAGCCATGATGTTTGCATTTCTGTTTTCCCGTTTCTGGACCTGAGTCTTAACGCCAGCAGGGCCCCTTTGCCCTCCCTGCTCTGGGCAGGGCTGCATGGGGTGAGTTGTGATTCTCATGCAGAGTCTTTTACAAGTTAGCAGGGTCAGCAGCTTCTAGAGGCCCACCTTCCCTCTCCCTGACAACCACAGCTAGAACCAAGGGAAGTCTGTCATAAGAGCTCTCCTGCCCTTGTACCCTGCTCTGTCCCCCACCACAGCTGAGAAGATGGTCTAGCTTTAACTTAACAGTGAGAAGTTAGTGGCCTCTAGGGCAGAATTTGTTTAGACTGGGCGATCAGCCAGGCAGGTAAAGAGCAGAGAATCAGCCAGAGAACATGCAAATTCTAGCCACCAGGCGCTGGGGCTTAGCTGTTTACCCAACACTGTCACTTATTTCCTTTCTAGCTAACATCCTGGCTCTGCAGGAATCCGGGGTGGGCTCCCCTTCTATCGTGGTCTCCTCATGGAGCCTGAATGTCTGGGGGCTCCAACTTAGTTTGCCTGGTGTGCAGGAAGGGTACTGACTGTTGATGAAAACTGGGCAATGTGGGAAAAGGAAACAAGATTATACAGCCTTGAATGCTGAGTTAAAGGGTTGATTCTATAAGCAGGGGAAATTTATCTCCAAACCTTCAACTAATAAGGATGACCCGTTTTATGATTATTATTGGTAGTTGTAGGAGAAGTAATAACAGTAGTAACAGCAAAGAGAATGGACTTTGAAGCTATACAACCTCTTGCATTTGAAGCCTATCTTTGCTGGTCTTTAGCTGTGTGACTTTGGGCAAACCACCTCACCTCTCTGAACCTTGGTTTTGTAGAGCTTTTTTTTTTCTCCCAGTTTTATTGAGCTCTAATTGACATACAGCATTGTATAAGTTTAAAGTGTACAGCATAATGATTTCACTTACATACATCACGAAGTGATTTCCACAATAAGTTTACTGAACATCCATCATCTCATACAGATATACAATTAAAGACATAGAAAAAAATATTTTTTCCTTGTGGTGAGAACTCATGATTTACACTCTTAAAAACTTTCTTTCATATAACACAGCAGTATTAAATATATGTATCATGTTGTTGCACCCCTAGTACTTATTTATTTTTCTTTTTTTTGGGGGGGGTGCGTACCATGCAGTTTGTGGGATCTCAATTCCCCGACCAGGGATTGAACCCGGGCTACGGCAGTGAAAGCCTGGGATCCTAACCACTAGGCCACCAGAGAACTCCCTATTTATCTTATAACTGGAAGTTTGGACCTTTGACTTCACCCAATCCCCTTTTCCCCCACTTCATCCCTCCCTCTGGTAACCACAAATCTGATCTCTTTTTCTATGAGTTTGCTTGTTTGTAGACTTCTATATGTAAAGAATATCTTCCTCACGGAATTGTGAGAATTAAATGAGGTAATACATGTGAAAGTGCCCAGCACATAGTAGAAGCTCAGAAAACTATTTCCTTAGCTAACATTCATTGTGGACTTATTGTGTGTTAGACACTGTTCTGAGGACTTTTCAGCACATTATCTCATTCTTCTTACCACAGCCGTTCAAGGTAGGTATTATCAGTGTGTCCATTTTACAGGTGAGGGAACTGAGGCTCAGGGAGGTTAAATGCCTTACCTGAGTACATAGCTGGTAAATAATAGAGCCAGGATTAGACAGGATTAGAGAGTCTCCTCCAGAGACTGAGCTCTTGAGTTTTGCTCTAATGCGTCCTAAGCTCATGCCAACCCATCCCATCTACACTGCTCAGGGAAGACTTCGTGTAGGAGGTGATGTTTAAGCTGAGACTTGAAGGATGAGTGAGGTTTTTTCCCAGGCAGCCAACATGGGAAAAAAGACAGTCGGAGTTAAGAGCAGAGCACTGGGTGGGATTGAAGTTGGGGTGGGAGGAGGCTGTGGAATGAGCTGAACCAGGACAGGCCAGCGGAGACAGCGCATGAAGGGTCTTAAATAACCATCAAAGAGCTTGGATTTTGCCCTGTAGCTTGTGGGGAGCTGATGGAGCTTTAAACTGAGGAATAACGAGGCAGGATTTGCACTTTAGGAAAGTTCCTCTGGCAACTGGTGCAGAAGGGGAGAACCTAGAGCAGGGAGATCAATGGGAATGTATTGCAGTGGTTCAGGCATAAAAAATGAGGCTTGGACCAGGGCCCAGTCATGGGGATGGGGAGGAGAGGATGGACTGGAGAGATCAAACTGATGAGAATGAAGGCACCATGGGAACACTGAGTTTGGGTTGTGTTCACAGCTTTACTGTCTGTGGTTACAACAGTGCCTGCCATGTAGTAGGCACTTAATACATATTTGTTGAATGGATAAACAGAGCTTGGTGCCCGGCTGTGAGAATGAAAGAGAGGGAGTAGTCGAGGATGATTCCCCTCTTTTAGGCTTAGGTATCTGTCTGTCGGTTCCCTTCCCTGCTCTTCCTTCCGGGGTCCACACCTGGGGTAACCAGCAGGGAAACTGCACTAACTCAGCTTCTTTGAGCAGCTATCATGATGTGGACTTCCTCTGGGAGGGGTCTGGGTGAGAGGGGACTCTCAGAGATGACAGACTCTTGGGAATCCACCTGCCCAACCCTTGCATTTTACAGATAAAAGGACCAGAGTCCGGGATGAGGTTACAGGTGAAAGGAACTAGTTTTTCCCCACCCAGTCCTTGGTGGGTAATGTGCAGCACAAAAGGTCAGGGAGTGGAAGTGACTTGGTCAAAAGATCACAGTTAGAGGAAAGAATTAGCCAACATTAATTGAGTACCTACTGTGTGCCATGTATTTTTCTAGACAGCAACAGACAACAACCATGTTTTTCTGTTTAGTCTTTTGAGCAGTACTAAAGAGTATCCTGTTTTACAGATGAGTAAACTGACAAGAGAGTAAACTGACATTTTAGTAACTTACCCGAGGTCATTCATTAATGGAAGTTAATAGGACCAGGTTTGGAACCCCAGGTTATAACTCCAAAGCCCATGGAGTCCAGAGATTTCAGTTCAGATCCCAGCTCTGCCACTTCCTAGTTGTGAATGTGAACAATATATTTTATTTCTATGAGCCTTGGCTTTATTATTCGTACAGTGGAAATACGAACTTGCCTTACTAC
Organism: Lagenorhynchus albirostris; assembly: GCF_949774975.1. Taxonomy (NCBI): domain Eukaryota; kingdom Metazoa; phylum Chordata; class Mammalia; order Artiodactyla; family Delphinidae; genus Lagenorhynchus; species Lagenorhynchus albirostris. The sequence continues at coordinate 155,851,388 of NC_083096.1, forward strand.
TCCAAGAGTTTTGGGAGGATCAGATGGGTTAATGGCATGTAACTGCTGAAAATAATTTAAAAGCTGTGTCTGGGAGTGCCATAGTCAGTCCTACGACCCAAGTCTCTTCATTTATGATGCCCTTGCAAATCCAATTCAGTTCGGTCAGGTTCATGCTGTTCTACAAGGAGAACAGGCAGGATAGCATAGGAAACAGCAAGTGTTTAGGAATCAGGCAGACCTGGGTTTGAGTGAGAGGCAGAGAAGACCCAAGAATTTCTAGGAAGGAAGAGTGGCAATCTGGTTCAGAGGGAACCAGAGGACTCGTCTTGAAGGCATATTTCATAGCAGGCACACTGCTTTTACTTAGAGTGTGTTTTTTTGGGAGGCTTGCGAGTTGCTGATGGAGATTGTGGGTAGTTAAAGCCCCCAACCCGCTCCCTAGTACTAACATGTATTTGAGTTCCCACACTGCCACTCACTCTGCGACCTCAGACTTCACCTCTCTGAGCTCAGTTGCCATGGGATAATAGTTGCCACCGGATAATCGTTCCCTTGCTCCTAAAGTTAGTTGTGAGAATTAAGGAGCATAGACCTTGGCACGTAGTTACCACCAGGTCGCAGGAGTGGTGCTTGTCTATCTTGGTATAGCACTTTCGTTTTCATGTTTATTATTGTATTTGAATCTCAGGCCCACACTGTGCGCCAGGGAAACAGGCTTGGAGCCTCCCCGGAGAGGCTGAGCGATTTGCTCACGGAGCAAATCCACCTTGCGGAGGTGGAACCGGCTCTTCAAGCCCGTGGCTCAGTATTCCCTCCTTTTTCCTTCCACAGGTTTCAACACCAAGGCCCTAGATCCTAAGTTTCTGTGGCTGTCTCGCTACAGGCGCAAGGAGCCGGAGCCCGAGCCGCCCACGCCGCGCGGCTGGAACTCAGCCCAGGGCACCCGGCCCGGGCGCTCTGGAATTGGCGGAGGCAGGTATCGATCTCGGAAGGCGCGAAGGGGATTGGAGGAGGCCAGGCTTCAGGGGCGGGCCCCGTTCTCTTTGGGGGCGGAGCTATGGAGCAGCCCGGCCTTTGATTGGCGAGGGTGGCACGCGGGGGCGGGCCCCTCTGGGGGTGGAAACGGGGGGCGGGGCTCCGGGCGGCGTGATGAAGAGCTTGAGGAAGCAGGCAGGGAAATGTCTGCCGCCGCCGGCTCTCGGGAGCGCGAATCTGCAGGTCCGGCGGGCGGTGGGACGCTGGGCTGGGGCTCCGGGGCGGTGGCGGGTCAGACCCTCGGGCGGGCAGGGTCTGTGGGTTGGCTGGCGGACGCTCGGGGCAAAGACCAAGGTCCTGGCCCTACGGAGGCGGAGACATTGGGGCTGAGGTGCTGTGGGGATGTTAGTTATTCTTAGCCGGGCGTGATGAGGGCAGGCGGGGGCCAGTGAGGTACTCAGGAATCCCGAGGCCGGGGTTTTGGTAGTACTAAAGCTCCGTTCCTGACTTCGCTGTGTGACCTGGGGCGGGTGGCTGCCCCTCTCTGAGCCTCAGTTTCTCCATCCTGACCTTCGAGTTTGACTTGTGTGGAGGTGCACTCCCCATGACGGAGCCTTCCTTTGGGTGAGGACTGGTGTGTGTACTGGGGCTGCCTGGCTCTCCTGTCGGTCCTCAGCCCCTGTGAGAGATTGGGCTGTGCGCAGACCCGGAGTCCAGGAGAGCCCTGTCCACCCTGGGCCTGGAGGCCACAATGAGGTTACAGGTGAAGGGGATTAGGTTTTTTTTTTCCACCCAGCCCTTGGTGGATAACGTTGTGCAGCACAAAAGACCAATTGTTGAGCAGGAGGTTGTCTTCTGGAGAGTGAGAGGCCCAGGGCTGAAATTTGGGTCAGGCTGGTGCTTTGGGAGGACCTGCAGACCTCTGTTTTCTGTCTAACTCCTAGGTTTTCTGCCCGGGGCTCCCTGGTATTTTTTTTCTCCTGGGTGTGCCCATGCAGCTCCTGTTACGTCTGAGCTTTGGCATGACCACTAGTACCCACTTGTGCCCCTTTTCTCAGCCGTTTGCTAGGGAACTGTCAAGTAGCCGTGTAAGTGTGGGCCGGCGCTCCACTTGCTCTTAAAAGGCTTGGAAACTATGAGAGGCTGGGGGAATAGCACGTTGCACAAGTTTGTAAAATGGGAGGAAACTAAGCGAGCAAAGGACTTCCTCCGTGTTCGTTCTTTTCTTCCGTTGCAGCCTCTGCAAGATACAGTCGCAGCACACGATGGTGCTGATAGTTTGCATCTCTCATGGGCTTAGCTCACTTGAAGGGCTGATCTTGAGGGAGCTGTTGCATCAGTTTCCATGACATTCTGGGCTCTGGTACTGGGACAGGTGAGAGCTTAAGATTAAGTACATATCTTCCCCTTGCCCCTTCGAAAGGGCAGCATCCAGACAGTTGGCAGAGGACAGGCCCGATGGCAGCAGAAAGAGGTGGGTTCTGTTTTCTCAGCCAGCACGCCAGAGCCTGTTGGAGCGCTTCATCTCCTAAGTAGAGGGAGGTCTTCTGTGAGAAGTCGGGGCAGCTCTGAAGCAGTTATCTGCCGCTGGGTGATAAATGCAAAGTGATCTCAGAATCTTCTGTGACCTTTCAGAAATCCGAAACTAGCCACTTGCTGGTGAGGAGTTACTGTCAAGGTTTTGGTTTCATTTTTAATTTGAAATGATTTGTCCCCATCGTAATACCTACAATAAGTGGGGTTACACTACTAAATGCTAAGTTGCTCATGTTAAAATTGGTAAGAACTGGCACCAAGCCCTCAGTTCTGTTTCGGTCAGCTCTGTTTCCAGAGTTGCTTTGGCCTCAGAGGAGAGTCACACCATCTACAACAGGTTGGGGGAACCCTTTGGGCCTCCTCTGGATGTCCCTGAACCCCAAGGGAAACAGATAGCGAATTTGATGCTTCCTATATGCATATGATCAAAATTCCCACGTCCTGATAGCCCAGGGGACCAACCCAAAGACTGCTTTAAAATGCTGTTTGTGACGCTCATCAGGAGAAACAGGGCTTCCGCAAGGAGCTGACAGTCTGACAGAGAGGGATCTGGTGATTGATAGTAAGAGAGTGTGGGGTCGGCTCAGCAGGACGGGGGGACCTTGTGAGGTGAGCCAAGGGTAAGAGCCCCTCAAAGGCCTAGGTATTTGGGGGGCAAAGTGAAGCTGGCTTTCAGTCCTTGCCTTTGTCTTGGTAGAGAAAGGAAAGCTCTCACTTGGATGCATCTCTCCAAAAATGTCCATTCTTTTCCTTGATTTGTCTTTCCTGCATTCAGGAGTGTCAAGCCAAGCTTGGTAGGAATTGCAGAAAAGTGAAATGCAGAAGTTTTAGATCGGGGTTGGTGTCATTTCAGGTTCAGACCGGGATCTTTGAGCTAAGTTGTGATGTTGAAGTGAGATGTAAAGCTTCTGGTCGAGTGGCAGCCTGTTCCATCTGATTCTCTTGGCCTCTTCAGACTCCTAGACCTTGCATGGGTCTCAGACAAGTAGCTGTTGTAAGTAGGGGCTTTTCTGCTTCTTCACTTATTTAACTGCTCTTCTTGGTGTAGCTTTTTCTTTCCTTAAAAAGAAATAAGGAGAAATGCCTTCCCGTTTCTGTCTAACAACTGAAGGTGCTCTTATCCCTTGGGGAATCCTTCATCGGGCTCAGTACTCACCCATGTCATTGTGTAAAATGCCTCATCCCAGACACATGCAAAGCCCTGGAGCTGTGTTCTGGAGGATTCTGAGCTATGTACTAGAAAGGAAACAGCTACTCAGAAGTCCCATTGGGCTTTTCTGGGCTAATTTAACAACATGGCAACAACAAACAAATTTTGATGTTTTGAAGTGGTTTTCTTATTCCATGGTTGATTCAAAGCGAGGTAGCTTGGTAGTAACTCAAATTCAGAATGAGATGTGCTATGAGTATTTTTTCCCTTGGACCCAAGAAATAAAGCATTAAAGTCTGTCTGGCCTGAGAAAGGAAATGAATGCTATTTATAACTCAGGGTAGCATAAAGGGTAACCTAGATTACCAGGGCAGAAGCCAGTGAGAATGTCGGAAAAACAGCCCCTGGGTTAGTCAGTCTCCTTGCTCCCCCGTCTCTTAATAAGTAAAATCTGTGTGACCGACGTACCCTTTTAGCACAGAGAAAATGAATTTTCCTAGATGTTTATCCTACACGTGGAAATCTTGCCCATCATCTCCACCTTTGTGGGAAGCTCTGCAGGCTCCTAAGCAAATTAATTTGGCCCACTTGGTTCCTTTAAACAAAAGAGAACTGTGTTCCTTTTTCTTCCTCCTTCTGTCGTTCCCTTCTCCGTTTCCCTCTTCGTCGCATTTAACCTTTCGTTTGTTTCTAGAACAGGAGAACCCCCTGAAGACTTTTCTTGCCCTCAGAAAACAGTTTGTTGTGGAATTCTACAGTGGGAGCCTAGATCAAGCGAGGTGACCCACAAACGTTCACTTAGAAGGGGTGCTTTGCACAGAGAAGTCCTCGGGGACGGAAGGTTCAGGAAGAGGGAGACATCAATATTTATTAGCAGAAAGACAGTTTTGGGACATAGAAGCTCACTGGCTCGCTTGTTTTCTTTGCGGCTTAAAATCTACTGTAACAAACTTGTAGATTTTACAGGTGGTGCGTATGTGAACTAAAGCTCCAAATGTGAATGATGAGGATTTGAACAAAGTGTATGTGTACGTGGCTGGATACTTTAATATTTATTTTTGTTACTGCACCTTGGTATCATACTGGACGTGTCTCTTGACTTTCCTCTCTTCCGTCTGTAAAATGGGAGTGAATGTTTGCCTTCTAGAAGGTCTCACAGGACCGAAGGGATGCTAATTTAGGGGTGGTTTCCTCTGGGAAGCACATTTAGGAATTGCAAATGCCCACCTCTAAGAGCTTAGAAACTGGCTTCCCCTATTCAGGGCCTTTCCTAGGCTGGTTTCTTCCAAATGACTACGTTCATTCTCTTCCTCACTCCTTCCCTCCCTCCAGTTTCTTTTCTGTCAATATAATCACTAAAAACCTCAGTCATCCTTGACTCTTCCCTCTCCTATGTCTAATAACCAAATTCTGTCCATTCTTTTTCTGCAATTTAAAAATTTTTTGAAATTAAAAAAAAAATTAAATCTGCATGGTTCACATTGGTATCCTCTTACTTGAACTAGTGCAGTGGTGTCCTTACAAGTCTTCCTCCCCTGTCTCCTCCTCCCTTGGGGCTTGCCTTAGAACGACTTTTATCATGCCCTACTGTTTTGTTTTGTGAACTTGAATGCTGCGCCAGTCCTTGTAGCCTGAGGAATAAAGTTCAGATTCTTCAGCACTGCATTCAAGTCCTGCGTGGTCTGGCCTCAGCCCCCCTTCTCGAGTCTTATCTTCCCCAGCTCACCTTCATTTCCTCTTACTTCAAACCCGACTGCTTATTATTTCCGGGTAAAACCCTCTGCTTTTTCATCTCTTTGTTGGCTGTTCATTCAGCTACATTTTTACAGGCTCGAACTTGCTGCTTTTAGTATTTTGCATCCTCTCTCCTCCCCAAATGCCAGCCTAATGCCTCGTACATCAGTAGGTGCTCAAAAATCTGTTGTCTTTCGAACCCTCTAGACCCATACATTTCCTAGCCCGAGTGATTTGTCGCCTGAAGGACATCTGCCCCCTTCCTCTTTAAGCGGGCTCTGTACTTTTTTCCACCCCCAACCCTTCCTGGTTTGCTCTTGCCACTTCTCTTTCAGCTTTATCACCAGACCACAGACAGTTCACAGAAGGCCCAGTGAAGAGAGAGCCTGGAGGAAAAAGTCATCTCTCCAGTAGCCTGTGACCACTGCAGCCTGTGGCTGAAAAGTAATTGCACAGTCGTCGTCTTTCCCCTTGAGCTAAACTAGTGATATTTAGTCCTTGCTAACCTAAATTGGATTTGCACAGGGGACAACTAGGATTCTGAGTCCAGGGCTTAACAGGTTTGTAGGGCATGGGATGTGTTTTTAGAGATGTCTCTGCCCATGTTAATTGTTAAAATCTGTGGTACTTTTTTTTAAAGCCATGAGATTATGGGAAATGTTTAAAATGTTAAAAAAATGAAAAGAAAGTGAGGAAGAGAGAAAGAAAAGGGAGGGAGGGAAGGAGGAAAGGAAGAAAGGGACTGAGAAGCATAGTTCTTTGATTTTTAAAATTTATTTATTTATGGCTGTGTTGGGACTTTGCTGCTGCATGTGGGCTTTCTTTTTTAGTTGCGGTGAGCGGGGGCTACTCTTTGTTTCGGTGTGCGGACTTCTTATTGCGGTGGCTTCTCTTTTGCGAAACACGGGCTCTAGGTGCACGGGCTTCAGTAGTGTGGCGCATGGGCTCAGTAGTTGTGGCTCACGGGCTCTAGATCACAGGCTCAGTAGTTGTGGCTCACAGGCTTAGTTGCTCCGCAGCATGTGGGATCTTCCCGGACCAGGGCTTGAACCTGTGTCCCCTGCATTGGCAGCCGGATTCTTAACCACTGCGCCACCAGGGAAGCCCCTGGTTATTTGAGTTTTATGAAAGTAACAGAACTATTTGGGGTGGTAGCCAGGCTGAAACAGGACTCATTGGCTCTTTCCATTCTTTTTTTTATAAATTTATTTATTTATTTTTGGCTGCATTGGGTCTTTGTTGCTGCGCGCGGGCTTTCTCCAGTTGTGGCGAGCGGGGGCTTCTCACTGCGGTGGCTTCTCTTGTTGCGGAGCATAGGCTCTAGGCGCGCAGGCTCAGCAGTTGTGGCTCACAGGCTCCAGAGTGCAGGCTCAGCAGTTGTGGCGCACGGGCTTAGTTGCTTCACGGCATGTGGGATCTTCCTGGACCAGGGATCGAACCCGTGTCCCCTGCATTGGCATGCGGACTCTCAACCACTGCACCACCAGGGAAGCCCTCTTTCCATTCTTTTTTTTTTTTTTTTTTTTTTGCGGTACGCGGGCCTCTCACTGTTGTGGCCTCTCCTGTTGAGGTCTAGACATGGAGGCTCAGCGGCCATGGCTCACGGGCCCAGCTGCTCCGCGGCACGTGGGATCCTCCCGGATCGGGGCACGAACCCACATCCCCTACATCGGCAGGCAGACTCTCAACCACTGCGCCACCAGGGAAGCCCTCCATTCTTTTTAATACTGGGTGCTCCGTGCTATGGGCTTCTCTCAAGAGATCCCTGCCCTGTGTGTGCTATGTACTTAGCTCTCCTTTGGAGTCAAATCCAAACTCCACGTGGCATTCAAAGTCTCACAGTTTGGCCTTACATATAATAAAAATCTATTTCTAATAAATTAAAAAAATAAAATGGTATTTTTAAATAAAAATTGATTACTGTTATGACTATTATCATTAGCAGTTTACATTTCTTAAGCACTTACTGTGGGTCTGTGGGCCTCACCCTGAGCACAAAAGTTCTGTAAGAGGATGTCCATTTTTCAGATGGAGAGACTGAGGCTTGGTGAGAGTAGGTGACATGCTTGTGATCACTCACCAGGTCCGTGACAGAATAGAACTCAGGTCGTCTGTTTGAATCTGATGCTTGAGCCCTAACCCCAGCACTCTTCTTCTGTATCCCCTGATGCTCCTCAAACAAAACTTCTCATTTCTACTTATTTATACTGCTTTTTGTTACTTATTTCTGAGCACATCATAATGCTGTCTCTTTGTGCTGAAATTATTTCCTGTGCCAGAAATGCTTTCTGAACCCCACATTTTTCTGATAGTTAATATAGTTTTTGATTAAGAGCACAGACTCTTCACCCAGATTCCCTGGGTTTGAATCCTGGCTGTACCATTTATTAGCTTTGTGTTCTTGGACAGGTTACTTAACCTCTCTGTGTTTATCTCAGTCTGTAAAGTGGTGATAATAATGCCACATACCTCATGGAGGAGTTGTGAAGATTAAATACACGTACAGAGGTTAAAACCGTGCCCGGCATGCAGTAAGCCTTAAGTATTTGCTATTAATATTATTCATGGTAATATTACTATCATTGTTATCATTAATGCAGCCTGACTTGGATTCTGGGTAGCTGAATCGGGATCTGTTTATCTCCTTGTAAAGTGAATGAATCTCTTACTGGTATGTGTTGCCCTGTCTTGGAGAGGCCATGGGACGGCCCCCTGGTGGTGTGTACACAGCATTGAGAAGCGTTAATCCTGCTCGTTTGAACTGCTGGCTAATTTGCTCACATGGTTTTTTTTTTTTTTCTTTACATCTTTATTGGAATATAATTGCTTTACGATGGTGTGTTAGTTTCTGCTTCATAACAAAGTGAATCAGTTATACACATACATATGTTCCCATATCTCTTCCTTTTTGCATCTCCCTCCCTCTCACCCTCCCTATCCCACCCCTCCAGGCGGTCACAAAGCACCTAGCTGATCTCCCGGTGCTATGTGGCTGCTTCCCACTAGCTATCTGTTTTACATTTGATAGTGTATATATGTCCATGCCTCTCTCTCGCTTTGTCACAGCTCACCCTTCCCCCTCCCCATATCCTCAAGTCTGTTCTCTAGTAGGTCTGTGTCTTTATTCCTGTCTTACCCCTAGGTTCTTCATGACATTTTTTTTTCTTAATTCCATATATATGTGTTAGCATACGGTATTTGTCTTTCTCTTTCTGACTTACTTCACTCTGTATGACAGACTCTAGGTCTATCCACCTCATTACAAATAGCTCAATTTCGTTTCTTTTTATGGCTGAGTAGTATTCCATTGTATATATGTGCCACATCTTCTTTATCCATCCATCCGATGATGGACACTTAGGTTGTTTCTATCTCCAGGCTATTGTAAATAGAGCTGCAATGAACATTTTGGTACATGACTCTTTTTGAATTATGGTTTTCTCAGGGTATATGCCCAGTAGTGGGATTGCTGGGTTGTATGGTAGTTCTATTTGTAGTTTTTTAAGGAAACTCCATACTGTTCTCCATAGTGGCTGAACCAATTCACATTCCCACCAGCAGTGCAAGAGTGTTCCCTTTTCTCCACACCCTCTCCAGCATTTATTGTTTCTAGATTTTTTGATGATGGCCATTCTGACTGGTGTGAGATGATATCTCATTGTAGTTTTGATTTGCATTTCTCTAATGATTAATGATGTTGAGCATTCTTTCATGTGTTTGTTGGCAGTCTGTATATCTTCTTCGGAGAAATGTCTAGTTAGGTCTTCTGCCCATTTTTGGATTGGGTTGTTTGTTTTTTTTGTTATTGAGCTGCATGAGCTGCTTATAAATTTTGGAGATTAATCCTTTGTCAGTTGCTTCATTTGCAAATATTTTCTCCCATTCTGAGGGTTGTCTTTTGGTCTTGTTTATGGTCTCCTTTGCTGTGCAAAGCTTTTAAGTTTCATTAGGTCCCATTTGTTTATTTTTGTTTTTATTTCCATTTCTCTAGGAGGTGGGTCAAAAAGGATCTTGTTGTGATTTATGTCATAGAGTGTTCTGCCTATGTTTTCCTCTAAGAGTTTGATAGTTTCTGGCCTTACATTTAGGTCTTTAATCCATTTTGAGCTTATTTTTGTGTATGGTGTTAGGGAGTGATCTAATCTCATACTTTTACATGTATCTGTCCAGTTTTCCCAGCACCACTTACTGAAGAGACTGTCCTTTCTCCACTGTACATTCCTGCCTCCTTTATCAAAGATAAGGTGACCATATGTGCGTGGGTTTATCTCTGGGCTTTCTGTCCTGTTCCATTGAGCTATATTTCTGTTTTTGTGCCAGTACCATACTGTCTTGATTACTGTAGCTTTGTAGTATAGTCTGAAGTCAGGGAGCCTGATTCCTCCAGTTCTGTTTTTCGTTCTCAAGAGTGCTTTGGCTATTCGGGGTCTTTTGTATTTCCATACAAATTGTGAAATTTTTTGTTCTAGTTCTGTGAAAAATGCCAGTGGTAGTTTGATAGGGATTGCATTGAATCTGTAGATTGCTTTGGGTAGTAGAGTCATTTTCACAATGTTGATTCTTCCAATCCAAGAACATGGTATATCTCTCCATCTATTTGTATCATCTTTAATTTCTTTCATCAGTGTCTTATAATTTTCTGCATACAGGTCTTTTGTCTCCTTAGGTAGGTTTATTCCTAGATATTTTATTCTTTTTGTTGCAATGGTAAATGGGAGTGTTTTCTTGATTTCACTTTCAGATTTTTCATCATTAGTGTATAGGAATGCCAGAGATTTCTGTGCATTAATTTTGTATCCTGCTCCTTTACCAAATTCATTGATTAGCTCTAGTAGTTTTCTGGTAGCATCTTTAGGGTTCTGTATGTATGGTATCATGTCATCTGCAAGCAGTGACAGTTTTACTTCTTCTTTTCCGATTTGGATTCCTTTTATTTCCTTTTGTTCTCTGATTGCTGTGGCTAAAACTTCCAAAACTATGTTGAATAAGAGTGGTGAGAGTGGGCAACCTTGTCTTGTTCCTGATCTTAGTGGAAATGCTTTCAGTTTTTCACCATTGAGGATGATGTTGGCTGTGGGTTTGTCATATATGGCCTTTATTATGTTGAGGAAGTTTCCCTCTATGCCTACTTTCTGCAAGGTTTTTATCATAAATGGGTATTGAATTTTGTCCAAAGCTTTCTCTGCATCTATTGAGATGATCATATGGTTTTTCTCCTTCAATTTGTTAATATGGTGTATCACGTTGATTGATTTGCGTATATTGAAGAATTCTTGCATTCCTGGAATAAACCCCACTTGATCATGGTGTATGATCCTTTTAATGTGCTGTTGGATTCTGTTTGCTAGTATTTTGTTGAGGATTTTTGCATCTATGTTAATCAGTGGTATTGGCCTGTAGTTTTCTTTCTTTGTTACATCCTTGTCTGGTTTTGGTATCAAGGTGATGGTGGCCTCGTAGAATGAGTTTGGGAGTGGTCCTCTCTCTGCTATATTTTGGAAGAGTTTGAGAAGGATAGGTGTTAGCTCTTCTCTAAATGTTTGATAGAATTCGCCTCTGAAGCCATCTGGTCCTGGGCTTTTGTTTGTTGGAAGATTTTTAATCACAGTTTCAATTTCAGTGCTTGTGATTGGTCTGAAATCAAAGAGGAAATCAAAAAATACCTATAAACAAATGACAATGGAGACATGATGACCCAAAACCTATGGGATGCAGCAAAAGCAGTTCTAAGAGGGAAGTTTATAGCAATACAATCCTACCTTAAGAAACAGGAAACATCTCGAATAAACAACCTAACCTTGCACCTAAAGCAATTAGAGAAAGAAGAACAAAAAAACCCCAAAGTTAGTAGAAGGAAAGAAATAATAAAAATCAGATCAGAAATAAATGAAAAAGAAATGAAGGGAACGATAGCAAAGATCAATAAAACTAAAAGCTGGTTCTTTGAGAAGATAAACCAAATTGATAAACCATTAGCCAGACTCATCAAGAAAAGGGAGAAGACTCAAATCAATAGAATTAGAAATGAAAAAGGAGAAGTAACAACTGACACTGTAGAAATACAAAAGATCATGAGAGATTACTACAAGCAACTCTGTGCCAATAAAATGGACAACCTGGAAGAAATGGACAAATTCTTAGAAATGCACAACCTGCCAAGACTGAACCAGGAAGAAATAGAAAATATGAACAGACTGCTCACATGGTTTTGCAAGTTCTTCTAGTGTGCTGGAAATGGGACACCAAGGCCAGTGACTGAGGAGATAAGCAGGGACACCGCCTCCGAGACCCGTCTAGTAGATGCTTAGGAAGGGCAGGACTTGATCTCCACCTAGTAGTGACAGCCACACACTTACACAACCCGTGGAGACCATGGTGGTACTTTGGCTTTATTATCCAAACGGACTTAATCCTTCTCTCCATATAGTACTTACCCCTAAGAGTTTATAGTTTTATTGAAGATGTTGTGCTCATTTGGCAAAAGGGGAGGCTGTGGAGTCTAGCAGATCTTGCTTTTAATATCAGCTGCACAATTTACTGGCCTGGCTCTGTGTCCTTGGGCATGTGTGCTACCTGCTGTGGGCCTTAATAGCTTTATTTGTAAAAGGAGGCCAGTAATCAGAAATAACACGTGAAGAACTTAGCACAAGCCTAGCTATTCGAGGGGACTTGATAAATGGCAGTCATTATTATCAAAGCAGTGGGGGTGAGGAGAAGTAGAGCAGAGGGAAGAAAACTAACCGTTCCTGCATATGGTGCTGTGTACCAGGCATTGTCCATGGCTCTTGACCCATTAAGAATTTCATTTGGGCTTCCCTGGTGGTGCAGTGGTTGAGAGTCCGCCTCCTGTTGCAGGGGACACGGGTTCGCGCCCCGGTCCGGGAAGATCCCACATGCCGCGGAGCAGCTAGGCCCATGAGCCATGGTCACTGAGCCTGCACGTCCAGAGCCTGTGCTCCGCAACGGGAGAGGCCACAACAGTGAGAGGCCCGCGTAACGCAAAAAAAAAAAAAAAAAAAAAAAGAATTTCATTTGTTTATCCTTTTGGCTTCTATGTAAGTTCAGTGGTGTTATCCTCATTTTACAAATGACAAAACAAATTAAGTAATTTGCTTGAGGTTTCCTATGAGGTTATGGATGGAGCCAGTGAAATATCTAAGTCATTTTATTCCAAAGCCACGGGGCTTTTCCAAAAACACTCTAATTTCCCTTAAAGTTCCAGACAAGTCATATAGACAGGAAGGCGTTCAGAATTCGGAGAAATGACTGCTGAGCTTTAGTGTGGTTGAGGAGGGCGTGGTGATGGAGGGTGGAGGAATTGAGGCTGGACTTTGAAGCAGAAGGGCCAGAAAGTCAGAGTGAGGGCGATGTGCATGGGGAACCTGTCTGTTTAGAATCGGCTGTCTTTGGGTGGTGGACAGCGAGAGAGAGCAGGACTAGTTTGCAAAGGGCCTCTTGTGTCAGTCCAACCAGTTTGGACCTTCACCTGCAAGTAGTGGTGTAATACTGAAAGTGTTAGAGCAGGGAGAGATGAAATCAGTGTCTAATCTGGCCAAGTCCAAAGACAAAATTGGTAAATCAGGTAGGGAGAAGCAGGAAGATCTCTTAGTTGGGAGGCTCTTGAGGTAACAGGTGAGGAGAGAGGATGGCCTGGAGGAAGGCAATTGTGAGAACGAAGAGATGGATGGCTGACTGGCTCTGGGGAGCTAAGGAGAGGGGTGAGCGAAGGGCCAGATGGCAAACCGGGCCGACAGGGCGATGATGGTGCTGGTGACAGCAGGGGGAGCTCAGGGGCAGGCCCAGAAGTCAAAGCACAGCTTTACCTGGGAGCCACCCGTGCACAGAGCATCTTGTAGAAGTACCCAGTGGACAGTGCAGGGCCTGAACTCAGGCACAGCTGGATAGCTCTGTTTAGAATTGGGTGTGATGGCTGATGGTTCTTGTAGAAGAGAAGAACAAGATCTAGAGCTGCACTGGCCAGTATTGTAGCCTCTAGCCACGTGTGGCTATTTAAATTTACTCTAGGTAAATAAAAAATTCAGTTTCTCATTCACTCTTGCCACATTTTAACTGTTCAAGTGTAGCTAGTGGCTACAGTTTTGCGCAGTGCAGTTGTAGAACCCCATCATCGATCGGGTAGCACTGGTCTGGATCTTGGGGAGTACCTGTAAATAACTGGGGGACCTGCAGTGGGGAAGCAGAGCAGGAGGAGGAGACAGAAGGAGCCATTGAATTAAGAAATAATGTTGCTGCCTCTTGGGCAATTCTCAAAAGAAATAGAGTACTTGGATTTTGGTGTGAATTTGCTTTTTCTCCTTGTGTAATGTCATGTTTTTGGAAAATCCCAGACCCCAAGTCAGTGGCAGGCCTGGCTATAAAACATTGAAATGGAGGTCATGCCTCCTGTCTTTGTTTTGTAGATCTGGGCCTTCAACAGGTCTGGTTTGGCTTCTAGAGGACCTTTTGGCCATGCAGTGAGGGGTGGCCTTGATGAACCATAGAAAAGAAGATAGCAGCCATAGGAGGTGGATACTGTTATCTTTGTTCAGTTCAGGAAGCAGAAGCTTAGAGAAGTGAGATAACTTGTTCAGGGTCATACAGCTAGTAAGTAGGGCCAGAAATGGAATCTAAGTCTGACTCCAAAGACTATATGTTGATATTGATATATATATATCTTTATAATATATATATCTTATATATATATTACATATATATCTTTATATAATTATAGTACATTTATATATACATATATACAAATACATCTTATTTTAGCTAACTTTGAAAGTACCTATAAGCAAAAAGAAAAAGCAATCCTATCACCGAGAAATGACTACTGTTGACGTTCAGTGTATACTTTCCAGACTTTCCCATCTGTATATGTATTTGTCTAAATTTATATATTTATAAACATGTGGTATATATGTACATAGACACATATTTCAATCCTTTCTGATGCATATAGGCCACACTCTTAACTACCACCTTTAATTCCTTATCAGCATTTCTGAAGACCTAAAAGCTCTGAAGGTGGAAAATAAATTTTTTTTTGTAAATTTGGCCCAAGCTCACTTTGGCAGTAAGATTTGCTTGAACTGACAGGAGAGTATTTATAAGCTTTATTTATCCCACTAAGTGTTACTACTCATAAGTTGCGCTGAGGAACTCCTAACGTTATTGGTTTCTGGATGTTGCCTCTGACTGCTGGGGTGCTGTATAACACGGTACAGGTTATGTATTATCTTTCTAAAATGTCCCAAATTTTGAATTCCAAAATACACTTGGCTTCAAGGGTTTCAGATAAGGGATTGTGGGTCTGTATTAGGTTATAGTGCTGCCTGGGCGAAGGAAGGAGCCTCCAGGGTCAGTGTTATCTATTTAGCCAGGCATGTGAGAGGGGTTTGGGTTCTGTAATATGTGCAGTGCAATGCACAGAATTCGCAAGAGAAATGGAACACTCTCTACTTCTGTACATCCAGATCAAGGTTGCAGTTGTCGCTCTGGTTGACCTATTAGGTATACTCTTACTCAGAAATGGTTTCAGTTGTAGGTGTGAAAGGTGGTCATCAGAAAGCACCCAGAAATGACTGTGAGCTTAACCGCTGCCCTGAGGTTGTTTGCTCAGTGTGTGTTTACAGACTGCCTGCTATATTTCATGTTGCCATAAGCCAGGGGCCACAGAAGAAGAACATTAGCCCCTGCTCCCAGAAGCCTGTGGTCTAGCTAAAGAGGAAAGATTGATAAAAAAGAGTTAAACACGGTTACAGGGAATTCCCTGGCGGTCCAGTGGTTAGGACTCGGTACTCTCACTGCCGGGGCCGGGTCTGATCCCTGGTTGGGGAACTAAGATCCCACATGCTGTGCAGCTCGGCCAAATAAAATTAAATAAGCATGGTTACAATTACGATAAATGCCTTGATAGAAGTAAGCACTGGGTAAGAGTAGAAGGAGAGGGCCAGAGAGGGCTTTTCGAAGGAGATGACTCCCGAGCTGAGTCTTGAAGGGTGAGTTTGAAGTTCGATACATGCAGGTGGGTTTGAGGGTGGTTAGACTATGCCCAGCATCGGGGCGGGGGTGGTGGTGAAGAGGCAACATTTAAAAAGATAAATGGTTGCCCCCCGCCCCGGTCGCTGCGCGGCTTGTGGGATCTTAGTTCCCCAACCAGGGATCGAAACCGTACCCTCGGCAGTGAAAGTGAAAGCGCCTAACCAGAGTCCTAACCACTGGACTGCCAGGGAATTCCCTTAAAAAAATAAATGGTTTTGATGTGACTGGATTGGGGGCGAGAGAGGAGTGGTTTGAGTGGGGGGTGGAAGATGGGCCTGGAGAGGTAGTCTGGGGCTGATTATAAAGGTCCTTGTATGTAATACTTAGAGGTTTGGGTTTTACTACAAACGTGTTAGAAGTTAAGGGATTTTACACACAGGAAAGACCTGCTCAGATTTGTGTTTCCTTCTAGAGGTTGTCAGTATGCACTGGAGGGGGTGAGAATGGTGGCAGGGAAATCACTGAGTGTGCTCTCCAGAAATATTAAGGGCCCAAACTAAGGCATGGCAGTAGGGATAGGAGAGAAGTTCAGGTATAAAAGTATTTAGGAGAGACGATTTGTAGGACGTGATGACCGAACATGGGAAGAAAGGAAAAAAAATCCCTGATGTCACCTCTTCGATTGGGTGACAAGGGACTGCAGGTCTGAGGTTGGAAAAAGGGCAGCGTGGCAGTAGGGAAGCAGAAGAGGAGGAAGGGCAGGAAGCTGTGGCCGGAGAGGGGACCGTGGGGCTGTGCGATGGTAAACTTGGTAAAGAGCTGCTGACAGCCAGCTTCCGTACCAGATTCAGGAGGGAAGAGATTCCGAGAAGACTGCCCTGTGGCTGGAAATCCCCCCAACCATGCCTTAACATTTCCTTACATGAAGTCATGAATGAAGATGTTCTAGTTCTTGCTGGACGGAGTCCAGAGAGAGATACGGGGTCGGGGCATCAACGAGACGCAGGTCAGCAAGGTGGTTTTCCAGTCACTACACTGCCCACTCCTGGACGGAAGCCCAGTCCACGGGACAAACCACTTGTCCCCAGGAGATGGCCTGACGGAGTCCTCAGAAAGCACTGACATGCAGAAACAACACCTAAGCATTATTCCTAAGTTTGCCTTTGCACGTTGTAAAGCCCTATGAGATATTTTTTAAGTCCCTACTTTATAGATGAAGAGAGTAAGACCCGAAGAAAGGAAGTAACTTGTCACACAGGAAGATGATAGTAGAGCTAGACTTCAACTTAAGTTTCCTGACACTTGCATTTGACGCCTTGAGTACCTGCTATGCACCTGTGCTGCTCCAGGTCCCTGGGAAATAGCATAAAGATGACAAAGTCCCCACGTCATGGGGCTTACACTTTAGCAGAAATAGCATGCAGTAAACCGATGAAGATATATAAGATTTAATATCAAATGGTTTAGTATTAAGGCATAGTCTTGTCCTCAGTAGGCTTACTGGCTAACTGGGGAGACAGTTACAACACACAGCAATCAAGCCTATTGTGGGAGAAGTACAGGGAGCTATGGGAACATCTGTGTCAGGGCATCTGACCAGTTTGGGAGGAATCAGAGAAGGCTTCTTAGAAGAAATGGCCTCTAAGATACATCTATACCAGGGGTTGGCTAACTACATTCCCCTGGGACAGATCCAGCCTGCTGCCTGCTTTGGTACAGCCCATGAGCTAAGAATAGTTTCTACATTTTTTAAATGTTTGAAAAGAATTAAAAGAGAATAACATTTTGTGACGTGGAAATTATATAATATGTAAACATCTGTGACCATACAGTTTTATTGGCATACTGATGCTTATAGTTGGTTTTACACTATAATGGCAGAGTTGAATAGTTGCAGAGACTATGTGGCCTGCAAAGCTTAGAACATTTACCCTCTGGCCCTTTATAGAAAAAGTTTGCTGACTCCTGGCCACAGGATGGGTAGGAGTTAGCCATGGAAAGCAGAGTGAGGAAGAAGGAAGTCGGTTTCTGATGGGATCTTTGTATAACTGCAGTAACTTTAGTATACTTGGAGTATGGCATTCAAGGAGGTAGGGGGCTGTGGTGAGTGATGTGTGTGGAGAGGTGGGCAGGATCCAGACTGGGAAGAGGCTTGGCACCCGTTTTAAGGGGCTTGGATTTATCCAATGGCGAGCTTTTAAAAGGTTTTAAGCCATGTCGTCATTTTTTCAAAAACTCCTCTGGCCACAGTGTAGAGATTGGATTAGAGAGGGTGGGGTGAAAGAGGAAGCAGGGAGATGAGTTGAGGTCTCCCTCAACTAGTTCCAGGGAATTGTTGGTAACCCTAGGCTAGTATAGTGATATTGGGGATAGGAGTATATTGATTGATTTGAGAGGCAATTGCGGAAGCAAAATTGAAAGCCCTTGTTGATTGATTGGAGGCATTGAAACGTAACTATTTTCATGTTTCAAATGATCGTGTTTTCTTTTTCAACTCCAGTGTTTTGTTTGTTTTTTCTCGTTCTTGTGAATGCATGGTTGACAAATCCATGTTTAGTAATAGTCTTCAGAGCAGAATTCCTTAGTGATGTTTCATGCCCCTGGTGCTCCTTGTACCTTGTGGATCGAAGCAGCATCTTTCTGTGGCCTCTTCATGCTGTTCCCTGTTGACAAGGGATCTGGCTTTTAAGGAGCAAAGAAACAGTAAATTGGCAGATTGATTTTCCTTTTCCAGTTTGTCTTGATTTAACAACTTTCCCCAAATATTTCTTTGTTGCAGGTCCTTGGGCTCCTTGGTTTTCAAGGTGCTGCGTTGACAATGGCAAGCACTTAGGGCCTTCCCAATTTTACTTCTCTGACCCTTGCCTTTTTCCTCCTTGGAATTTAAATCTCACTTGCAGTAAATGGTAATAACATCGCTACGTTATATTTTATAATATGTTGCGTGGCTTTCAAAGTGCTTACTCGTGTCAACTATTCAATCCCTACGATAAGCCTGAGAGGAAGGCAGGACAGGTCAAGTTACTGAGATCAGGAGAGGCTAGATGGTTTGCACAAAGTCAAAAGGTTAATAAATAGCAGAGCTGGTGATAGAACTTAGGTCTGCAGATTTCTTAGCTTTTTGTTCCTTCTGTAATGCACTCCGTCTCCAAGAAAAGGGGGTCAAACTAGCTGGGACAGTTATGTTTTCAGTAGTAAAGACATCTGGATGAAATACTTTTTTTTCCCCTCTCTATCCTGCTCTCTGGGAGCTTCATCCAGACACCAGCCTAGGCCTTTCTTATGGTTTCAAGCAATATGAAAACCACCGGTCATTCCCAGACTACAGTTTGAGAAGCTGTAGTCTGTATGGTAAAGCATATGTAAGTATGTTTTAATTCCTTCCTTCTCCCCTTAGGTGGTTCTTCCTTTGATGAGTCAAGACCAGATGGGAAGGGTCTGCTTGTGGACCAAAGCTCCTGGGGTCAGGATAAACCAGAAAACTTGCTCCCAAGGTAATGCAGCTCTCCCTTCACTTGTGCCTCTTAGGGCTGAGGTTTTCCTGACTGTAGAACTGAGGCCATTGCTGTGCACAATGTCCATTGTCCCACAGTCACTGGCCTAGGAAATGTTAGGCTTTTATTGAGCATTTCCTATGTGTGCCAGGCATCATACACTTACATGGATTACCTTCCTTTAACCTAAGAGGTAGATACCATTATTTTCTCTGTTTCACAGCTAAGGAAACAGGTGAAGAAGAGATGTTATATAACTCACCCAAGATCCAGAGCTAGCAAGTGGCAGATCTAGGATTTGAAACTGGCAGTATAACCCTACCGCGGAAATGTAGATTAGAAACATTTGATTTCTCCCTCCCATTCTTTTTTTTTTTTTTTTTGTGGTACGCAGACCTCTCACTGCTGTGGCCTCTCCCGTTGCGGAGCACAGGCTCCGGACATGCAGGCTCAGCGGCCATGGCTCACGGGCCCAGCCGCTCCGCGGCACGTGGGATCTTCCTGGACCGGGGCACAAACCCGTGTCCCCTGCATTGGCAGGCGGACTCAACCACTGCGCCACCAGGGAAGCCCTCTCCCTCCCGTTCTTTTAGGAGTTTCCTGACGCTGAAGATACTTCTTTTTCCCCGTTTTTATTTACTCCTTTCTTTTTTCTGATGCGGTGATATTTAGTGTGTGCTCCAGTGCCCCCTACTGGTCATAGCTGGAATCATCTGGTCAAGATAAAAACTTACTTGTGTCAATATTTAAATTACACACTTAAACAGTAAGGAACAATCCCTGGACTTTAAACGTAGCTAAATCTATCATTCTCAATTCACTTTTGAGCCTTCCTGATATACATAGATGCATTTTACATAGTTTTAATTAGTATGTACATGACAATCTAAAATTAAGCACTTTAGTGGCATTTATTCAATGTCAGAAATTGTTTCAAGTGTTTTATGTATCTTAATTCATTAAGTAATCTTCAACAAAAGTTTTCTGAGCATTTATTAGGATTCTGTTATGTACATATGCCAAATTTTGCTTAACTTTAAATGTTGGCATTTGAATAATTTTTAGTATGACTATGAAAACTACACAAATAATAATAAAATATAAATTTTCATTGCCTTTCTTTTTATTTCAGGTATCCCTGTGGATTAGAGATTCAGGGGAATTATCAAGTCAAAAGATCTAGATAGTTCTATAGTCTTGTTACGTGAGGCCCAGGGTCCCGAAAGAGCACTGTTTAAACCGAGTTCTGATTCACACTCTGCTGCCACCCAGCCGCAGGAATCATTGACGCTGCTGGGTCTCATTTTTCTCATTTGAAAAATGAAGGGATCAGATTAGATTATCTTCCAGGTCTCCTTCTGGTCTGAGATTCTACAAACCTATTATCTCTGGACCAATGTACTATACAATCAACAACATATAAGTTTACTTTGTTCTACATAGAAATAGTGTTGTTTTAGCAAATAAGTTTTACTTTAGGCTTTTAAGTCTTCTGCAATTCAGATGCTGATGTGTGGAATCTTCTAGCTTTATATTCATGTACTTTGTCAAGGAGGACTCATCAACATATGATAAAAACTTTTTTTAATAAAAATATTTTTTTTTGTTTTTCTAGACAGAATAAGTCCAAATCTGATATAACTGACATGGTTCGCTCCTCCACTATCACAGTATCAGACAAGGCTCATATTTTATCCATGCAGAAGTTTGGACTGCGAGATACAATCGTGAAATCACATCTAATGCAGAAAGAAGAGGATTATACCTATATCCAGAACTTCAGGTAGCTCACTGGGTCTTAGACTGTTTCCGCAGCAAAATGATCACTCACCTCTCTGAAATTTAAGCAATTCCCCCATACCCTGGATTTGAAAGCAAATCCTGTACAGAGTCCCTCCCATCATTTTCTTTTTCTTTTTTTAGCTGCGTTGGGTCTTCATTGCTGTGCGCAGGCTTTCTCTAGTTGCGGTGAGCGGGGGCTACTCTTCATTGTGGTGCGCATGCTTCTCATTGTGGTGGCTTCTCGTGTTGCGGAGCACGGGCTCTAGCCGCGTGGGCTTCGGTAGTCGCGGCACGTGGGCTCAGTAGCTGCAGCGCGCGCAGGCTCGGTAGTTGTGGCTCGTGTGCTCTAGAGCACAGGCTCAGTAGTTGTGGCTCACAGGCTTTGTTGCTCCACGGCATGTGGGATCTCCCAGACCAGGGATTGAACCCGTGTCCCCTGCATCGGCAGGCGGACTCTCAACCACTGCGCCACCAGGGAAGCCCCTTTTGGGGGCCTTTGAAGAAAGTCATTTGAATTGAAATTAGTCAGAGAAAGTTAGTGTTTGGTAATCTTTTTAGGCAAGGTGAGCAAAAGTTACATGAATAAAGGGTGCAGGATTCTGCCAGATCTTTTTATTATTTAGTTAGTTTTGAATTTTATTTTATTTTCTTATACAGCAGGTTCTTATTGGTTATCTATTTTATACATATTAGTGTATATATGTCAATCCCACTCTCCCAATTCATTCCACCACCCCCACTTTTCCCCCTTGGTGTCCATACGTTTGTTCTCTACGTCTGTGTCTCTATTTCTGCCCTGCAAACCGGTTCATCTGTACTATTCTTCTAGGTTCCACATATATGCGTTAATATACGATATTTGTTTTTCTCTTTCTGACTTACTTCACTCTGTATGACAGTCCCTAGATCCATCCACGTCTCTACAAATGACCCAATTTTGTTCCTTTTTATGACTGCCAGATCTTTGTAAATCATTGCATTGGGACTATAACACAAAGTAACGTTGCTTCTAGGAATATAAACAGTGAATTGTCTGAACACTGGTGTTGCTTTCTTTCGGAAAGTAGTTACCGGGGTACTTTCCTTTTTTCATTTCATTGGTACACACAGTAAACAGTCATTTTGTGGATTACGGCTCTCTAATGGCTGTTAAAGCTAAGTAGGAATGTTCGGAGTGGGCCTCTACTGTTTGAAGTTATCACAAAAGCAACAAATATCACGTCACCCCTTGGTGCCATTTGCACTGGTCTAGGATAGATGTGACATTTCTTAAGGCTTCAAATTCCAGTCCAGAGAGACTGAAACCGAGCAGAATCAGCACCCAGTGCTTTCCCCGTCATGTCCATAGTCCTCCCAAGTGACTGATTGATTGTCTTTGGCAACAGGTTTTTTGTGGGAACATACAATGTGAATGGACAGTCCCCTAAGGAGTGCCTCCAGCCCTGGCTCAGCCATGGTATCCAGGCCCCAGATGTATACTGTGTGGGGTGAGTGCTTCTCTTCTAGTTGCCTCTGCATTTTCCAGAACGTGTAGCTGCAGTTGAAGGGATGGGGGCATGGATCTATAACTGAGAATTCACAGCAGGTGAAGGGATTGAAAAATGAGCATATGCTTAATAACAGCTGTTCCCCTGTTAGTGTGCTTCCTCACAGTAAACAAATTTCTGGCACTATTCAAGTGATGAGCTTGGCATTTGAATGCTAATATTTAATTTTGAGTGCAGCCCTCTGTTAAGATCGGTACACCTTGAACTGAATTTAATTACTTAGACATTCAACACTTTGTTGGTCACAAAGCAAAAATATCTTTTGCCAGGGAAGGAAGGTTAGCTTAAAAGAAGAAAAAGGCCCCATCCATCAGTCATTTTTTTTTTTCACACCTGCTGTCTTGTCACCACTGCACTGGGTACTGTTGGTGGGGAGGGGACAGCAAAGAAGCCTGTACAGGAGTGGAAAGGGCCTAGAATTTGGAATTTATGTAGACCTAGGTTTGAACCCATTTGCCACTTGGTGCTTGGGCGAGCTAGTGATCTCGGATATAAAATGGATATATATATATTTATATTTATATATATATATTTATTTATATATATATATTTATATATATATAAAATGGAAATCAAAAAAAAATGGAAATCTCGGATATAAAATGTTCATTATGAAGAAGAAATGGGCTGCTGCTTGTGAAAGCACCTGGTAAGTTCCTTGACTGAGGAACTTAGTCCCTTGTCGCTAAGTGTTTATTCTTCTTCCCTCTTGAGGGTCCTGCAGTTTAGCTAGAAAGCTAGGCCTTACACACCCAAACCAACGTGCGAACGTGCCATCTCACACGTTACCCTTCTCTACTCTCTGGTTGCTTCTCCTAATAGGTTCCAGGAGCTTGATTTGAGTAAAGAAGCCTTTTTCTTCCATGATACCCCAAAGGAGGAAGAGTGGTTTAAAGCTGTATCAGAGGGTCTTCATCCAGATGCCAAATATGCAAAGGTAAGAGAGGAGTCGGGGACCTTCTAATTTTTTGTTGCTATGCAGGGAAATGCTAAGATTACTTTTCACTTCTTCTGCGACTTTCATCAAAAGCCAGCCCTAATGATCCTGAGATTTTCAGTTCCAGGCCCTCTGGAAGAGGCGTCTCTGGGTGTGAAAGAGGCAGGTCTTGGCTCATGTAGGCTGTTGAGGTTATCACGGAGTCACTCAGGTGATTACCCTGTGTCCTGGTGTGGAGGACTCCTCCGTAATACTCTCAGCCAGCTTCCGGACTACTTTTCCTTTTGACTCCTAGTTAATGCCATGACGTGAATGCTCGTATCTCTTCCAGGTAAAGCTCATCCGACTGGTTGGGATTATGCTGCTGTTATATGTCAAACAAGAGCATGCAGCGTACATCTCAGAAGTGGAAGCTGAGACGGTGGGGACAGGAATCATGGGGAGGATGGTGAGTTCCTGGTTGGTACATCTGGCACATGGAGGGCCTTGGTCCCTAAGATTTGGACCCCACTTCTCGTGATACTGTGACTGCAGACGTCCCAGTTTGAGGGTGCTGGCGGTACGAGGTGAACTGTACCCTCGTGATCGAGCAGGGCTAGATGGAGCAGACCATTCAGAATTTGTATATTAGTGACTTGCTGGCTGATTTGCCCAACTAGCCAAATCCTCATGTTCACTTCACACCAGAGCCTCCAGTGGGTCCTCCCATTTAATGCATGACATATGTCGCAGAAACTACGCTGGGTCACCAAGGAAAAGAAAGAATGCTTAGAAAGGAAAAAGAAAGAAAGAATGCTAATAATAGGTTTGCAATTTTCTCTTCTTCTAGAATCTGTTAAATCCTTTTAGGTTCTGCTGCGAGAGCTTAGCTTCTCATGGGGCAGGGAGGGGCATGTGGTTTGCCTGTGATTTACTGAAAAGTGGACTCTCCTTTGCCACTGGCCAGCTAGTTGTTCTACCTCCTTGGATGTGTTTTCCTACCTGTAATATGTGGACTGTAACACTGCTTTCCTTACCTCCCAGGATTATGATGCAGACTAATTAAGAGAAAACATTTTGCAACCTCTCGTGTTTAAACAACTACTGGTCTTTTTTTGGACTCCTTTCACAGGGTAACAAAGGTGGTGTGGCAATCCGGTTCCAGTTTCACAACACCAGCATCTGCGTTGTCAATTCCCACCTGGCAGCCCACACGGAGGAGTATGAGAGGAGGAACCAAGACTACAAAGACATTTGTTCTCGAATGCAGTTTCGTCAGGTTGACCCAAGCCTCCCCCCTCTCACCATCAGCAAACACGAGTGAGTCTGGCCTTCCACCCCGACAAGGTGCACCGGGCCCCACGGGCCAAGTTGCGGGCTCTCTGTTTCATTAGGCAGGGGACCGGGGGAGGCTTCCCACTGCCCGAGTGGGAGCTCCAGCCAACTCTCAGTTACACAGGGATTACCTCTCTTGGAAATTTTTCGTTTCCCAACCTGCCATCTGGCAGACCTCTAGAATCTTTCCCAGACACCGTCTGTTCCTGGAAAATGTGTAAGATTTATTTTTAACATGGGTCTGCCTGAATGCAGTGTCATGAGGAAAGCCACCCCAGAGTGAGCATCTCAAGCTCAGGTTTAGTATGTTTCAGGATTCTGTCTGCCTGTTCTCTCCAGAAGCGTGTGTAATTGAGAATTGGGCTGCATTTCTGTGTCTTCACTTAGTCTTCTTTGCCTCTTGATTCAACTTTACAGAGCCGTGGTTGCAGCTACTTGGAGCATCTGGCGCTGATCTTTGTCTGTTCTCTGTATTTCCTTTATCTCCAATACTTGCTCTCTGTCTAAATTCAAGGCGTACTGGAATTTCAGACTTTACAGTAACACTTGGAGCATGTGCCCCTTCTTTTATGACAAGGAAGAAGCCACTGGGGCTGTGGTGTCTGCCAGGGAGTACACAGAGCCCAGCCTCTCGTCCGCCTGCTGTGGTGGTAGACCTGTCTTGATTGGTGTTCTGGAAAGCTGCCAGGATGGCTTCCCTTCTCCAGGGAACTCAGCAGGGACTGTGTCTCCCGTTCCGCTGACCCTGAAGCGTCCTAGTTTGTGAGGTTGCAGCTTGCATGTCAGTTTGTCTGCTTTTAGCTTGTGGATGCATTCATTTTGGTGTGTGTATGCTGCCGCGTGGTTTCTCTCATGACCTGGTTCTTGGCTTCAAATAAAGCAGTATTGGTCTTCATGGGACATGCGATGTCACCTGGGAGCATCTAGTCATCATTTTCCCAAAGCAGTAGGTGTGATAAAATACCTGTCACACTCTGCAGAAAGAGCCAACCAGTGATATGGTGGTGGTTAAAGCCAGACTCCACTGGAAGGGTTGAGCTTTGTTTCAGAGGACCTCAGCTCCAGAAACAAAGGATGCGAGTGTGTTTTGTGGACTGGAGGGGGGGTGAGGCAAGAGGCGGCATCATGGCATCATCTGGTCTGGGGTCCCTGAGTGACTGACAGGACTCCCAATACTTGACCTTTTTTGCCTCTTCCCGGGAGAGAGGTAAATTATTGTCTTGCTTTTAGATCTTATTAGACTATCTTTCCAGCCGTACAAGAATAAAATAGTCAAGGAGAACTCAAGACTGTGTACAGTGAACTTGGACCAAGATAATTGAGTAAGCAGCATGCTAGACATGGTGTTAAATGGGATGGTGTGAGGAAAAGAGACCCTGAGTAGCCGAGTCCCTTCCCCGCCCAGCTCCCCAGAGGCTGAGCCTCGGGGGGCCTTCTGTCAGGAGCACACCGGCTGGAGCCGGTGAAGTCCCTCCTAAACCCTGTGACCTTTGTGCTCTGTCCTCGCAGTGTGATCTTGTGGCTGGGGGACCTCAACTACAGAATAGAAGAGCTGGATGTGGAAAAAGTGAAAAAGCTCATCGAAGAGAAGGCCTTTCAAACCCTGTATGCGAATGACCAGGTACCGATGGCCACCTAGGCCCTCTTCAGGCAGCCGTCCCTCCACAGGAGGGCACAGGAAAGCCTGGCTGCCCAACTCCAGCCTCTTCTTGCTCATCTGGGGAGGTTTCCCTGAGGAACTGGTGTCCCATCATTCCTTCCTTCCTTCCTTCCATCTGCGTTCCCCTCTCCCACAGTTGTCTGCCACCTGGCTGTTCCCTTGAGGCTTATCTCCCCCGGGGCAAGAGCTGCTCTCTTTCTCTCGAAGGCGTGCCCATTCATTCAGTCATTCAAGGTGGGGCCCAAAGGGAACCAAGCGTCTCATAATGAAGATACTTGGTATTTTTAAGATGATTTACTGATGGTTTGGATGGGCCTCCCGCTCCCCCTGCCCCTCACCAGGTCTGTCCAGTGTGCATGACCACTCTTTTCCGGAATGGCTGTCTTCACTTCCGACAGGAAGCAGTTCTGTATCGTGCTCTCCTCCACCAGTTTGGGTTAGCGTTCCTTTCTCAAAGCACTGGCCATTTCCTAGGACAAGAGAAATCTGTTTCTCTCTGACCTTCTTCAGGCTACTGCTCTCAATAGATTTCGAAACTGTTCAAGTGGTCAGAGTTGTTCAGAATGTTACAGCCCTTTTTCTTTTTAGCCTGTATCTCCCTTTCAATCTTCTTTGTATTATCATTAGTCTAAATCTTTCTGTTTCCTTTATTTTTCCCCCAGTGCAGATCAGTTGAAGGGGGAAAAAGAAAATCTCGAGTCTGTTATGTCTTTCTTTATGGAATAATCTCTTTATCGATCCATTTTTCTCTCTCACTCTTTTCCTTAGTAAGCTATTCTCTTTAATTCCCATTTCAGCCTTAACCCAGTCTGTTCTGTAACTATCTATTTCTTGCCACGGTTTTCTGGACTGCGGCATTCTCATTTCCCTGGTAGTTCAATACCATCTCCTCTTGCCTTTTTTTTTTTAATTAATTAATTTATTTATGGCTGCGTTGGGTCTTGGTTGCTGTGTGCAGACTTTCTCTAGTTGTGGCAAGTGGGGGTTACTCTTTGTTGCAGGGTTACTCTTCTCATCGTGGTGGCTTCTCTTGTGGCGGAGCATGGGCTCTAGGCGCATGGGCTTCAGTAGTTGTGGCACATGGGCTTCAGTAGTTGTGGCACACGGGCTTCAGTAGTTGTGGCTTGTGGGCTCTAGAGCGCAGGCTCAGTAGTTGTGGCTCACGGGCTTTGTGGCTCACGGGCTTAGTTGCTCCGCGGCATGTGGGATCTTCCCGAACCAGGGCTCGAACCCGTGTCCCCTGCATTGGCAGGCGGATTCTTAACCACTGCGCCACCAGGGAAGTCCCTCCTCTTGTCTTCTTTTCTGGTCTTTCCTTAAGTAATGGTACCCAGTCTGTGTGTTTCTCTGCTTTGTAGACAGTTTTGCAGTCTATATTTACCCATTTAAGAATCATCTTGCACTAATACCTAAATTTTTTAAGTTTCCTGTTGTTTTTTTCTTAATAGTTTTTTTTAGGAATTCACGTTTTGGGGTTTGTCAGCTGCTGTCCCCTGGATAGCTGACTCTGTCTCAAAGTTGGAGCTGACAGCTCTTCACCAGTCCACACAGTGCCGAGCTCGGTGCTCCAGGGAGGAGGCAGGAACACCTATGGTTTCTGTCTTGCTGAGAAGGAGCTCTTAGAATCACTGCAGTGACAAGGGTGCTAGTTACTATCGTAATGTGTCAGGCAGTGTTCTAAGCTGACAGCTTATCTCTGCAACAATCCTGTGAGGCAGATTCTATTATAAATCCAAATTTTACAGATGGGGAAACCAAAGCATAGAGCTTACCCCAGTTCATATAACTGATTTGACAAACTCCTTTAAAAATTATTTAAATTTAAACTTAATTCATAATGGTTTGGGTATACCTCTACTATATATTTCTACATACATGGAAGTTCCCCTTTGCTTTTTGGATTGTTTCTTTCCAGACCTTGTTCTATGCAGTTCTATTCCTCTGTATAATTGGAACAACTGTGCTACGCAGATGAAGCACAATTGATACCTGGAAGAGAAAAATCTCTATGTCCTTTGGTACCTAATCCTCCTAGGGACGTCTCAGTAAGGTGGTACTCAGGCCCCTTGGATGTGGGTATACTTTTATAAAAGAGCCTTAAAAACTGTATAACAGGTGGAGGGATGGTTAGCATGCTCCTTTTCCTAGGAGTTAATTAACTCAAGATCTTGCAGAATAGCTTTCTCATGGGCCTTTCCTTTGGGGTTAGAGTTTGGATTCCAGATTGATTTCCTTTCCTCTGCTAATTCAAGGTTTGACCTTTTTTTTTTTTCTTTAAATTTATTTTACTTATATGTATTGTTTGCTGCATTGGGTCTTCGTTGCTGCGCACGGGCTTCTCATTGCGGTGGCTTCTCGTTGCGGAACACGGGCTCTAGGCGCTCGGGCTTCAGTAGTTGTGGCGCACGGGCTTAGTTGCTCCGCAGCATGTGGGATCTTCCCGGACCAGGGCTCGAACCCGTGTCCGCTGCATTGGCAGGTGGATTCTTAACCACTGCGCCACCAGGGAAGCCCAAGGTTTGACCTTTTTATCCTGAGATTTTTTTTTTTTTTTTTTTTTTTTTTTTTTTTAGTGTTATCAAAGTCCTGGGAATGCACTTTTATCACGTAGGAAGGCAGGTTAGAGGGGAAAATGCATCAAATAGCAGTTATCCTGAGATTTTTTTTTTTTTCTATCCGTACTTTCGTGTAGCTGAGAGCTCAGGTCGCTGCAAAGGCTGTCTTCGAAGGCTTCAACGAGGGTGAGCTCACGTTCCAGCCCACCTACAAGTATGACACTGGCTCTGACGATTGGGATACCAGGTAGGTCAGAGGTTGCTTCAGGGGGCTGAGCAGATGGAAATTCAGAAAGTTATGGAAGCACTTGCCCTCATTGACCTAAAGAAAAAGATAGGTTTCCTATCACTTCTTCCCCATGTTTTGTACTCAGGTCAAACATTCTCTGAGTATCTGTTCATTAAGCAGCCTGCCTTCCTGCACGTCGTCTTGTTGACTGCCTTAGCCTTTGCTTCATAAGAATTCTTGAGACTCGTTTACCTTCCAGCTACGCTTAGGGTGATGATTGCAGCAAACCGAGCTTGTACTTGGCCTTTACCTAGTAGTTCATATTTTTATTAGTGCCTGTGGGATGCCACGCACTGTTCAATACACTTTACTTGCACCCCATTGAAGTAGGTATGATTTACTATCCTCATTTTATAGATCGGGGAACTGAAACCCCCAAAATTCAAGAGCTTCCCAGGCAGGCAAGCGTAGAAGCAGGATTTGAACCCAGGCAGTAGGAATTCACAACCTGTTTTAACCACCATCTTTTGAGGACCACAGAGTCCTTCACCCTCAGATGGCTGTGACTCTTGCCTGATCCCCATAGGACAGTAGAGTGCAGAGAATCATTCTGAATGGCGTTTTGGCTCTGAGCTTTCGCAGTTGTTTGGGGTGATACCCGCAGGATACACATTACCCCTCAGTGGGCCCAAATCGCCCCTGCCCTCTCAGATCTCCGGCTGCATGGACTGGGAGACTGCCCCGTCACCCCTAGCTGAGCCAGGGAGCTCACCAGGTGAGGGCGCTGCTGTGCCTGGGAGGGCTCCCAGTGTGGACTTTGCGTTTCAGCGACAAGTGTCGTGCTCCCGCCTGGTGTGACCGGGTCCTCTGGAAAGGGAAGAACATCACTCAGCTGAGCTACCAGAGCCACATGGCCCTGAAGACCAGCGACCACAAGCCCGTCAGCTCAGTGTTTGACATCGGGGTAGGTGGGCAGCTGGTGCCTCTGGTCATCGTCCTCTAGGGAATTGGTTCCCACAGCTGAGACCACTTTTGTCTTTCTGGTCTCCTTCTCCTACCTTGAGTGTGAGGAAGCTGTTTAAATTTAATTCATAATTGTTTTGTAGACTTCTACTATATGTTTCTACATACGTGGAGGTTCCCCTTTGCTCTTTGGACTGTATCTTTCTAGATCTTTTTCTATGCAAATGTGTGTCAGTATTCTATGTATAGCGTAGAGGAAGTTTTTCCCTTTTTGTAAAAGAGATATATCATGCATATTGTTCTGAGAACATCTTTTTTCCCCGCTGGCTATGTTTTAAGAGATCTTTCCATGTCAGTAAAGGGAGAGCTCCCTCCTCATTATTTTTAAGGGCTGCAAAATATTTCGTAGTATGGATGAACCGTAATATATTGGGGTTGGCCAAAAAGTTCCTTCGGGGTTTTCATAAAATATTATGGAAAACCCCGAAGGAACTTTTTGGCCAACCCCAATATATATTGATCGTTTAAGTTGTTTCCAAAATGTTGCTATTGTATTCATTGCTACAGTGATCACCCTTCACATATATCTTTGTGTACCCTTGTGAATATTTCTGTAGAGTGAAATTCCTAGAGGTGAAATTAGTTGTTCAAAGAAAAATGTATTCTAAATTTATTTGAGTCTGCTAAATTATCCTCCCGGCAGCCCTTACCGTTTTACACTTCTACCAACTCTGGATGAGCTGGTGTTCCCACAGCCTGGCTAATATTGGGTTTTATCAGTCTTTTAAATTTCTGCCGACCCAGTGAGCCAAAAGAGAAAGATACTCCATTATTTTAGATTACACTTCCCTAATTACTAGTGAAGCTGAACATCTTTTTTTTTTCTGTTTCTGTAATCTATTTTTTCTTTTTTTATCAAAGTATAGTTGATTTACAGTAAACATCTTTTTATTTATGTATTCTCCATTTGTATCCCTTCTTCAGTGACTTATGTGTTTCTTTATATTACCAATTCTCAAGGATGCGGGTAGAGGGACATCAGAATCTACGAGGGTGGGGGTGGTTTGCAAAAAGCCTAATGAATGTTATAGGTAAGGTTTTATTACTGGAAAATGACAAAAATTGTAATTCAAAATAAGGAAGGGAAGGCCTGACAAAATCTTCTTGGCTGATGGAGTACATGTTTAAAAGAGCCTGAGAAATGCTGCTTTAAATCAAAGCCCTGGAGGAGCTCCTCACTGCAGACCTGTCGGCAGCAGCAAGCCTAGCAGAGCCAGGCACTGGGCGTCTTTCTGCCCCCGGCATAAGACCCAGCAGAACTGCCAGCCAAGCTTTCACTCCTGCATCTGTTTTCTGCTAATCAGGAAGCAGTTGATTTTACCAGAAGCTTTGCCTCTGGGGCACCCTTCTACATCTATTGTTAATTGGGTTCTTTGTTCGTTAAATTAAATCTATTTAGTATTCACTTTCCTGTTGCTATCAACTGCTATTTCCCAAGGCCGTGAATGTCCTCTAAACTGAAAAAGAGGACACGGGCAGAAGCCAAAGCATTCAGTCTCTGCTGTTTCCCTTCCAGGTGAGGGTCGTAAATGAAGAGCTTTATCGGAAGACTCTGGAGGAGATTGGAGGAGATTGTTCGCTCCCTGGATAAGATGGAAAATGACAGCATTCCTTCTGTGTCCCTCTCCAAGCGAGAGGTAGGAAGGACGTGCTAAGGCATCAGGCTCTTCTCTTCACAGAACGTAAATCTCACCTGCTGGGGCTCAGAATTGCAAGAGGCACCTGTCAGACTACTGGACTGTAGTCTTGATCGGCTGCTTCTAGATAAAGTGAGGCTGATGATGCCAGCTGACAAGAGAGGGGTTGTTGGTTCACCTCCTGATCTTCTTAACCAGAAAAGCCTGTAACCTTTTGTGGCTCATATATTTTACCCAAACGTGGGCCATCCATGAGTTAAATAAGGCACAGAGGATCCAAAATGTGTTTCATTTGATCTTAGTATAGCTAGTGTGTATTCTTGCACTGGGTTTGTCTTCCTACTGATGCTTTGCTTTGAGATTAAATTGAGTCCAAAATTTTGGGTACGTATGAGTTGATGGGAAGGAAAGCAGTATGGAAAGGTAATGGGCGTTGGGAGAAGTCAAGTTAGGGCTAAAGATGTTTCATAGACGTGCCATAGCATAGATCGTTCAGAATTCACTGTACCAAAAAGTCAGTTAAATGAGGACTTACGGTGAGGGTATTTTTAATGCCCTAGATGTCCAGCTACTTGGAAGGAGGAGGTTGATTTGGGGAGTGGAATGTGTGAAGGGTGTTTTGGATGTGGTCTTTGCGTATAGAAGATTTAAACTTGGATTCTGTTAGGAAATTATTTATAAAACAACGTGAGTTTTTTGAGTTTAGGATTTCTGAGTTAAACACAGACAACTGGTCTTTCATGGTAGCTGTGACCTCCCAGGTAAATACTTAAAAGCAGAAACATGATTTGAAAGAGATGGTCCTTTGTTTTCTTTCCAGAAAGGGCAAGGATTGCCCATTTGGGGTGGCTAGGCAGGTTGCCAAGGAGAGGGCACTGGTCTGACTGGTCCTGGGCTTGTTCCCAGTTCTGTTTTCAGAACGTGAAGTACATGCAGCTGCAGATAGAGTCCTTTACCATTCGGAATGGACAAGTACCGTGTCAGTTTGAATTCATCAACAAGCCTGACGAAGAGTCTTACTGTAAGCAGTGGCTGAGCGCCAACCCCAGCCGAGGGTTCCTCCTGCCAGGTAAGGCCTCCGTTCCCAGGTTCCTGGTTGCTGGTTTGGGGAACACCCTACCCTATCTTTGCTCATTCTCCTGGAATAAGCTTTTTGTGTCTGAGTGTTTTGTTGTCTGCTTGAACATTTTTCAAAGCCCTGTGGATGAACCATCCATAATATAAAATAGTAAAGAGGGGGCTTCCCTGGTGGCGCAGTGGTTGAGAGTCTGCCTGCTGATGCAGGGGACACGGGTTCGTGCCCCAGTCCGGGAAGATCCCACATGCCGCAGAGCGGCTGGGCCCGTGAGCCATGGCCGCTGAGCCTGCGCGTCCGGAGCCTGTGCTCCGCAACGGGAGAGGCCACAGCAGTGAGAGGCCCGCATACCGCAAAGGAAGGAAAAAAAAAAAAATAGTAAGGAGGGCTTCCCTGGTGGCGCAGTCGTTGGGGGTCTGCCTGCCGATGCAGGGGACACGGATTTGTGCCCCGGTCCGGGAAGATCCCACATGCCGTGGAGTGGCTGGGCCCGTGAGCCATGGCCGCTGAGCCTGCGCGTCCGGAGCCTGTGCTCCGCAGTGGGGGAGGCCACAACGGTGAGAGGCTCGCGTACAGCAAAAAAAAAAAAAAAAAA
Organism: Lagenorhynchus albirostris; assembly: GCF_949774975.1. Lineage (NCBI taxonomy): Eukaryota > Metazoa > Chordata > Mammalia > Artiodactyla > Delphinidae > Lagenorhynchus > Lagenorhynchus albirostris. The sequence continues at coordinate 155,884,597 of NC_083096.1, forward strand.
AAAAAAAAAGTAAGGAGCATGAGTTCAGTTTCAAAAGCATTCTCAGTCGCGTGGATGTTCCACAGTTTCGCAGGGAGAGAAGGCACAGGAGTGCTGTAAAGCAGGTGTTGCTGTTAAAGGAGCCGTTTTCACCCTCTGTCTCACTATAATCAACTCCCAACTGTCCGCTCTTGTGGGCAAAGGTAATAGGGTGGTCATCCAGAAAAATTATGTCTGGCCCTAGGATGTACCACCCATGTCTTGCCCCCAACTTCTCCTTGGCGCTCTCCGTAGTGCCGTGAGGCAGAGGAGTTAAGCCTGTCTTGTGGACAGTTCACAGTCTGATAACGTGCTGTATTTTCTACTGGATAGGGTGTCTTCATATGAGCTGGCTCAGGGCAAGCTCTTTGAGCCACGCCTTCTTATTGTATTAATCATTTCTAGCTTGAGCTGTGCTACTTAGAACACGAGTTTTATAGCAGCTACCTATTCATGTTCTTGTTTACTGTTTTCATATTCCCGCTTGGACCGTAAACTCCTTGTTCACGTGTCTTTTGAGTGCTGAGCATGTAAATTCCTGTTGGTTGGCTGATGCCTCTTATTTTCTCCCTTAACCCTGTATGCCTCACCCTCTTCCCGCTCGTCTTCTCTCCCCTTTACTCTTGGCCTTCTGCCAACCAGCGTTACCGTTTACGTTTTTTTCCAGATTCTGCCATTGAGATTGAATTGGAGCTCTTTGTAAATAAGACCACAGCTACGAAGCTCAACTCGGGTGAAGACAAAATCGAGGACATTCTGGTTTTACACTTGGACAGGGGAAAGGATTACTTTTTGTCTGTGTCTGGGAACTACCTGCCCAGCTGTTTTGGATCGCCCATTCACACGTTGTGCTACATGAAGGAGCCAATCTTGGACCTGCCGCTAGAAAGTATTAGAGAGCTGGTGAGTTACCTGCCACGAGGAAACATCCAGAACTGTGTAGCAGCCAAGCCAATCAAACAGGATACTCGCGTGCCCACCTTCCCAGGGACCTGAGGATTCTTCAGCCTCCGTAGAGTTTGCTTACTGTAGAGTTGTGTACTGCTGTTTAACAGACTCCCTGACATTTTCAGTGGTTTGAAACTGCAGCAACTTATTGCTTCTCATGACTGTGAGTTTCCGGTGTGGCTCTTCTGCTGGTCTCGCCCAGGCTCATTTGTGTGGTTGCAGTCAGACGGCAGCTGTGATGGCCAGAGAGTTCAACGAGGCCTCCTTGACTTTCTTGGTGTTGGCTGCTCACTGGGCCTTTCCCTCAACATGGGCTCTCGTCATTCAGTACGTTGGCCCGGGCTTCCCTAAGCGGTAGCAAGAGTTTGAGAGCAGAAGGTGTAAGGCTCCTTGTGGCCCAGGCTCCAAAACTCACATGGTACCACTTCTGCCATGTTTTATTTGTTGGAACAAGTTGTGAGGTCAGCCCAGATTCTGGATGGGGAGACTCTACCTCTTGATGGAAAAAGCTGCAAAATGTTATTGCCATGTTTTTCGGTCTTTCATAATAACATATTAGAGAAACTCAGCCATAGATACTAAGATGGTGGAATGTCCCTGGCCCATGATATTATTCCTTTTTCTGTTTTAATCATCACTTGGTTTATCATCCTAAACTAAATTTTCTGAGATCTAAAAGGCTCCTATGCAGACTTACAGATATTGAACACAAACTTATGGTTACTAAAGGGGAAACATGGCAGGGAGGGATAAATCAGGAGCTTGGGATTAACATACACGCACTACTATATATGAGATAGATAACCAACAAGGACCTACTGTATAACACAGGGAACTCTGCTCAATATTCTGTGGTAACCTATATGAGAAAAGAATCTGAAAAAGAATGAACATATTGGGAATTCCCTGGTGGTCCAGTGGTTAGGACTCAGCACTTTCACTGCTGAGGGCCCAGGTTCGATCCCTGGTGGGGGAACTGAGATCCCACAGGCTGCATGGTGTGGCCAAAAAAAAAAGAAGAATGGATATGTGTGTATGTATAACTGAACTACTTTGCTCTACACCAGAAACTAACACAACATTGTAAATCAACTATACTCCAATAAAATTTTAAAAATAAATAAAAGGCTCCTCTGGAGACAATTCTAATACAAGGGAGCTAGTTTGGAGCAGATTTTTGGCAATAGGTATGCTTTCCTTTTTCCTCCATTGCATTTTTTTAAATTCAGGGACTCTTGAACTCTGTCCTCTCCATTATATAGATGAAAACAGAGGCCCAGTGAGGGGAGTGATTTGTCATGAGTCCCTGGCGAGTTAACCCTGGGCCTGGACCTTGCTTTTGGGTTTTTGTATTCCCACGTCTGTGTTCTTTTTTCACCAGACCACCCCATTTCTCTGGTTCGGACAGTGAAGTGCTATAGGCAGGATGTTTTTCTAAGATGATGCACATTTCACCTGATTGAAACTGCTTGCCGTAAGCCACTCCCAGTTCTCAAAAGTCACCCTCTGTACCTTGATCATGTCACCTGATTTCATTTTTGCCTGCTGAATGTTTGCTTAGGGACATCAAAACGCTTCCAAGTTCTTCCATGGGTTTGCTGTCTCCATGTCCTGCGTTCTCCTGAAGCCAGCCTGGCAGAAGCTCTATTGGTGGCCCTTCTGATCATGCTTTTTATTTCTTCTCAGACTCTGATGCAACTTCAGACTGAAGATGATGGGAGCCAGTCGGAAAGACCCATGGACATCCCCAAAGAGCTCTTGATGATGGTTGATTACCTGTACCGAAATGCCATCCAGCAGGTAGGTGGATGAAGCAGGCACACCTGGCAGAGGCCATGCTGCCTTAAGAAAAACCATCAGCCCTGAGAACTTCGGGCATAAAAAGCTTTTCCCCTGCAGAACCTGTGGAAAGCTGTTCTTACCCCGGGGAGTGAAGGTCAGTTGGTTCACGTTCCACACCCCTGTGAGGCCCCGCTATTACATACAGCACTTGATTCCTCCCAGGGGAGGCAGCCTCATATAGCAGGGGCTTCCCAGCACAGCATGTTCCCTCCCTGGTCCTCTGGGGTCCCCCAGGTGGAAAGCCCTCTGGAGCCTTCTCAGGATGTCCGGCTGCTCTCCTTTGTGGAAACTCTTGCCAGCTTCTAGGAATGGGAGGGGCGGCTAACTTGTTGACAAGCCAGACAGGCAGGGGACCAGTGGAACTCCCGGGGCCATGACTCAGGAAGCCTGATTTCAGATTTCAGAGCTCAGATTGGTCAGTTTCACTGACTCACTTATCTGGGTCCCAGGGAGATAAATAGAAACTCTGATCTACCACAGCTCTGCCACTTCAGAGCAATATACATTCTTAGGATACTCTCTCTCCACTTTTCCCCTCAGATTTATTGAGCATTACAATGTCCCAAACACTGTTCTAAGTGTTTTACAGCACTACCTCATTTAGTTCTCACAGTAGTACTCAGATGAGGAAACAGATTCCCAGAAATGTTAAGTAACTTGATCAGGGTCCCAAAGCTAACAGATGGGCAGGATTGGGATTTGAACCCAGAGAGGCTATAGAAGTCACATTCTTTTTTTTTTTTTCTTCATTTATTTACTTACTTATTTATTTTTGGCTGCGTTGGGTCTTCGTTGCTGAGCTTGGGCTTTCTCTAGTTGCAGCGAGCGGGGGCTACTCTTTGTTGCGGTGTGTGGGCTTCTCATGATGGTGGCTTCTCTTGTTGTGAAGCACGGGCTCTAGGTGCATAGGCTTCAGTAGTTGTGGTGCGCAGGCTTCAGTAGTTGTGGCTTGTGGGCTCTAGAGCGCAGGCTCAGTAGTTGTGGCGCACAGGCTTAGTTGCTCCGCCGCGTGTGGGATCTTCCCGGACCAGGGCTCTAACCCGTGTCCCCTGCATTGGCAGGCGGATTCTTAACCACTGCGTGCCACCTGGGGAAGCCCAAAGTCACATTCTTAAGAACTATGCTAGTCTACCTTCTCTACAGAGCTCCTTTCAGGTGTAACTTTTGAGCAATACATATAATATTGTTATTGTTCACGGTTATAGGACATTAAGTTATTTTATAAAACAAATATAAGTGATCCTAGGACTCATAGAAATACTTTATTGTCATAATCTCGTTTTCTCAAAGCACTGAGGTGCCTTGTTAACTTTCTCCATCTTATAAATGATATATTTTCTTCAGTTTTTTCTCTTTCTGGTCAATACCTCCGTAACACTGCAGGAAACGTAGCTACTTTAAAGTTTTCCCTTTGGTTGGATCACCAGAGATCAAACCCACACCCCCTGCAGTGGAAACACGGCGTCCTAACCACTGGACCGCCAGGGAGTTCTCTTCTAATAGATGTCTTGTGCTGAAGACCTATTGTGGGAGCGTGGCTGGGAAGGCGTGCAAGATGAATTAGCCACATCAGCCTACATCACATTGTCTAGTGGGGTGATTCAAAGGCCTCACCATGCTGCCCCCTTTTGTACCCTGCTGGTGATTATATTTCTAGGTCAGGAAATCATTGCTGCTTTTCTGAAAATAGAATTATTTTGTGACTTTCTTCCCTTTTTCAGGAAGATCTGTTTCAGCAGCCAGGCCTGAGGTTGGAATTTGAGCATATCAGGGACTGTTTGGATACTGGAATGATTGATACCCTCTGTATCCTTCAGACGTTCATGCGCGCACGCGTGTATGTGTGTGTGAATATGAGAAAGAGAGGTGAGCAAAAGGAAAGGATGGTATTTTAAGGCTCAAAATCAGATATTGTGTCCTCAGCTGTTATGTTTTTCTTACTTAAAGTTTGTATAGAGAAGACTTTACAACTTTAAGCAACCAATATATAGCAGGAATTCAGGAGGGCCCGGCGAAGCTGACAGGCAGCTTGGCCCCTTCAAGATGTCAGCCCGCCATCCCAGCTCCAAGCAGAGAGCCTGGCTGGGCAGGCAGCACTCTGGCACATGCTGGCTCCTGGGGCTTTTCCTAACCATGACCTTGGCAGCAGCATCCCCTATTCCTTAACGATGGGCCCAAAGCTGCTAGCAATCACTCCATAGCCGAAGCCCTGCTGCTTTTCCTGGAGAGCCTGCCGGAGCCCGTCATCTGTTACAGCGTCTACCACGACTGCTTGGAGTGTTCTGGCAACCTCACAGCAAGTAAACAGGTGAGGGGAAGCGTGGAGCATCAGCGCGTTCATGTTGCAGCCCCGGGTCTCATTGCGCCTGAGGGAACAAAGTGGGCACCATCCCCCAAATTCAGTGTCTTAGAAACTTGACTCCAAGTCTTTCCGTCCCAAACCCGCTCTTCCCTTCATGTCCCTTTTCCTTTTAATGGCATCACCTTAATTCCAGTGACTCAACCCAGAAACCTGAGTCATTTCTGACTCCCCCTCTCCTCACCTCCCACACGCTCAGTCCCCTTGCTCTGTCACTTGTCTTCCGTACTAGTTCCACTTTCCTTGGTTCAGGACCCTGCATTCATGCTTTCCCTCTGCTGATTTGTTTTGCGTACTCCCATTAGATTTGGGGTTCTAAAGCTCTTGTCATGTTGCTGTTGGTCAGAAACGCTATCCATTGCCAATTAAGGATTTTCTTAAACAAATGTTCGGGACTTTTTATGATCTAGTCTAGTCATTCACATATGTAACCTGCCGTAGAAGAATAATCTAAAAAACGTGCTAACAGTACACAATCCAGAGCCTTACCCCCCACCTCCACTAAATCAAAAAATCAAAATCTCTCTCTTCTTTTTTTTTTTTTTGGCTGCACCACTTGGTATGCAAGATCTTAGTTCCCTGACCAGGGATTGAACCCGTGCCCCCCGCAGTGGAAGCGTGGAGTCTTAACCACTGGACTGCCAGGGAGGTCCTTCAAAATCTCTTTTGGGATATATTTTGTACAGGCTTCCCAACCGATTCTGAAATGCAGATAGCCAGAGTACTCATTGAATTCTAGCCTGATCAGCCCTTCCAAGCTCAGGGCCTGTTCAAACAGTAGTGCTCCTGCCAAAATTGACTTCTCATGATGTGTTCTTTCTTCTTATCTCACTGTTTTCCTTACCTCGCCTTTTCTACACTTCCTTTTGCCCTAAATGCCCTAGTCCTTACCTCTGCAAGTGCAATCTTCTCTTATATTCAAGACGCAACTTAAATGTTTTCAGTTCTCTTAAGTCTTTTGAGAACGTGCAGTTAGAAGTTTGACCTCTAAATTCATGTAACGCTTGATCTATGCTTCTGTTTTGGCACCTGTGGCAGGTGATCAAGGTTTTCAGTGTACAGTCTTACTACTCATGTACCCGGATCATGTACTCAGTTCCTGGAGTATAGCAGGCACTTGGGAAACGATTGAATGAACAAAAAGACAAATCCCAGTTCTCCCTCTTTCAGGTCATTGCTACCCTTCCCGCATGCCACAGAAATGTCTTCATCTACTTGATGGCGTTTTTGCAAGAACTGCTGAAAAATTCAGCAAAAAATCATTTGGATGGTAATATTCTAGGTAAGCCACCAAGTGTGTGTGGAAAGCATCTCTGCAGACTGACTCATTAATAAGAGAAATGTGGTTGAGGAATGTCCCAAGTCCACTGCAGTAGAACTAAAATCTCAAGCTCTGGGCAAAGTTAACTCTCAAATAGTTATTTTAAAGCAGAAAATACTGCTTTGGGGCACCCCTCCCCACTCCTAAGAACACGAGAATAAGTAGTACTTCTTATGCTGAATCATATGTTTTCTGGGTTTTTCATACAGCTAGCATATTTGGTAGCTTACTGCTTCGAAACCCAGCTGGTCACCAAAAGCTTGAAGTGGCAGAGAAGAAGAAGGCTCAAGAATTTATTCACCAGTTCCTCTGCAACTCACCCTGAGCCTGTCCATCTCCTCTCCTATTCTGCCTGAGGCAGCCAATTACCAGCCCCACCTGTTTCAGCTCCAAAGCTGCCCTAAGAGCACGTGAGCCCACTGGGATGCCAGAGTGGCAGCTGCCTGTTTCCTGAGCCCAGACTGCCCTCCCCACCATGACTGTCACACTCAGTGCTGCTGTGAGTTGTGAAGACATGAGGGGAAATCCACCACAATAAAACTGACATTCAACGTTCAAATTTAGTTATTTAACAGATTTTTTTTTTTTTTTAATGTTTAAACGACTGTACTTCTTGTGCTCACTCAACCTGCCTCCAGGGCATATAGTGCCTTCCCTGTAGCTTGGGCCGGGCTCCCCATGATCAGATATTTGAACAAACTTTGGAGTCCTGAAGGATGGATGAGTTGGACGGCAAGAATGCAAATGGAAGCTGCTGGATAAAGAGCCCACAGCCACCTCAGATGCTTCCAGTTCTCTGAGGACATGTGTGTACACATATTGCAAACCCTACCCCACTTCCCACTCAGATATGGCTCAACAACTCTGGAGCTGGCCACTCAGCCTCCGAGGGCAATGTAGTGGCTTGAAAATGAAAATATTGAAGAAATTGGTGTTCTGGTGAAACAAGTGGAATTTTCTGGGCCAACGAATCCTCCAAACTGTATATAATGCATCCCCTCTCTTATATGTGTAATATATTTTAATGATAAATGTATTTTTAACAGTGGTTGGTTGCTTTTATTTTTTAAGAAATGGCAGCTCTCAGCAGCTGGACATTTGTGGCTTAAGCACTGGGGCAGGGTGGTCCCTGGTGGTCCAGTGGTTAAGAATCCGCCTTCCAACGCAGGGAATGCGGGTTCAGTCCCTAGTCGAGGAACTAAGGTCCCACATGCCGCAACTAGAGAGAAGCCCGCGCACCGCAACGAAGAGCCTGATCGTCACAACAAGGATCCCATGCGCCGCAGCTAAGGCCCGACGCAGCCAAATAAATAAAATAAAATAAAATAAAATAAAATAAAATAAAAAAGCACTGGGGCAGCTGGTCAGGGGCCAGAGAGATATTTGCCTGGCAGTCTGGTGATAACAGCCACTATTTACCTTTTTCAAGCAAGAGATAGTACAGGCATGGCCCCAACCCCTTGACCCCTGATCTAGTTTCTGAGGGTTGTCCCACTTTTAATAGTCTAGAGAAGTAGCTTATGGGGAAAATGGCAGCGGCTGCTAAGAGGTTCTGACAGCTAGATATTTACAGGTCAGGAGCAGAGTAAAGGCACATGCAAAATCGCTTCTTGGATCACCACTACTCCTTGGCAGTGTAAGTGATTCAGATACCGGCCGGTACGCTGACAATGTGAACGGTTAAAGAAAGAATGGCCAGTAGGTGGCGTTGCCTGGCCCGGGCACGAGTTCCATGGAAGCCGACAGTCCTGTGCAGGGGAAAAAGCCGGGAGAGACGGCCTGGGCAGGGGTGTGAGGAGGAAGGGAGTTGGGCGTCTTAAGCGAGGCTGTGAAGGGGGGAAGAGGTGGTGGCGTTCTCTGGCCAGGCTTGGAATACTCCCCATTTCTGCCATTTGGGTCCAGTCTTCCTTTCTGGGACCCTCCTGCCCATATTAACTTTGTTAGGTGAGAAGGGGAAGCTGGGGCCACAAGGAGAAACCCGGAATGTCACAGCCTTCCAGGCTTCCCCCTTGCGGTCCGGGTACGAATTCGGCGGCTAACTGGGGTCCTTCCCGCTGCGGTTGTGGCTGCTAAGGTGAGGGGAGCGCAAGCCGGGCTGGGGCTACTTTGGATTAGTGGCCGGGGGTCTGATCACTCTTCCTTGCGTCTGGTGCCTCTTGAGCCGAGCCCCGACTCCCCCAGGTGGAGGACGAGGCGGGCGCTGCCCAGCGCGGGACGAACTCGTGGCTCCGCGAGGTCTCCGTGGTGCCCACCCCGCCCCCCTTCCGCTCGCCAATTGGAGGGTCGAGCTCAGCCCCCACACCGACTAAACCAACCAGAAGCGTCAGGGAGAGGCGGAGCCACTATCTCCTCCTTCCTCCGGAAAGCGGAAGCGGAAGTGACGTTCGGGGAAAGGTGGGGGCAATCATGGTGCCGCTGGGGAGGGGAGAAGCTGCTGCCGCCGCCGCCGTTGCCGGGAGCCGCGGAGGTAAAAGGCGATACCAGACGCGGCCTGGGCTGGGGACTTCCCGGGGGGCGCGGGACTTAGGCTCCCTCCTGAAGCATTTTCCAGTAGGGACCCTAGACCGGTCACCATAGGGACCCCACCCCTCCTCCGTTTCCATGGGGATGGGTATCCAGCCCCCCCTCCCCTGTTTCCATGGAGATCCGGACCCTGCCCCTCTTCGCCCGGCTTGGAGCCCCCCAGCCTGACTTCGGGTTTTTCCGTGTAGCCCTGGACTGGGGACTGTCCCAGACAGGTTCCTTTTCCCAGCCTCCTCTCAAGGGTGCTCTGTTTGTATTTCTCGTTTGCCACCCTCAAACCTCCTGGTCTTGTTTGTTCCGGACAGTTGGTCTCCGCGTTGCCGCCTGTGGTGCTGGGGCAGCCCAGTGGGGCCCCCGGTGCTCTTATCTCTCCTCTCAGATGCAGCGAAATGTGCATCTACCGGGTTGCGTAAGCCAGAGCAAGGGGTCGGGCCGGTTCCTCCCGGCTCAGATCCCTTGGCCTGTCTCTGGTAACTACCACTCTGTCTAACCGCCCTACCGAGTAAGGGTTCACTTTCTAATCCGGAGCAGAAGAGAAAGATAAAGTGCAAAGCCAGACTGAAAACTAAAAGTGATTATTTTAAAATTCTCTGTTATGTGTGCCAAACCCGCGTTTGTAGAACCTGTGTGTTTACAGGTAGAAGAAGAATCACTATTCCAGAACAGGAAAACTTCAAATTTGGTATTTTTCCCAAGAGAGTTTATCTTTCCAAGAGAGTATATCCGCAGGCTTTTCATTCATTTAACTGACATATCCTGAACTCCTCGTGTCAGTGTACTGTGCTAGAGGCAGTAGAAACAAAAATAAGACTCATCATTTCCTCATTGCAGAGAGCACACTATAAAGCATAGCTTCTAGTGGACACCAGATTGTTTTAGGAGATAAATAGATAAAGTGATCTTCATTACATATACCTGATAAGAGATTAGCCCCACTACCCAGAAGCTGAAACATCTGTTCTCGGAAGGAGGGAACAGATTCACACTTGATTTCTCTACTGTTGTCAGACATTGTGCTTTAACACACATTATGTCTTTTACTCTGCATAACAATTTCCTGAGAACAGGAATTACCAGTTCCACCTTACGTATGAGAAAAGTGAGGCACAGAAAGCTACCCAAGTAGTATGTAGTAAAGCCGGGATTTGTGGGTAGGTGACCCTGCCTCCAAAGCCCTACTCCTTCTAGCATAGACTTACTGCCTCACGGTCTGATTTGGGGGATATTTAGGTGGAGTTCCCTTGCTTTAAGATTTATAGCAACTCAGCTTTGAAACAGTTTGCCCCTATTTCCCCTTAAGTGTTTTGACCAGCCTTCACAGTGTTTGGCAGTAAGGCACATTTGGAAGGTCTTATAAGCTGCTGCTTATTACTTCCATTTTTTATTTTCATTTTTATTAAAAATCTTTTTGGCTGCGCTAAGCGGCTTTCGGCATCTTAGTTCCCTGACCAGGGATTGAACCTGGGCCCTCAACAGTGAAAGCGTGGAGTCCTAACCACTGGACCGCCAGGGAATTCCCATTACTTCAATTTATTTAAAAAGATACTGTTTTTCCTTCAAAATGACTTGATGGTTTTAAACTTAAAAAAAAAAAGTCCCAAGGAAGATGTTTTTCATTTACTTTGTCCTGCTCTTGAAAGAAGAGGATAAAAGAGCCCTGTGATTGCTGAGGAGGTCCCTGGGTCCTATGGTATGGCTCTGACTCTGGCTTTGTTCTGTTGCAGACAGGTCACTACCTTTCCATTTCTCACAATTGGGCTGAGCACAACTGAACCATGGGGGAACACAGTCCAGACGACAGCATCAGCTACTTTGAGGTAGAGGAAGATGAGCTGACCCCCGATGACAAGATGCTCAGGTTTGTGGATAAGAATGGACTGGTGCCTTCCTCATCTGGAACTGTTTATGATAGGACAACTGTTCTTATCGAGCAGGATCCTGGCACTTTGGAAGATGACGATGACGATGGACAGTGTGGAGAACACTTGCCTTTTCTAGTAGGGGGTGAAGAGGGTTTTCATCTAATAGATCATGAAGCAATGTCCCAGGGTTATGTGCAACACATTATCTCACCAGATCAGATTCATTTAACAATAAACCCTGGTTCCACGCCCATGCCAAGAAATATCGAAGGTGCAACCCTCACACTGCAGTCGGAATGTCCAGAAACGAAACGTAAAGAAGTAAGTAAAGCAGTGGGTGAGGGCCCAGTTTGGCTTTGGGGAAGTCCTTACACAACTCTTGTCAGCAGTTTCAGCCAGGGAGTATAGGAGCCCCTGGAATTAGGACCTACAGTGGCTTTCCTTACTGTATATGCTTCATGGTTTTTGTTGTGACTGCTTTCTGGAACTTTTGGTGTGTATGGCTGCATGGAAATCTGGGAAAACTAAATGGCAAATATCTTCCCCAGATCATAAATAAAATAGACATTTCACTGAGGTAAATCCGTGTCTCTGATGTGGAAATAACTGGATTTGGCTTATCTTTGAGTTGTGTAAAAATGACTTGTTTTGGAGAGATAAATATTTGCTGGACTATACTTTATTAGTGAAAGTTTAATGGATAATAAAGGCTAGCTTTCTTTTTTTTTAGTTGATTAATTTATTTTTATTTTTGGCTGAGTTGGGCCTTTGTTGCTGCGTGTGGGCTGCGCGCCTGCTTTCTCTAGTTGTGGCGAGCGGGGGCTACTCTTCGTTGCGGTGCACGGGCTTCTCATTGCGGTGGCTTCTCTTGTTGTGGAGCACGGGCTCTAGGCACACGGGCTTCAGTAGTTGTGGCACGCGGGCTCAGTAGTTGTGGTTTGCGGGCTCTAGAGCGCAGGCTCAGTAGTTGTGGCTCACGGGCTTAGTTGCTCCGTGGCATGTGGGATCTTCCCGGACCAGGGCTCGAACGTGTCCCCTGCATTGGCAGGCGGATTCTTAACCACTGCGCCACCAGGGAAGCCCAAGGCTAGCTTTCTTTTGTAAGAAGCTCGAGCAGGAGGCAGTAAATGAGAGCAGGTTATCTAAAAGAAGTTTTCATCTCATATTTAGCTAATGTGCGGAAGGTAACACATATTACAATGTTTCGAAAACTGTAAAGCATTGTACAAATTGTACTAGGGGTGATAATTAGCAGAGTAAAAGATGTGGTTTAAAGGTAGTGATATACATTATCCGGGAACTAATTGCAGGTCAACTAGGAAAAAAAACGATCCCTGGTAGTTGCAATGCCAGGGACTAAATGTAAGATGTTACCAAACAGCCATTGGGTAAATTGTTTAGCAGGATATTTTTCTCTTTTGCTGTAATTCAGGTCTTGAAACTGGAGAATCTTTTTTTTCGTGGCATTTGGTTTTCCTTTGCTAGCCTTAGAACCTCAGAGCTGGAAGGAACCCTAGTGAGACCATCTTGTCTTACCTCCCACCTCATGTAGGGATCTCTCTGCAGCATCTCTGACACCAATTCCTCTGGTCTCTGCTTGAACACTTACAGAATGACGAGAGCACAGTGTTTCACAGTTCAGCCTAATACAAAGTTTGTTGGCCAGATCTGATTGTTAGAAAGCTTTTGCTCGTATGGAGCCAAAATCTGCCTTCCTGCAGCTGCTGCCCGCTGGTCCCAGTGCTTCCTTTCTTCTTTTTTTAAAAAATTTATTTATTTTATTTTTGACTGTGTTGGGTCTTCGTTGTTGTGCACAGGCTTTCTCTAGTTGTGGCGAGCGGGGGTTATTCTTCGTTGTGGCGCGTGGGCTTCTCATTGCAGTGGCTTCTCTTTTTGCAGAGCACGGGCTCTAGGTGCGTGGGCTTCAGTAGTTGTGGCACGCAGGCTCAGCAGTTGTGGCTCACAGGCTCCAGAGCGCAGGCTCAGCAGTTGTGGCACGCGGGCTTAGTTGCTCCATGGCATGTGGGATCTTCCCGGACCAGGGCTCGAACCCGTGTCCCCTGCATTAGCAGGCAGATTCTTAACAACTGTGCCACCAGGGAAGCCCCCAGTGCTTCCTTTCTGAGCAGCAAGCTAAATCTTCTTCCGACCCGACAACCCCTCAGGTAATTGAAGATCATGGGTTTCTCTACATCTTTTCCTGTGCAGGCTCGACATCTCCATTTACTTAAATGTTCCTCTTACGACATTTTCCTCTAGTTTCTCATCAGCCTCGTCACCTTTGATTGCACAAGTTCCGGTTTTCCAAAGTCCTTAAAATTTGTAATTGAGCACAGTCTCACAAGTGTGAGTCAACTGGTACTGAATACTGTGCGACTCTTTATCTCTTCATCTGGACGCTGTACTACAATTGTGATATGGTCTGTATTTTATTAGCAACAACATCCTACTGTTAGCTGGCACTTGGAAATCTCTAGAATGGTGTTTCTTAGCTGGGGGTAGTTTTGTCCCCTAGGAGACACATTTGGCAATATCTGAAGACGTTTGTCGGTTGTCGCACTGGGGAAGTGCTACTGGAATCTAGTGGGTAGAGCCCAAAGGTCTGTAAACATCTACAGTGCACGGGACAGCTCCCTACAACACATAAATAATTGTCTGGCCCCAAATGTCATTTAGCTGTATTCCAATAAAATTTTACTTACGAAACAGGCAGTGGGCTACCCTGACTACCCTTAGTCTAGAACATAGGGAGTTGTAGCAGAGAAGGATGGAAGTACAGCAGAGATTCAGACATGGAAGGCAGTGATAGCATGCAGAGGGATCTTGGCTGTATCCTGGAAATGCACTGAAGGTGTCTGAGCCAAGAAGTGTCGTGGTTGGAGTGGTATTTTAGAAAGGTTGCTCTGGTAGCCGTGGCAGCTTGATTGCCTGCTTAGGAGATAGTTGCAGTTTAGGTTTGGGGTTTCCTTTGAGTCTGATGAAAGATGGTGTGGAAAGAATCCAGGGCTTTTGTTGAAGTATAAGAGAACTTGGTATATTATTGGAGTTTGAAGAATGAGCCATGAATTGAGTCTGACTCAAAGGATTCATCCGTTTTTCCAAGTGTGTTGAGTTTCTTCTGTCTCTTAGCACAGGGGCCACATGGGTGACTGATGGAGCTTCAGATCTCAGTAGTGAGTTAAGTAGTTCGAGTCCACTGTGATAGGTACTTTGAGGCTCATTCAGAGTGCTCTGTGCATGCTGAGGAGAAAGCGGCTGACTCTGCTGTCCCCCTTGCCCTCCATGAATGTTGATTCCATAACAGGAATCAAGAAGACAGGAAGAGGAGAATGTTTGGTGGGGAAATTGATGAGATGGTTGGAGTATAATGAATGTATAGTCCTTGGAGAAAAGCAAAGTGAACAAGTTGAGAAGAAGCCCTTTGGAAATGTGGACCTGAAGTTGAGGAAGTGGCTGGGGAATAGAATTGCGGATCCATGAAGGAGCAGTAGTTCAAACTGTGGGCAAATAACCCAAGGGAGAAGTAAGAATTGTTCTGAGAATTTAAGGGTTGGAAAGAGAAAGAGGAACCAGAGTTCCCTTGGTCCCAGGGATGGGTGGAACGCAGTGCTGTGGAAGCTGAGGGAAGAGAGGTTTAAGAAGTGACCCTGCAGAGGGATTGAGGGGCCGAAGAGGAGCCATTAGTTCTTCTGCTTGTGCAATTGATCACCTCATGGGAAGACTTGCGCTGGAGGGCTGGAGGCTGAAGGCAGATGTCAAGCTATGGATAAGTGAGTGGGCGGTGAGGAAACAGGAGGCAGGAAGCATCAGCTTTTTCTTTTCTTTTTCTAATAGGGTAGTTGGAGGAAGAAGAGTGATGAGGCGGTAGTAAGTCAAGGGGACTGGATCATTTTTTTAGCAGAGGAAATTTGAACATGGCTTAGGGCCTAAACTTTGGGCCATCCTCAGTTAATGATTACTATGTGAGAGTGTTTCAAGAGCAGATGTTTGGGAAACATAAAGTTAAATCAAGACAGAGATTTGCTTATTAGTATGGGATTTCTCAAGAGCTTTTGATAATAACTAAGGAGGAAGGACATGCAGAATTCGCCAAATATTTTGAACTTGGGAAACCATGTTTCAGGCCTTATTTCCACAGTCAGTGTTTTGTGGAACACATTTTGGGAAATGCTGATCTAGGCAGAAAAGGAGGAGAGGGTAGAGAAGGAATGATTATGCAGTCAGTGATATGAGCTGTCACTTTTCCCACTTCGTCCTATTGCAAGCCTGGTTTACCACTCATGTCTTCTGATCCTTGATAATCATGTAATAGGACAAGGTCAAGGGCACTGTAAGCAACTTGTTCAGTCTACCGTGGATTTAGCTCGCTCTACTTCCCTCTCATCACATTTTCCCATTCTATCCATGAGACCTACACGGAAGGTTCTAGAAACTATTTTTGAAATCATTAGTTACAGGGTTGGTTGGGGATTGAGGGAGAAGCAGCAGTGGCTTTCAGCCTTTGAAAATTTTGCTAAATGACCAGGCATTCAGGAGACTCGCCTTCCTGAAGCACCATCTTAACCGTAGCTTTTGTTTTAACAGAGGTGTAGCTTTTGTTTTAAGAGGTGTTATTTTATTTTATTTTTTGGCATTTAAATCCATTTAATTGCCCTGAAGAGGCCAGTGTTTATGACTATTTGATAACACTCTTCATGATTTCTTTACATTCCCCTACCCCCACCTTTAAAAAAAACCAAAAAACAAAAAACTTGGTCTTTTCTCCATCTCTACACCCAGGTGTTACTCTTGAGAAATCAGATCATTTGATAACTAGTTAGTCTTCTTGGCTTCCAAAGCAGCTTATTTTCAGAGCCAGATTTTTGCTTGATTTTCCTGTTTACCCTTGATTGTTCCATTGTTTCCTATAGTGTGTGGTTGGCTTACCTATTACTTCATTTTTTTCCCTCGTGCTTGTCTTGTGCAAAAATAAACCAACCAGAACCTTGCTACAGGTGCTGTCTTCTTCCACAGGGCCGCTGGTCATTCCCATTCAAATTGCACATGTCTTATTCTCGAACTTGCTACTTTACTACTGTCTGCCTGTTGATTTGGTAGCTTTGAAAACTCTCAGATCAAAACATTGTCATTTTGGGCTTCCCTGGTGGCGCAGTGGTTGAGAGTCCGCCTGCCGATGCAGGGGACACAGGTTCGTGCCCCGGTCCGGGAAGATCCCACATGCCGCGGAGCGGCTGGGCCCGTGAGCCATGGCTGCTGAGCCTGCGCGTCCGGAGCCTGTGCTCCGCAACAGGAGAGGCCACAACAGTGAGAGGCCCGCGTACCGCAAAAAAAAACCCAAAACATTGTCATTTTGCTGAGGATCAGCATTCTTTTTTAAAAAAATTAATTTATTTATGGCTGCGTTGCGTCTTCGTTGCTGTGCGTGGGCTTTCTCTAGTTGTGGCGAGCAGGGGCTACTCTTCATTGCAGTACGCGGGCTTCTCATTGCGGTAGTTTCTTGTACAGCACAGGCTCTAGGCGTGTGGGCTTCAGTAGTTGTGGCACTCGGGCTTCAGTAGTTGTGGCTTGTGGTCTGAGTTGCTCCGTGGCATGTGGGATCTTCCCGGACCAGGGCTCGAACCCATGTCCTCTGCCTTGGCAGGAGGATTCTTAACCACTGTGCCACCAGGAAAGTCCAGGATCGGCATTCTTAAGCCTTGCTCTTTTAAAACCTTTCTACTCAGCTGTATTTCTAAGGAGCTGTATTTCCTTTAGTCAGTTCACGCAGTCGATGATTTCCCAAACTTTCTTGCATCTGTGCCCTTCCTGAGACCTTTCCAGGACTGTTGGGTTATCTGTTCATCTACCTCTGTCTGAACCACGTCGGTGAACATAACGTTCCCGCCCACCCCACCGCCCCACCAACTGATCTTGCACTTTTCTGCTGCATGGTTGGCCAAGACGCATGAAGAAGCCCAGGAATCACATACCAAATATGCTCTTCATAATGCCTCAGAGTATTCCAGTGCATTGACTGGGAGAGAATAGCTTTTTCTACCAAGAAGCACAGTTACAGTGATGCTTTATGAATTAGGCTGCTTGCTACGTTGGTCAGTGACATTCCAAGGGGTCTGTTTTTTTTAGTGTGACAAATTTTAAGTATAAAAATAAGGGGGAAAATTTGACTCCAGTGTTTCAGAGCCTTTTTGCAACATGCCCTTTACCTTGGGAGACCCAGTTCCAATCTCATTCCTCATTATCAATCCCACAGGCAGTGGAAGGATCCACTCAGACAAACCAGGTTGTTGCTGACTCTGCAAAGGGGACCCACCCACTTTTAGTCTTTGCACACAGTGATTACATTCCTTTACAGGTTCCCTTCTGAATACCCAGGGAACTGCCCTTCAGAACTAGGACAGAGACTGTTTCTGCTTGAAATGCTAGTGTTAAGGATCCATTCATTCTTTCCACAAGCTTTTGCTTATTGAGTATCTACATTTGTCAAATACCAGGAAGAACAAAGAAATAATCCCTGCCCTGAGGGACTCTAGGGGAGTCTAGAAGGGAGACCGCTAGAGGCTGTATGTGCGAGGTTTGGTAGGAAACCAGGGCTGGAAGCATTTTCTGTTTACCAGCAGATGAAGCCATTTGAGCACTGTCCCCTGCATGCCTGCATGTGTGTCACATACCTCTGTGCAGCATTCAGCATTTCCATCACTGAAGCCCACTGGCTTGGAAAAGGGACAAGGGTGGTTTTATGTTCATACTAGTTTTCCAGCATAATGCTGCAGGAATAACAGTTCTCGGATTTACATTTTACATAGGCTGTACCTGTTGAGTATTGCTAAAATTTTGCTGTGGTAGGACGTTGGAGAAAGAATCCGAATGTTAATGTTTTTCTCTTATTTAAATCAAGCTTATTCTTAAAATTGTTTCTTCTGTGATATGCACAGGGATAATTTAGACCTAGGTTCCGTCTTTGTTCTGGTATATACTGTGTGGCCTTGGGTAAGCTGCTCTGTTTCCTCTTTTGTAAAATTGAAATGAAAATATCCCGTTGCGTTTCATGACGGTGAAATGAGATTTATTCATTTATAAATATATAACGGGATAAATAAAACATTTAGCATAGTGTCTGGTGCATGGTGGTTGTTTGGTGAATGTTCATTTACTTTCTCTTCCTCGTAGGCCCACATAGTTCTTGAAGGAGGTATGGAAGGAGGTATTCTGTTAAAGAAAAGGTTAAAATTGTCTTTGTTAGGAACCCTTTGGGAAGCATTTTCTCCTAAAACAGGGTTATAAATTGTGTTTGGGTTCCCTGGAACCCAGTGACCCCTAATTTGCTGAACTGTCATATTAATACAGCTATGGAATGTGACCCACCATTTAGAACCGTGTTTTACAAGGGGAACATGTTGGTAGTCCCGCTGGAGGGGTTCTAGGTGCAGCCCTTGCCACAGGTAACCGTCCATGCTCATGCTCTGCTCCCTTGGACTTCTTGGCCTTCCGTAGCAGCAGGCCCCCGAAAGTTACTTCCATGGTGGGCAGTTGGGGCATGAAGCAAAGCTGGGGGCTCTTTTTAAATATTATTCTTAATTTTTTACAATTGAGATAAAATTGACATATAACATTATGTAACATAATGATTCAGTAATTGTATATATTGCCAAATGATCACCATTGTAAGTCTAATTATCATCCATCCCCACGCATAATCTTTTTTTTTGTTTTTTTTTGCTGTACGCGGGCCCCTCACTGTTGTGGCCTCTCCCGTTGCGGAGCACAGGCTCCAGATGCGCAGGCTCAGCGGCCATGGCTCACGGGCCCAGCCGCTCTGCGGCATGTGGGATCTTCCCGGACTGGGGCACGAACCCGTGTCCCCTGCATCGGCAGGCGGACTCCCAACCACTGCACCACCAGGGATGCCCTTTTTTTTCTTGTGATGAGAACTTTTAAGATCTACTCTCTCAGCAGCTTTCAAATATACAATACAGTATTATTAACTATAGTTACCATGCTGTACATTACATTCCCATGACTGACTTACTTCATAAGCTGAGGACTCTTACAGCTAAAGAATGAGGATTCCTGTTATGCTGGCAGTGACAGTGGCAAGGGGGTTAGATGGTTAGCATCCTGTTGAGTGCCTGCTGTGTACTAGGCACTGTGTTAGGGACTCTGATCGTTTTGTATTTTCATAACAATCTTATAAACTAGGTACTGTTAGCTCTCATTTTACAGATGAGAAAACGGAGGCTTAGAAACATACAACTGGCAAGTGGTAGAGTTGAGATTTGAACTGAGGACTTTGTGCTTTCCTATCATACACTCCACCTTTGTGAAGACAAGAGAGGAGAATCAGGCACTGAAACCCATTAGCTATGAAAAGGGCTGAGAAATGAGGGGCAACAGGATGGCATTAGTTCTGTAACGGTAAAGGATTTAGGTGGGGGAGCAGCTATGTAAATTCAGCTCTGAGATGGGCAGTGGAGGTCACTGCAGGGCTCTTCCATTCCTACTTCGAGCTCTTTGGTTGCACATTATGGAGTGGGAGAAAGGAGATCACTGCCAGTGTGGAAACAGAGTTGGTACTGGGGAGAGGGATGGGAAGTCCCTAGTGATGGGAAGGAAAGGGCAGCTCCTACAGCTGTAACGGCCAAGCCAATCATTTATTTATAAGAATGTTCAGCTGCTGGGTGCTCACAATCAGAGGCTCCCTTTCCTTATTGAGAATGGCGCTGTTAGTGTGTGTAGGATCTAGTTCTCTCAGACTCATTTCTTTTTCCTCCAGCAGAAACCCAGCCTTTTTTCTCTTCTGAATTTTCTTAAGCTTTTGTCTCCTAGAGTTCCAGTGTTTTTCTCATTTTTGCCTATCTCATTCACCTTTCCTCCTCTGATCCTGTTGACTTAACAGGGCAGTCATCCTTGTTAAATACTTCTCTATTCTAGAACTACTCAGAACACTTCTTGAATCAACATCAGTTCTCTGAAAGCTCAAGCCTCCTGCCCATTCCTCGCATTAGACCTGGTCCGTCCTCAGTGAGCCCAAACTGTGCTGTCTCTGAGCTCCTTAACTTCGTAATCGACAGCCATTTAAGTGATGCAGTGCTCAAACTCTTTTGGAGAAACGTGTTTTCCAATGGAATCTTTGGTGACATTATGTTCATATTACAGATACTTTAGTTAATTTCGATGGGCCAATTATTATGTGTCACCTCTCCCTCAAGTTCTTTAAATTTAGCTTGGGTATCACCTCCTTCGAGAAGCTTTTCTTAGTCATCCCCAAGTTTAAGTTTTTTGTAGTTTTTTTTTTCTAAGTTTTTCTCTATATTCTAGTATCCATACAACTTCTCATACCATATTGTTCTTGTCTGTTTGAATTGCCTCTTGACTTTGAGCTCCTTGAGAGCAGGGGCCATTTTTTCTCTATCCCTAGCACCTGGGAGAATATAATCCCTGGAACATAAGGTTTATCATGCATGTATGCATTCAAAAAAAAAAATTGTATTTAAATGTACCAGATGTTGCAACACCTCCTCTGTGTAACGTGTTTTTTGCAACTTCCTCCTCTGATCCAGTTTGAGGAGGTTTAGTTTTCCCTTTTTGTGAAATGTGGTGCTGTTTAGAAACGATTCTGAAAGACACAGTATAGAGACTTCCATTTACTGCCTTCCTCCAGATGGGGTGAGGCTGTGCATTTATTCAGCATACTATTGGGGAGCATTTGCTTTGACAGTCATCTGTCCCCCCGTTAAATACAAATACCTTCCCCACTCTTTGTCCTCTCTCCTAACTTTCCCCTCTCTCTCCTCAGCCGTTCCGTGAAAGAGTAGTTATATTCATTGTCTCTAGCTCCTTGCTTTTCCCTGACTTTTCAGCCTGTTACGTCCTGGCTTCTGCTTCTACCCCTCCAGTGAAGCTAGTCTTGCTGGGGCAGTTCTGACCTTGTGAATTGGCTGAGTCCAAGAAATGCTCCCTCAGTCACCTCTGCTGCATTTGACCTGGTTGACCATCCTCCTTGAAACTCTGTTGCTTTGTCACCTTTAGTCCTTGCCACTACTTTCCTCAACACTCAGTCCTGTTGGTTTGGTTTTGTTTGTTCGTTTAGTCATCCATTCCTTCACTCAACAAATCTGAGTTACTTCTCCACAAGGCTAGTTCCTGAGGCTGTTGGCAGTGAACAAGACGGATGTGGTCCTTGCTCTCATGGAGCCTACAGTCCAGCTGGAGAGTAGCCGTTTATTCATTTAACTCCACAAATATCTACTTAGTGCCTCCTGCTTTCCAGCTACTGCTGTGCCTAGATTCCAAATAGATAATCATGTAAATTATCTACGTGCTTTAAAGAAATACAGGCTGCTGTGAGAACCTGTAATAAGGGTACCTCTTCTAGTTTGGGGAGGGGGTAGGGATCGGTCAGGGAAGAGGTCCTTGAGGAAGGAACACTTAATGGAAGCTTGAATTGGCCAAGTAAGAAAACCTAGATGGGAGCAGGGGTTGGTAGGGCTGGGAGACAGGGAGGGATAGTTAGTTGCACTTGTTACTTACAAAGTTATCAACTGCTGTAGCGTCTTAAGAATGAAATTCTGCTCTCGTCATTCACCGTTGTCGTAAGCTCCACGACGGAGACATTCGGGCTTCTTTATTATAGCATTCATGGGGTCCTGGTTCTCCTTCCTGGTCAGTGATCATTTTGAAATCTCTGTCTTGCAGCACCAAAGAGGTCTGTTTTTTAGTCTTGATGAAAAATCAGGACATGTGTGTGAGAGGCTAATTAACCTTGTATGCTGAGTGGCATAGTTAAATATTATTAGAATTCAGAGAAGGGCACTGTCACATAGATATGGAGTGATAGTGGCGGGCATCGGAGGTAGTGAGGCTTGAATGGAAGAGAGAGACTCAGAAAAGCAGAGAAGAAAGGAACCAGGCATTTCCAGTAGAGAAAAGAGAGAGAACAAAGGCAGGCGAGTGGGAATTCAGTGTTGCCGTTAGGGAAGGGGTTACCGTCCCCTGTAGGCCTCGACAGAGCCTGCTTTTGGCCTGGTGACAGAAGAGGACCTGGAAGGACTTTGAGTACAAGGCTAGGGAATTGGGACTTAATCATTTGAGCAGAGAGGTGGTACATGTGGGACACTTTTAGAATAAATCTGGCAGTGATTGGCTTCAAAGCTAGGCACTGAGACATGAGAATGCCTGGTCAGTAGTTCAGTTCAGCAGATGTTTATGGAGCATGTCCTGTGTGGCATGGGGAAGGGAAAGGGATGAATGAGCGAGATAGCGCTTGCCTGGGGAACCTAAAGACATGTGCAAGATCCTATCGGTGGTTGGGCTTTTGAGAGAAGGACAAGGAGCCAGAGGCGAGTTGGGCTTTTTTTTTCTTTAACATCTTTATTGGAGTATAATTGCTTTACAGTGGTGTGTTAGTTTCTGCTTTATAACAAAGTGAATCAGCTATACACATACATATATCCCCGTATCTCCTCCCTCTTACATCTCCCTCCCACCCTCCCTATCCCACCCCTCTAGGTGGTCACAAAGCACTGAGCTGATCTCCCTGTGCTATGCGGCTGCTTCCCACTAGCTATCTATTTTACATTTGGTAGCGTATACGTGTCCATGCCACTCTCTCACTTCGTCCCAGCTTACCCTTCGCGCTCCCGTGTCCTCAAGTCCATTCTCTGCATCTTTATTCCTCTCCTGCCCCTGGGTTCTTCATAACCATTTTTTTTTTAAGATTCCATATATATATGTTAGCATACGGTGTTTGTTTTTCTCTTTCTGACTTCACTCTGTATGACAGACTCGAGGTCCATCCACCTCTCTATAAATAACTCAATTTCGTTTCTTTTTGTGGCTGAGTAATATTCCATTGTATATATGTGCCACATCTTCTTTATCCATGCATCTGTCGATGGACACTTAGGTTGCTTCCATGGCCTGGCTATTGTAAATAGAGCTGCAGTGGACATTGTGGTACAGGACTCTTTTTGAATTATGGTTTTCTCAGGGTATATGCCCAGTAGTGGGATCGCTGGGTCGTATGGTAGTTCTATTTTTAGTTTTTTAAGGAACCTCCATACCGTTCTCCATAGTGGCTGTATCAGTTTGCATTCCCACCAACCGCGCAAGAGGGTTCCCTTTTCTCCACACCCGGGAGATGAGCTTTTGAGAGAAGGACAAGGAGCCAGAGGGGAGATGGGCCCCTCCCTTCCCCACGCCCACAGGTTTTCAGGGTTTGGCAAACTGTGGTCCACAGGCCAAGTCCATACAGACGCCGGTTTTTGTAGAATGGTTTTATTTTTTAATTATTTTTAAAATCAAAAGAACATTATTTCATGATATATGAAAATTATATGAAATTCAGATTTCATTGTCCATAAATAAAGTTTTTTTGGTGCACAGCCTTGCTTGTCCATTTATATATTGTCTATGGTTACTGTCACATACAGCAGATCCTCCTTCTCTGAAACTGAATGTCCTTTCCCCTACCTGAGGCTTTTCCCTCCACCCAGGCTTTTAAATATCCTTGTGGTCTTTAGGTTCCTCCCAGATCCTCAGCTTCTTTTTTCCAGGACCTTTCTCCTTCCAGATACGCTCAAGACCTATCTTACTTCAAACAGACAAACAACACTTCATCAACTCAAAAGTCCACTTGTGCTACTGCTCTCCATCTCCAGTCTCTATCCCCGCCTTTCCTTATTCACCTTCGTCCAGACTTCTGACCTCATCAGTCCATTAAAACTAGCCTTGCTGAGTCACTGGTGAACTCCTAGCTGCTGGATCCAGTAGTTTTCCCAGTCCTATCTTCCTTGTTTTCTCTGACATTTAACATTTCGATCATTCTCTTTTCCTTGAGACTCTTTATCTTCTGGCTTCTGTGACATCCATCTCCTTTGCTTCTCTTCCTAATTCCCCAGCCCTGTCTCCCACTCATCCATCAATGGCTTCTCTTCTTTGACCAGTTCCTTAAACACTGGTGACATTCAGGAGCCCGTCCTTTGTCCTCGTAGCCAAGATTTTACTGAGCATCTACTATATGTCAGTCCCTGTTATTGAAATACTTTACGCAGATTATTCCCAATTATTACAACAACCCCAAAAAGATCGATTTTGTTTCCTTGTTATAAACAGGAAATTGAGACTCAGCTTAAGTAATTTTCCAAAGGTTGCACAGTAAGTGGCAGAGCTGGGGCTTGAACCAGCCTGCTTTAGTGTATAGTAAAGTCATCTATTATCTGTGTACCAGAGACTCCTGCTGTAGACTTTCTTTTTCGCTTCCAGCCTATATGTCTGTCTACTAGACATTTCTACCTGGCAGCACCTCAAACCCAACTTATCGTCTCTCCCTAACCCCCATCCAGTCCAGAATTGGTATGTGACCATCTCTTTTGTCATTCAGGCCCCAATCATGGGAGTTGATTTTGACTTTGCCTCTCCCCGACGGCTGCCATGCACCCAGTTGTCACTACAGCCACTCATTTCTCCCCTTTTAATTTCTCTGCAATTCATCTCTCATGATGTCCACTATATCACTTCCTTAGTTCAGATTCTTCTCATCTCTATCTTGGACTATTGTCTCCCTTCTCTTAATCTCTACCCCTTCTTCTATTCTCTTAGCCTTCCAGTCTGTCTTCCATAGCTTCCAGGATGATCTTTTCTAAACCCCACATCTGATTGTGTTGCTATATTGGTTAAAACCTACTGATGGCTCCCATTGTCCTATTCCTCTACTCCATAGCTTAACTAAGGAGGCTTCACCTTATTTTTCTAGATTCTTTTTCCAGTCTCTTACCTACTCAGGTGTGTTTGTGGTCTCCTGTACCGGCGTACTCATTTATCTCTCCAATGTAGTTCTCAAGGTGTTACTTCTTTCTGGAATGCCCATCTCTTCCAGTTTGTCTGAGGAACATTTTTTCAGTTTAATCCCTAAAAAATGGACAAATAGGCAAACCAAAAAACACCCTCAGTTCAGAGAGAGTGCCTCAGCTTCTGAGCCTTCACTGTGTCCAGTCTTTCTTAGAGGGGTTAGGTTTCCCTTCTTCATGCTTCCCAAGCACCGCGGGTGTGTATCTGTTGTCCGACCCAGCACAGTGTGTGATAATTTGTGCGCGTCTGCCTCATTAAAATGGTACTCTTTAAAGACAGAGCTTTATGTCTTGTTCGCCTTTTTACCTGTGGTATCTAGCTTGTTGCCTGGGACATAGAAGTTCATTAACTGTTGAATGAATACCAATAGTGTGGTGAGAGCTATGGACTGAAGCTTTGGAGAAGGATGAGGATTAAAGGATGAAGATGTTTGCTAAAGCTGAAGAGTAGGCAGAACTAGCGCCCCGATATGTGTAGCATCAGATCAATGACAAAGTCTTTCCACAGATGCTTTATCTCATTTTGTTCTGCTCAGAAGCGCCGTCAGACAGGCAGGGCAGGCATTCAGTTTTGCCTTTTAGAAATGAAGAATCTTTAGTTCAGAGGCGTGAAAAGACCTACCCAAAGTCCTGAACCTAAGTGCCAGAATTCAGTCTTCTCCAGCCAAGGCTATGATGCTTCCCCTGAACCAGTGGAGAGATGGGGAAGGTTTGGGAGATGAGAGAGAAGTTTTGGGCTAAACCTACATATAGAGGTTAAAGAAAAGGAGTGAGTGGCTCAGGGAAGACGATAAAGAGCCCCAGAGAATGCCTGTGTGGTGAAAGACAAGTTTTCAGAAGGAGAAGGCATTGTTGATGAGATTTTTTTTCAAATACTAAAGGAAAATTGGGAAGGAGGAAAGAGTTTTACCACCGGGAAGCTCAAGAGAATGGTTTCGTCCGGTGAAGCCCACCTGGCCGAGTGGTTCCACAGGCATTGAGGGAGGTGGAGGCACCTGTGGATAGCACCCTTTCCAGAAGGGTGATGGTGGGAAGGAGACCAATAGGCTGGCAGCTTGAGAAACGTTGTACTACCAAATATTCCCAGAAATTCATGGTACATTTTTTTCATTCTGTAGACCTGAAAATAATGCAGTGGAAATTATGCTAGTACATAACTGTGCTAGTATACCTATGACTGAGTATATAAATTTCAGAATGTTTTAAACTCAATTTAACATTGGTCTATTCCAATCAAAATATAGTGCCAGAGGGCAGGATGTTCAATTAAGCCTTAAAGTCAAATTGTATTTGAATATGGGTAAGTGTAGTAGTATGTGCCCACCTACGGGAGTAGACGTTTACTAGTCCGAAAACACTGTTCTTATATTCATTTAGAGTGTTTACCTACCTACAAGCTTGTCTCTTGGGCATTACTCGCATCATTTGTCGTCCGGTGTAATTTGGTCAACGGGAAGATTTTCCCCACTTTTGTTAGAGGGTGTTTTCTGTGTTGATGATAAAAACCTGTGTGTTTCCTCTGCATCTCCTGAGAGCCAAGCCCTGTGGGGAGTTAGGCCCTGAGCAGCTCTTTTGTCCCACTGACAAGGTGTCTTCTGTCTGCCAGGTAAAGAGGTACCAGTGCACCTTTGAGGGCTGTCCCCGCACCTACAGCACAGCAGGCAACCTGCGCACCCACCAGAAGACCCACCGGGGAGAGTACACCTTTGTCTGTAATCAGGAGGGCTGCGGCAAGGCCTTCCTCACCTCCTACAGCCTCAGGATCCACGTGCGGGTGCACACGAAGGAGAAGCCGTTTGAGTGCGACGTGCAGGGCTGTGAGAAGGCGTTCAACACTCTATACAGGTCAGCCCATTCCTCCCTCCCTGCACCACCAGCCTCTGACCCCAGCTCTGTCCTGACTGAAGAGCTCTCCCTGCACAGTACAGACGTTCACTTTCAGGGCTTTAAAGAGGACAGTAATGCTCAACTGTTGACAGTTCATTAGAGGAACTTGTAACTTAAAGATTGACACATACTGGGTTGGTTAAAAACCAGAGTCCATTTGTGTCCGGATTCATATCTCCTGGAATGCCATCCTGGCCTCAGGATTTTAGTATTTAGCATAGAATAATATCTCCTGTTGGCTCAGGAGCTTGGAACCAAGGTTTCTTTCACTTCCTTCCCGGCCTCACCTTAAAGATTAACTTTTTTCTACCCCCAAGAAATGGGGAGTGGTCCACTCAGCCATTTCCCTTTTCCACCGTTTGTGTCAAGAGACTTATATTAGTGTTCAACATTGCGTGTAAAATAGCACACATAATAAATACTAGCTGACACTTAGAAAGCACCCACTGTGTGCTAGGAAGTGTCCTGAGTGCTGGCCCTCACAGCCACTGCTCAGGAAATGGAAGCACGGAGAGGTTTTGTAACTGGCTCAAGGTCCCCCTTCTGGTAGAGGAGAACAGAATTTGAGTCCCAGGCAGCTTGGCTCCAGGCCACACTCACACCACTACGCCATATACTTCTCTGAATTTCTCTTTGAGCACAAAATGTTGGATACTAATGTATTATGGCTATAGAATTCTTATGCACTTGACCCTGACGCACATTAAGCTGACGTGGGAAGGCTCTGTAGTACATTATGACAAAGGGGATTTCTCTGGGATATCTTGCAGGCTGAAAGCACATCAGAGGCTTCACACAGGGAAGACGTTTAACTGTGAATCTGAAGGCTGCAGCAAGTACTTCACCACGCTCAGTGATCTGAGGAAGCACATTCGAACCCATACAGGAGAAAAGCCATTTCGGTGGGTCTTGCTGTTTCCTATTTGTCACTGACGAGGTTTCAGCTGAGTGTTTTGGTGTACTCTAAAATTTGTCAAAGTGGAAAGGAAATTCCCTTCGCTGGTTCTTTGGGCAGTGTTTGCTTTCTCTCCAGGATAGTTGTAACCAACTACTGCAGATTGGAGGAGTGGCGATGGATTCCAAGAGCATCCCTACCTACTCTGGATGGTGGCCTCTCTGCCTCATTCTTTCCCTTTCTTTCTTTCTTTCTTTTTTAAATAAATTTATTTATTTTATTTATTATTTTTTAATTTTTGGCTTCATTGGGTCTTTGTTACTGCACACGGGCTTTCTCTAGTTGCGCTGTGCGGGCTTCTTATTGTTGTGGCTTCTCTTGTTGCAGAGCACGTGGGCTTCAATAATTGTGGCACGCAGGCTCAGTAGTTGTGGCTCGCCAGCCCTAGAGCGCAGGCTCAGTAGTTTTGGCGCATGGGCTTAGTTGCTCCGCGGCATGTGGGATCTTCCCTGACCAGGGCTCGAACCCATGTCCCCTGCATCGGCAGGTGGATTCTTAAGCACTGTGCCACCAGGGAAGCCTCCCCACCCCTTTATTTTCAAGAAACGTTTGTTGAAACTCACGTGGTGGGTACTTTTATCAGTGCTAGAGAAATACTAGGATACCGGCTCTCCTTTTGAGAACCTTAGTCTGGTGGAAAAGAACCACAAGTAACCAGACAGTATCTGAGACTGAGATGCTGAAAGAGCTTTTGAGCACAGAGGCAAGGATACGTACCTAAGAAGAGGTGGGGAGGGAAGGGGGAAATGAGGGGAAATGAGGGGTAGGGATGGTTAGGCTACTGGTTCAGGTATTTTTTTCTTTTATCACTTGTTCGGTTGTTGCTTTGTAATATGTCATGTGTACGTGCAAACATATAGGAGCATCCATTTTTATCTGTAGATTTCAATTTATATATATATATATATATACACACATATATGGACACACATATATATTTAATTGATGCATGTATAAATATAAGGTTGAAGGAAGGAGTTGTATCATCTACTTTCTCCTCTGCTCATAGCATTTAGCGTGGTTCTGGGCATTCAGCAGGGATTGAAGAACAACTTTGGGATGATTATATGACATTTTTAACAAGGTAATCAGTTTGTAAGGATTTCCCCCTAAATGTAATATAGATATATTACTGAAAATGGCCCATAAACAATGTCTTTGATTTGACAGGAGGGATTGCTCTTATGTTCATGGCATTAAATATGCTACTTTTCTGTTCTCAAATCACTCATCTCATTAGGATACCTAGAAATTGAAAAGTCTTCAGGGACAGTCAACTCTTAAACACCAATTAAATGGAAATGTGTTTCAAAAATTACAGATGCATTCCTGAGTCATGGCCCCTCTAAAAGCAAGAGTATTTAGATTCTAGTTGGTTACTCTCCAGCTGCTGTGAAGCTTGGGTTACTTTTTTCCCCATAGGGCTGTCAAGGGGACTCTGATTTCTATTCAGTCACACGCATTTTTGTCATGATTAACACTGCTAATTTTTCTTGAATGTTAGATGGGGCTTTAGACACAATGATTTTATGTACTTAAAAAGTAAAATGCTTTAGAGAAGCTTTCTATTTAAAGAAATAAAATATGTTGGCTTATAAGAAAATGCATTCATTTTCATGTAAATAGTTACTGAATGCCTGCTATGTGCAAGACTACAGCAGATGTAAAGAACTACATGGACCCTTCCCTCAAAAGAATTATAATCTAGGAGAACAGATAACAAATGTATACACGTAGAGCTAAAATAAGATTGGGAATGACAGGTGCCATAAAAGCAGCATATAGATAAATGCCCTAGGAGTTCTAAGGAGGGAAATATTACCTCTAGCTTTGGTTATCAAGAAAGTAAAAGAGAAAAGCTCTCTGAAGATTATAGATAATTACATTACAGCCAGTATGTTCTGACTGATTTTGTTCTAGTGTTGTATTTCAGGCCCCATGCCTACGTGAGAGCCTCTGTACCCACCACTGATGTTCCTTATATTCCATTTGCAGTAGATTTACCATATGTGTTCTTATTGTCAATAGAATTCTGTTGTGTAATTCATCAGAAGGCTTGTATTGTTAGGGCTCTCAACACGTGCCTTACTTGTAGGACAAGAAATACTTATCCTGGGCCTACCTCTCCCTCTGATCCCAGATTTGTCACCTTACTTTTCCAGGGACCTGTCATCATTCCCATCTGTAAAACCAGTTTCTCTGAGCTGATCTTAGTGTTCTGAGCAGTTGTTTTAATGTAAGTTTGTATTTACAAGAGATATTGAAGATAAAGGTCTATTAGCTAATGACTTCTGTCCTCTCTGCTTAAACAACTTACTTAGGTGTGATCATGATGGCTGTGGAAAAGCATTTGCAGCAAGCCACCACCTTAAAACTCACGTCCGTACACATACTGGTGAGTTCAGGCTAATTTTTATCTTTTAACCTTCATTGAGTCAGTAAATATCTGTACTTCCATTGAGACCTGTAGAGCTTTGTGGAGAGAGCAGGCCTAATCATTTGGCCTTCACCTATAATGTTTGAGTTTCTTTCAGAGGTAAAAAGGATCTAAAGATTGGGCTCAGGAGTGCAACCTTAAGAAATAAAACCAATGCAGAGATTCTCAGAAAAGAATCTGGGGGGGGGAAAGCTAATCTTCTCTTTTAACTTCCCAGGAGCAGGCCATTCTCAGTGCTTTGCTCTACATTAAATTTTAGGACTGGAATGATTAACTTCTAATTTATCCAACTTATTACTTGAACCCTTATTAGAATATTTACTTCCCTCTGTTAGGGGAAAGTACATGTCTTAATCCAGTGAAATGATTTTATGGTAAAATTAATACCTCTTGTCATTCTTGCAGGTGAAAGACCCTTTTTCTGCCCCAGTAATGGCTGTGAGAAAACATTCAGCACTCAATACAGTCTCAAAAGTCACATGAAAGGTCACGATAACAAAGGAAATTCATACAGTGCACTTCTAAATCACAATGGATCAGAGGTGTGCAGTGTTTTGTCTCTTGTTTTGATCTGGGCACCATAGAACAGCAACCGTTGTTTGTATATCAAAATAAAAGGTTAAAATGCCTTCTCTCTAAATCTGTTAGTGAGAGAGAAGAAATCAGTGTCGAGATCTATGTCTTTGTGATGAGGTGGTGGAAGCCAGAAATTTCACCAGGCTCCCTGTGCTTCAGCCCCTGATTCAGCTCCACCTCCCCTCCGTCAGGTATGGTGGAAGAGATGTCTTGGAACCAGAGGTCTCAGAATGGCTTCCAAAGTGTCAGCCAGGTGCTCTCAAAGGGTGTTATTTTCCCATTCATGTCTACAAAATGGTACATCTGCACTTGAGTTTGGGACATGAGTTAATGATTTGCTTCACACATTCATTAATCCATCATTGGAGAACCAGGTGGAGTCTGGGGGGTCCCCTGCCCTTTTGAATTGTCTGCAGACCGAGGTTTGAGAGCCACCGCCTTAAGGCACTGAACCACAGAACAAGACTCTGCAGAGTTTTAGGTGGTTTTGTCTGTTCTTTACCAAGCCCTTCCACCACATTTCCCTCTCCTCTACAGCTTCTTTCCAGAGAGGTCCTGGGATAAATTTACTGTTATTACTTCTGATATGGTATTGAGTAACTTACCTTATGTCTTTTGAACCCAGGAACTGAGAACTGTTATTATTTTGCTATTTCATAGATAAAGAAACTGAAGCACACTGACCCCCTTTTGAATAATGCGGTTCTTAAAGTATGTAATACAGTTTTGATTTGGGGAAAGGCAGCATAATTTAATTCTGTGGTTTCTAATATTTAAAGAACAAAGGATCCCTTTATAAGGACTGTGATTTGAATGTGTTTTATTAGTAATAACTCCCCCTATGTTTTATTAGTAACAATAACTAACATTTACTGAATTTTTACGATATACCAAGTACTGTGCGGTTTTTCTGTGAATTATCTCACTCACAAGAGGTCAGTATTGTTATTATTCCCATATCACTGATAAAGAAACCTGAGGCAAGGAGAAATTAAATAACTTGCCTAAATATCCAAAGCTTGTAATTAGTCCCCTTTAGGCAGGCAGGCTGATTCCAGAGCCTGGTTCTTGACCCCTATGTCGTAAGAGGCAAAACGGCACTGGTTGGGCTTCCCTGGTGGCGTAGTGGTTGAGAGTCCGCCTGCCGATGCAGGGGACACGGGTTTGTGCCCCGGTCCGGGAAGATCCCACGTGCCGCGGAGCGGCTGGGCCCGTGAGCCATGGCCGCTGAGCCTGCGCGTCCGGAGCCTGTGCTCCGCAACGGGAGAGGCCACAACAGTGAGAGGCCAGCGCACAACAAAAAAACAAACAAACAAACAAAAAAAACCCCAGCACTGGTTGCGAAGAGTGTGAATTCACATCCAGGCTCCACAACTAGTCACGTGACCTTAGGCAAATGACTTCTTTGCGCCTCAGTCTCTTCCTCTGTAAAACCAGATGAAAATACTAAGATTTGAGAGTCTTTGTGTACAAAGCTGCATTTATGAAGTCATGATCAATTTTCTTGTTTTTGTAACAATCTGAGGACAGTTTCTTGCCACAGTCTCTATGCATTGGAGGGCCCTAGTGCACATTGCCCAGACCTCACCTACTCTGGATGGCTGTTCGCTCGCCAGGGGAGGGAATCTCCTCTAGTCTCAGTCTTTCAATGTCATCGAGATTGCCTTTGAGTCCTAAGTTTGTATCTCCAGCCCGGATTAACCTTCCGCTTGATGTCTCCACCCAGCTGTCACCTAGGTTTCCCAGTCTTGACGTGTCCCAACCTATTCCTCCTGTAGTCTACCCCATCTTAGTAAATGGTGCAGTCTACCCCATCTTAGTAAATGGTGCAGTCTACCCCGTCTTAGTAAATGGTGCAGTCTACCCCGTCTTAGTAAATGGTGCAGTCTACCCCGTCTTAGTAAATGGTGCAGTCTACCCCGTCTTAGTAAATGGTGCAGTCTACCCCGTCTTAGTAAATGGTGCAGTCTACCCCGTCTTAGTAAATGGTGCAGTCTACCCCGTCTTAGTAAATGGCACCTCTGTTTTTCTAGTGGAGCAGGCCAAAAATCTTAGAGTCATTCTTGACTCCTTTTCTTCCCTCATACCCCCCACCCACCAGCAAAGTCTATCAGCCCTACCTTGAGAATATATCTAGAATCTGATGTGATTACTTCATTCAAACCACTGTCATTTTTTGGCCTGGATTACTGCAGTCACCTGCTAAGTGGTTTTCTTAGCACCTTTCCCACTCTTCTCCCCACTGCTACTCTGTCCATGTCTGTCCTCTGCTCATAACCCTTCAGTAGCTTCTTGTATCACTTAAAGTAAAAGAATCTTTACAGTGGTCCAGAAGGCCCTAGACAATCTGTCCTGGTCACTTCTCTCACCTCGTTTACATCACTTCCTTTCACTTTAGCCATACCGTCCACCTTGTGGTTCTTTGAACAAGGGAAGCCCACTCTTGCCTCCAGGCCTTTGTACTTGCTATACTCTGTGTGAAACACTTCTCCCACGTATGTGCATGGCCCATGCCCTCTTTCCTTCAGTATCTGATCAAAGGCCACCTTATCTAAGGGGCCTTCCCTAATCTAATAAAAGGGCAGCTCTTACCCTGGCCTTCCCTACTCTGCTTACCCTCCGTAGCACGTATCATCATCTTGTGTACTGTATATTTATTTGGTTTTATGTCTGCACCCCCTCCCCACACTGGAATGTAAGCTCTCTGGTGGCGGGGACTTTGTTTTCTTTATTATTGTATACTGTTATACAGTATACAATACTGGGCCTGGAACAGTGCCTAATACATAGTAGATGCTCAGTGAGTATTTGTTGAATGCATGCGTGGATGGGAACAACTGATCCATGAGGTAAAGCAGGGTTACCACCTGAAGTATGTGAATTCCAACTGGCATTCTAGGAATCCAGAATTCAGAGTTAGCCCAGACAGCCATATATGAATAATAACCCCTCAGTACCACTCTGAGTAAGGGTCCCTGAGATGCCCATGTTGGGGACACAGTGATGTAATGGAAGGAAGATGGACTTTCAGTCAGAAGCACTGGGTTTGTGTTATGCTAATTAGCTGTGTGATTTTGGACAGTTCACTGCTAGTCTTAGCATTAATTTTCTCATACTTAAAATGGGAATGTGAAGTAATACTTCGAAGGTTTATATGAATAGAAAATGAGGTCATGTGAAATTGCTTTATCAGTGGTAGGACCAATTATACAAATATTATCCATTTCATATTATTATAGCTTTTGTTACTCTGGAGCCTGAGTCATGAGATAATTCTTAAACTCTATTAACTATCTTTAAGAATGTAAGAGATTTCTTCTTAAGAATATCAGGATTTTAAAAATGGAAATAACTCACATAGCCCTTGCTTTGAATGGTTTTTTACTCTCTAGACATTTGGAACCTTAGGGACACTCTAATCAAGTGTTTTATTACCTGATAGGCTACTATAAATCCTGATTTTTTTTGTTACTTAATTAGATTTTTTTTTTTCTTTCACAGGATACAAATCACTCACTTTGTCTGAGGAATTTAAGCCTTCTGTCCACAGATTCCGAATTTCAAGAAAATTCCAATACAGTAAGTGTACCTGTGATTATGGGTGCCATTAAAATAAGTGCAAGAATTGAGCCCTCCCTTTGGTGGGAAAATTGAGGAGGGCCAGTCTTTGAAGTCTTTCAGATTGAGTTGTGTTCAGTTACTAACCATTCAGGGTGTTTTGCTCTTGTTTCCTGATAAGAGCTCTCATTGGAGAGGTTGTTCTCTCTGACGTGTAGTGCCTTTTGACCTAGATCACTCACTTGATAACCTCCTGCCCCAGAAAATGTCTGTCTTTATTCATTTAGCAAATATTTCTTGAGTGGCTACTCCGTCGGGCAGAGTGCTGGTGCTGAGCTTGTGGTGGTGGTGAAGTAGCTGCGGTCTGTCCTTGAGGAGCTTAAAATTCATCCACTGTAAGGCAGAGCCAGGATTCCGTTTCCAGACTTTTCTCAAGCCCTGCCAGTCTGACCGAAGTCAGTTTTTTCCTTTCTTTGAGCTCACTACACGGGGGTTCTGCGGAGGACCCCCTCTACAGGCCCCCGGCTAGGGGACAACACCAGTGTCTCTTGATCTGTTTGCTTTGGTTCCCTCTGCCGTTGCCACGGCTCCACGATGTATCTTGCAAACTGCCGCATCAATCCTGAGCTTATGCTCCTTCAAGAGGATCTGTGAGCTTTACTGGGTCACCGACACTGGTGGTTAAGTGTGCATTTTTTGTTGTTTCTCTCTGGTAAGTAAATATAGCTTAGGTCAGATTTTCTGTGAGTATATGCATAATAAATAAGGAGGAATCCATGTGATAGGAAGGATTTGAACAGAGACTGAGTGACTCAGGAACGCTGTGAAAAAGTGTTTCTCAAATTGTGAATGGTGGAGTCATCTGCAGCTCTTCTGCAACGTAGGTTCTTGGGCCTCTCCCAAACCAACTGAGTATCCTCTGGAAGGGGCACCTGACACTGCAATTTTATATTAGCACACCAAGGCCTGGGTTCTCCCAGTAATGGCAGAACTGCTCTTATCAAACCTGCCCTCCCACAGAAAACAACTGTATATGCTGGACAAAATATAAAAACAACTACTTGAAGGCACCAGAGAGCAACCCAAACAGGCAGAGGTAACGCTTGGAAGAAGGGGCCACTGGGAAGATAGCAAAGGCACTGGATGGGTCTTCAGGCTTTATGGTTTATCCATCTCAGGGCAAGTCCTGGTTGATACCAGACAAGATGGCCCAGGCTCAGTAAACACTCCCTCTTACTGGCTTGACTAACCAGAGGACAGAGTTCAGGGCTACCACAGCACCTGGAAAGTCGGGGGGTTGGCCTGGAAAGGAGAGAGCCACAACGGGGGGCGTCCTGAGTTCTGTGTATAAGCTGTGTCCAATTCTCTAGTTGACCCCTGAACTGTGGGTGTGTGGGGCAGACACTTAAGCAGCCCAGCTGAGGCTAAAGATCTGGACAAAGATTACAGCTGCCATCCACTGCAGGGAAGACAGAGCTTGGAGTTGGAGCATAGCCAAGTCACCGGAATGTTAAAGCAAAGACCAAATACTCTTCCAAGAAGTATAACAGAATCCTTAGTCTCTACAACATATCATTTGCAATGTCCAGGGTTATGCAAAATTTGTGAACATAAGAAGACACGGGAAGGGACTTCCCTGGTGGTCCAGTGGCTAAGACTCCACCCTCCCAGTGCAGGGGGCCCAGGTTCGATCCTTGGTCAGGGAACTAAATCCCACATGCCACAACGAAGATCCCACGTGCTGCAACTAAGACCTGGTGCAGCCAAATAAATAAATAAATATTTAAAAAAAAAAAAAAAGACATGGGAAAACATTACCCCCACTCAAGAGAAAAGGTAATCTATGGAGACTGACCCCAAGATGAGCTAGAAATTAGAATTAGTGGGCAGACATTTCTAAGTAGCTCTTAAACGCTCAAGCACATAAAGGAATATGCTTGTAATGATTTAATAAATAGGAAATCTCAGCAGAGAAATAGAAACTATAAAAAAAAATATGTTCCAAATGGAAATTCTGGAACTGAAAATATATTGAAATTTTAAAATTCAC
Organism: Lagenorhynchus albirostris; assembly: GCF_949774975.1. Lineage (NCBI taxonomy): Eukaryota > Metazoa > Chordata > Mammalia > Artiodactyla > Delphinidae > Lagenorhynchus > Lagenorhynchus albirostris. Next base: position 155,920,777 of record NC_083096.1, read on the forward strand.
CGGATGGGCTCAACAGCAGGTTGGAAATGACAGAAGAAAGAATCAGTTAAGTTGAAGAGAGATCAGTAGAAATTAGCCAATCTTAAGAACAAAGAAAAACATTAAAGAAGCACTTCATATGATTGTTTGGCATATTCACATTTCAGAGCTAATGCTCTAAATGAAACTAATGCACTGTGTGGCCAAGATAGCCCTCTAAGCCACACGACCTAAAATTTCTGGGTATAATATCTCCTTAATTTCAAGAGATCGTATGAAATGGTTTAGGCATCCACTCCCTGGCTGGGGCTGTGACATATGACTGAGGAGCTTTCTGAAGCCCTGGGGTCACCAGGTGAGGAATCATATGAGGGGACATTGAGTACTTGTAAAAAAAAAAAAAAAAAAAAGGAAAGCTTTTTCTGCCATAATTTACAGCAGCAAGAGAGAGGCCTGCTTTTCTCCCTTGGAATCAAATTATATGTTGTCTCCTTGTCACCCAGCATTTATCCCAGAATTGGAAATAGGCTCATTTTTAGGCTTTCAACTAAGACCACAGTTCCTTGAAGTAATAGGATTAATTTTGCTCTGCTTGCTTTAAAAAAACAAATGATGATGGATTGTTAAAATCAAATGATGTATTTTTATGAGATCATCATTTTACAGGTTCCTGGGCAGCCACATGCTTGTGTCCTAGGAGTGAACTTGGGCTGAAGTGCTGGGGAGTGGCCCGCTGGGCCTTTTGGCGCCTGAGCTTCAGGATCCATCCTGTTCCCAGACGGCTCAGTGTTCTTGTGTCTCTTTGCTCCAGGCCCCAGAGGCTTAGCCTGTTCTGTCTCCTCTACTTTGGGAGGCAGTTCCCACTCTGCCCCCAGGGTTGTTGCCCTAAAGCCTGGTAGTGGCTGAGTCACAGTCCCCTCAGCACCTTCCTTTTTTCTTTCTTTTTTTCTTTTAATTAAGAAAAACTTTTTATTGAGGTATAATATACATGCAGAAAAGTACACCTATCAGGTACACCTTGATGAATCATCACAATTCATCATATCCAGGTAACCAGCACACAAATCAAGAAACAGAACATTCCCAGCACCCCAGAAGACCCCCCTCAGTCCCCCTAACAGCCATTACCTCTCCCTAAGGATAACGACTGTCATAACTTCTCACAACCTAAGATGAGTTTTCTCTGTTTTTGTGATTTGTATAATCGGAATCATGTGGTATATACTCGTTTGTGCTGGCTTTTTCTTGCAATGTTTTGTTTGAGAAATTAATCCATGTTGTTGCATTTAGTAATAGATTATTCATTCTCATTGTTGAACAGTATTACACTAAATGAATATAATAGAGTTCCTTCGGTCGACTGCCCTTGGGCATTTGGATAGTTTCTAGTTTGGAGCCATTGAGAGTGCTGCTGTAAACATTCTTGCGCATAATCTTTTGAAGTCACACGGACTCATTCCTTTTTTTAACAGTGTTGTTCCTGATAATGATTCGTAAACAGGTAGAACAAAAAAAACAACCATAAAGGAGTTGCAAAGCTGTAATTATAGCTTAGTGGTAGTCGTTAGCTCACCATTTTTCAAAGTGGGTGGCACATCTTTATTGGGTTATAAAATAGTGGCTTATAATCAACACTTTAAGGACATCAGTAGAATAGAAAATATCAGAAGACATTGCACGTAGTAAGGATAGGATCTGTTTCATAGAGTTTTGTTTCAGTCGTACGTACAGATACGTATGTAACATGAAATATATATATATATATATAATATATTTCCTACTTTGTGTCATGATGAAAAGTTTGAAGGCACTGTTTTGGCCTGTGATTCTTAACTCCCTCTGGACTAGAAGCTGGAAGCCTTACATAGGTTTCTGCCTTCAGCTTCTACCATGCTGGCCATCAGCTTCACTGAATTCCCTCTCATTCTGCCAGTTGTGGAGTCATGGTAGAATAATTGGACCCTCTTGGCTCAAGTGGGCAGTTCATCTCGGAGGCCCTCTAGATTGGTGGACAGCTCCACTCGCCGTGCTTCCGCCCAGCCCCAAAGAGATGCTTCCCCCTCCCAGAAGCAAAGCTGATGCAAAATGCCCTTAAAGCTCAGCCTGGCACCAGGTCAGAGTCTAGCCTGAAGACAGGTTTTGTGCAGTCTGTACCGTGCTTTGAAATTGTTTCCGTTACTTGTTTTCAATTATAAATCAGTAGGTTTCACGTAAAAGTCCAGGTTTTGAACCGGCCCCGAGTTCTGGTGACCCCCTGTGTGTGGCCCGTGGCCGCCCTCAGCTGAGCCCGCAAGTGTGGCCGAGGCTTTGCCACAGCCCCTGCCCTCTGCTTCACTTCTTTCTGTTGCTCCCTGGGCTCTTGAACGTGGTCGCCTTTGCCACCCTTGCGGCACAAAATGCGAAGTGGTGGTGGGCTGCAGAGAAAAGAATTGCTGTTTTTCCCCTTCCCTTAGCTGAAGGGAAGCCTGGAGGTGGTGCCTGTCAGCAGTCAGGCCCTCGGGTCACTAGGTGCTCTCTTTTGTTTTCTCATGTCTTATTTTTTCATAAATGCCTCTGACCTTTTCTTAGTTGTAAGTTACAAAGAAACTTGCAATGACAAACAGTAGTGAGTCTAAGGCCATCACTATTGTCTGTCATTCTAAGTTTCCTTATATTGTTTGATTCACTACCTACCATGTGTACATATTAGAATAGCATAGCCATTGTGTAATATCCTTGGAAGATATTCACAATATGTTGTTATTGTGTTATTATTATGTTATTACATGAGAAAAGCAAGTTCCAAGTAATAAATATTATACAACCCCATTTTTATGTAGAATTTGGTCTTTTAGAGCAGGGGTCAACAAAATTTTTGTAAAGCGCCAGATGGATATTTTCGGCTTTGTGGCCCATACATCCCCTGTCACAGCTCCTCAAATCTGCCACTGCAGTGCAAAAGCAACCTAGACAATCCAGAAAGGAACAGAAGTACCTGTTCCAATACAACTTTATTTACAGAAACAGACGTTCAGCCAGCAAGTCAGTTTGCCGACTCCTGCTTTAGAGTGTTTGAGGACCCAGATCTTCAGCATCTGAGGCTTAGGGAAATAAATGTCACCTTGGGAAAGGAGAAGTTGGAAACAAGAAGCATATCCAGAGATCATTCTAGTAATTTAGTTTTTTTTTTTTAATAGATTTATTTATATTTTTTAATTTATTTTTGTCTGTGTTGGGTCTTTGTTGCTGCGCGCAGGCTTTCTCTAGTTGCGGCGAGCGGGGGCTACTCTTCGTTGCGGTGTGCGGGCTTCTCATTGTGGTGGCTTCTCTTCTTGCGGAGCACGGACTCTAGGCGCGCAAGTTTCAGTAGTTGTGGCACACAGTCTCAGTAGTTGTGGCGCACGGGTTCTAGAGCGCAGGCTCAGTAGTTGTGGTGCACGGGCTTAGTTGCTCCGCGGCATGTGGGATCTTCCTGGACCAGGGCTCGAACCCGTGTCCCCTGCATTGGCAGTCGGATTCTTAACCACTGTGCCACCAGGGAAGCCCCAGAGATTATTCTAGTTCTGCTGTTCTGTGTGCTTTCGTGGTGAAGACCTGCTTTCGGATGGCGAGCCTTACACCTTTGTCTCTGTCTCTGACACAGGGCCAGAACACTTTCAGCACACTTTCACCAGCAATCATCTTTGAACCAATGTTCCAGAAGTCAGATGATCCAGCAATTCAGGAAGATCCTCAACAGACAGGTTTGTTATACAGACTCTCTTCCTGCCCAAATCTCTGCACTGGGAATGGGAATTCACACTTGTTGACACAGTGTAGATGTCAAGCACAGTGAAATATTTCAGTTCCTTTAATGAAGTGTACTTTCAGTGAGGAGTCAGAAAAGGATGGGCTTTTCAGTTCAATTCCATCTTTTTTCCCCCTACTTCCCTCATCAAGGGTTTACTTGAGGATCTCCTTTCCCTGGACTCTCAAAAGAAGAGGGTCCCCTTTTCCAAAAGCTCTTGTTGGCTTTAAAAAGTGAGAGGAGTTGTGAGCTCTTTCTCCTGATGTGACACCTCCGTTCATGAGTGGGCAGGATCCACAAACCAAACTTCAGATGCGTAGATCAGATTGTGTTTGAATGAAAATCTGTCCGTGAAGCTTCACTTTCAGTAGTCAGAAAGTGTTCACTGATCATATGCCAAGAAAAGGATGTCTAAGCTCTTTTCCAGAAAAGCGGTAGGACACATTTTTTTATGGTTAGACCCATACTAGGTCTTCACGTTTAGAAAGTAAGGTTGATCGTGAAGCCTGGTGCTTTGACCAGAGGGGTCGTTAAATGAAAAGCAGAAAGCCAGCCTGCCAGCATTGGAGGAATCAACTGTAACAGACTTCAGCTGTCTTTGGTGTAGCCCGTAATGACTGTGTTTTTGTGGCTCATATAAGGCTTGGAATATGTATATATATTTCTATTTCTTTTTCTTGCCAGCTGCCTTGATTGAAAATTTTAATGGTGATGCAGAGTCAGTCAGTGATGTTCCGCCATCCACAAGACATTCAGCATCTTTATCTCTTCCACTTATACTGCAGCCTGGCATCTCCGAGCCACCCCAGCCTCTACTACCAGCCTCAGCACCGTCTGCTCCTCTGCCTGCTCCCTCCCTAGGAACTGGTTCCCAGCAAGCTGCATTTGGCAACCCCCCTGCTCTCTTACAACCTCCAGAAGTGCCTGTTCCCCACAGCACACAGTTTGCTGCTAATCATCAAGAGTTTCTTCCGCACCCCCAGGCACCGCAGCCCATCGTGCCGGGACTTTCTGTTGTCGCTGGGGCTTTGGCGTCAGCAGCGGCAGTGGCGTCAGCCATGGCAGCACCGCCTCAACCACAGAGTACTACTGAGCCCCTGCCGGCCATGGTCCAGACTCTGCCCCTGGATGCCAACTCCGTCCTAACTAGTAATCCCACTATAACCATCACCCCGACTCCCAGCACGGCTCTCCTGCAGCCCAGCCTCGTCATGGGAGAACAGAACTTACAGTGGATACTGAATGGTGCCACCAGCTCACCACACACCCAAGAACAAATTGTAAGTATTATGTGGAAGTGGATCCAGTGGGGTGAAGTGTATTTCCATGGGTGACATGTTCAGAGGCTTTTACTTCAAGAAGGAAAACGGCTGTCATATCCACCCTGAAACATGTCATTCTAACACTTAGTCATTTCCCCATAATCAAGCAAGTATAAACCCAGGAATGCTGCAGTCAGTACTTGCAATGGAGGGGTCGGGGCAGAGAAACAGCCTTCAAGTTTACCTGGATATTTCAGCTGTGGTCTAATCCTGTCAGCTAGGACAGGAGAGCCTGAGAACATTTCAGGAAAGCGGGTTTTTATCCAAGGCAGAGTCCAGACTGGGATGAGGGACTGATGTGACCTCATCAGATGGAAGCAGACAGCAGTAGCCAAGTCAGAGAAGTGATCTGTGCTCCCAGAGCAAACCGTAGTGCCATTTTCTACCAGAGTGTTGGTCTTGATGGCTAAGGAAATGACTTGGTCGTTCAATTGAATATGTTTTGAGGGCCTGCTATTTATCAGATACCACGCAGGATACTCTTGGGGATATGGAAAAGTGAAAAAACCACGATCTCTTTTTCATAAAAACCTATATTCTAGTTAAAAAGGCTAAAATGCCTAAAAGAAAGTTAACACTGCCAGTAGGTAAAGTGTCAAATAAAAATAATGGTAATAAAAAATAACAATAGCTGTAATTTATTGAGCCCTTACTAATGTGTACAGGCTTACTGTGCTAACTAAGCACTTTTTAAAATTGAGGGTCTAACCTGTGCCAGTCATTACCTTAGGTACCTTATTTTTAGATTATGGTTTTTTTAGGTTTTATTGAACAGGTAGAACAGAGAATTTCCATACACTTCCTGCTCCCTGCCCCCGCCTTGCATCAGTGTGGTACATTTGTTATAATTGGTGAATTAATATCGATGCATTACTATTAACTAAAGTTCATAGTTTACCTTAGGGTTCACTCTTGGTATAGTATGGTTCTGTGGGTTTTGACAAAGGCATGATGTCATATATCTACCATTACAGTATCCAGAATAGCTTCACCACCCTAAAAATCTCCTCTGCTTCACTTCTTCATCCCATCTCCCTCTCCCCCTCTCCCTAAGCAACCACTGATCTTTTTATTGTCTCTATATGTCTGTATCTCTAGATGTCACTCACCATGCTAACTACTTTTTAATGATTTAATCACAACAGGCCTAGCAGGTAGATAATGATTTTACCAGTGCAGAGCTGAGGCCCAGAGAAGTTAATTGACTAGCCCAAGGTCACACAGCTTACAAGTGGCAAAGCACAGACAGACCAATCCCAGAGCCCATGCTCTTGACTGCTACATCGTGCTGCCAGATGAGGGGTTTAGAGACTAAAGGCTTGTTAGTTGGGCATACAGGTCAGGTGAGCCTTGAAGTATGAGTAGGATTTAGATGGATAAAAGGATATACTAAGTGGGAGAAAGTCTGGGTGGATGTATGATGCAATCAAACAAACTGGAAAGAGCTAAATAGTGAGTACTCAAATTCCATAAATGGGGTGGGTGCCAACCACCTCTGGAGGCAGCCTAGTTCCAGTCTCAGGTGGCCAGAGTCACTGGAAGGATCTTTTCAGCATTATGACCCAATCAATCTGCCTCCATGTAGTTGGGTTTTCTGGTTGGTACTGTTGTTTTCATTATTCAAAATTATTTTCAGGGACTTCCCCGGCGGTCCAGTGGTGAAGACTCCGTGCTTCCGCTGCAGGGGGCGCGGGTTCAGTCCCTGGTCGGGGAGCTAAGATCCCGCATGCTGTGCGGCGAGGCCAAAAAAAAAAGAAAGAAAATTATTTTCATTATTTTTATTGTTCATATATTTGCTGATGGCTATGTACAGAAAGTGATCGTACTTTCTCATTTATGATAGTGGTATTTTTTTCTTTTTTCTTCCAGTTTTATTGAGATATAATTGACATACAGCAGTGTATAAGTTTAAGGTGTACAGCACAATGACACAAGTTTTGTGAGCATCCATCATCTCATACAGACACAGAATTAAAGAAACAGAAAAAAATGTGTGCGTGTGATGAGCACTTTTAGGATTTACTCTTCTAGCAACTTTCATATTAACCTACAGCAGTGTTAATCATGTTTATCACATTGCTCATTACATCCCTAGTACTTCTTTATCTTATAACTGGAAATTTGGATCTTTCGACTGCCCTCATCCAATTCCCCCTCTCCCCACCCTACCCCTGCCTCTGCTAACCACATATCTGATCTCTTTTTCAATGAATTTGTTTGTTAGTTTTGAAGTATGATTGACCTACCTCTGTTAGTTCCTGCTACACGACATAGTGATATTTCTGTACATTTCAAAATGATCACCATGTTAAGTCTAGTTACGATATGTCACCATCCTAAGATTTACATACTTATTGACTGTATTCCCCACACTGTACATTTCCTACCCATGACTCATTTATTTTGCAACTGGATTTTTGCACTTCTTACTCTCCTTCACCTATTTCCCTCCTCCCCTCTGGCAACCACATGCCTCCATGTAGTTTTTAATCTTCTTTTCCTGGATCTGCCCTGGGGAACTGCATGGAACAGCTCATTCCTTTTCCACCCAATTCATTTTCATGTATTTAAGTATGGGTCTCATTTCTCCATCATTATTTTATAGTGTCCTCTCCTATAACTTAGCCAGAAGCTTTCACGTTCCTCCTAGACTCATCTTAGAGGCACTTTTTTTTCCTTAAAAGGATGAAAGATAAAGCCCTTTTTAATATAAGACTTGAAGAAAGCAGAAACCCTATAGCCAGTTGAATCGGAAGTGTAATAAAGTGAGGGGTGATTTCTGGGCATGACCCGATAGTCCTACTTGGTAATCATATAAATAGCTAGTGTTTGCTGAATGCTCACGGTGTGCCCCGGGCTCCACACACATCATCTCATTTCGTCCTTTTGGGGGCCTTTGGGAGAGTCTTTGGTTGGCGTCCCTGTTTTTACAGATGAGGAAACTGCGACTCTAAGAGGTTAAATTACTTGCCTGACCTCAACAACTAAGTGGCCGAGCTTGGACTTGAATCCATGTGTGACTGAGTCCAGGGCCTACCCTTGAGCACGTGCCCCATGCAGCTTACAGCACACTGCTCAGGGCCTTCACAGGAGGTCTTCTGCCTGTGAGAGGGAGTCTTAGCCTGTTCTTAGCATGCAGCTTAGTCCTTGAGGGGAAAAAAGAACTTTCCAGTCTCATGGAAGTATTGGGGGTTGGCAGGGAGTGGAGGGCTTAGAGGGGAAGCTGGGGCTCCGTCTGAGAAGACATTCCACGTGAGAAAAGCAACCTTGGAGGAGCCTTTGGGTGCACAGAACCTACTGGATTAGGCAGCTGGGAAACAGCCAAGGAGTAGGGAGAGGACAAAGCCGGCTACATTTTCAGCACTGAATGTCAAACAGTGCGGTGACCTCATATCAGAGCACAAACAAAAACATCGCTCAGTACAAAAATCCCTGCACACGGAGGGGTTTCTGTCCTCTTGGATGACCATTACAACTGGGGAGGCTTTAGGCCCTTGGAGATCTGCCATATCTGAGTAGCCATAAATGTGATTTTTTTTTTTTTTCCAGCAGCAAGCATCTAAAGTTGAGAAGGTGTACTTTACCACGGCAGTACCAGTAGCCAGTAGCACAGGTATGAGATTCTGTGTTAGCTTTAAAAGGAAGGCAGCTCTCTGGGCCCCTTGAGGCACAGTTAGTTAGTTGTTGCTTTGCCCGGGATTCAAACATTTTTTAAATTAAATTGATCACATTTGTATTATTAGAGTATTTAATATTCTTACAACTATTGAAAGTTACTGGACTTACAGCATAAATACCACATTTAACATTCTTTAACTAGTAACGGTTCTTTCCCTTTCAGATATAGCCTTTAGGGAATTCCCTGGTGGTCCAGTGGTTAGGACTCTGTGCTTCCACTGCAGGGGGCCTGGGATCGATCGCTGGTCGGGGATCTAAGATCCTGCAATCCACACTGCACGGCCAAAAAAATAAAATAATAAAAAAAACAGATATAGGCTTTAATGTGGCCAGAAAAAAGTCTACATCACAGTTAATGCTAAAGAGAGCAGCTGTTAATTCACTGGACTCTTCTAATTACAGTAATGAAGAAACAGCATCTGGGTCAGAGACTCTTATAGGGCTAAAGGGTCTTTTCTCTCAAACTCTTTGTTTTATAGATTAAGAAACTCAGGCCCTGAAAGATTAAATGAGTCCCCCAAATTCATAAGTGAGTTTGTGGCAAAGCCAAAGCACTAGTTCTTGGGCCTCCTGACTCCCTCCTATTCTGTTCTCTTAGCCCCTTGGTCTCTAGCTCTTTTGAGACACACAAAGCCTGTGTGAATTCAGAGTGTGCATCTGCACAACACACGTATGCAAAAGAGAAGGAATGTGCGTGCACACAAGGCTGGCTGTGTGTCTGAGACGGGGCTGCAAAGGTGAGCGTGGGATGTCCCAAAGGAGGTCAGAGCCTCCGGGGCAGGCGGGACTAAATGGCCTGGTACAGTGTGGACTAGCTCTGCACACAGCAGCTGCCCTTGGGCCATCCCTGAGGTATAAGCCTGCTGCAAACACTGCCTGGAGACGCTAGGAGAGGAGGGCAGTGAGCTGGGTGCTCAGAAGTAAGAGTAAGTTCTCCAGAAGAGTTTAGGTAGAAAGAAGAGCCCCTGAGCCCAGAGCTATGAAGAACATGCAGGAAAGGGGAGGCATCCACCGTGGCTGGCGTGGAGGGTGCCTGCGAGAGGGGCCGGAAATGAAGCTGGAAATACAGGGTGCATCTAGATGGTGTGTGGCTTTTCTGTCTTGGAGGGGATGGGGAGTGTCAGAGCCTTCTTACTTGAGGAGGAACGTGGTCCAGTTTAAAGCAGAACCAACCCTGGAGCATGGCACGGCATCCACCCTTTCCATCGTTCCCGCCTCCGTGGTGCTGAGCTAGTCCTACACCCTCCTGTCCCTCTTGCCCTTGCCCTGCGGCTACTTGAAGAGCAGTCTTTCTCGCCCTCTCGCAGGGAGCGCAGTACAGCAGATTGGCCTCAGCGTCCCTGTGATCATCATCAAACAAGAGGAGGCCTGTCAGTGTCAGTGTGCGTGCCGGGACTCCGCCAAGGAGCGGGCGGCCGGCAGGAGGAAGGGCTGTCCTTCCCCTCCCGCTCCAGCGCTGAGCACCCAGCCTCCTGATGAGCCCAGCCTGAAGCTACCACCGCAGACTTTTTCCCCACCCCCGATCCCCCTGTCGTCCTCCGCCGCCTCCTCTTCCTGTGAGCAAAGCAGACAAGCAGTGACTCCTTCAGACCCTCAGACAGAAACATTACGTGCCATGGATATGTCAGAGTTTCTGTCCCTCCAGAACCTGGACACGCCGTCTAATCTGATTCCCATTGAAGCACTACTGCAGGAGGAGGAGGAGATGGGCCTGACCAGCAGCTTCTCCAAGTGAAAGGCCCAGCCGGATGTGCTCACCTCCGGGAACAGAGGCCGAGCAGGAGGCAGAAGGTGCGATGCCTACCATCATGGGGTCAGCAGTTTGAAGGAGGAAGAAATCTACTGTTTGAAATCCTCACCTTTCAGACATATTTTCTTCATTCATATCCCAGGAGCATCCATTTTTAAGGAACTGATCTTTGGAGAAAAACAAACAAAAACGGAACAAAACAAAAAAAAAAAGCTAAGTTATAAATGAACTGTTTGGCTGCACTGTATGTCACTTTCGCTTATTGTCATGTGAACTTGGAAATTAAGGTTACTCGTATGCATAAAAATTCTAAATGAAAGGGTGTGGTTTCCATCAATCTGATGCTGCCCATCACTTGCACTGGGGTCTTTGTAGTCCGGGCAGTAGCGTTCAGTGTGTCGGGTGTTGCTGCTCCTGTGTCTTTTGAGTCTGAGGCTGAAGCTTGCTTGGAAGGCCAGACCCTCACTCCATCAGAGAGGGAAGTGGCAAAGGCAGGTCAGACAGCCGTGAGCTGGACAGGGATCACGTGAGATGGTTTCATTGTCTGCGCTTGGTGTTGGTGGAGCTCAGGGTGACTATGGCAGGTGTCATCCTGCAGCCCAAAGGGGCAGCTGAAAGCCTGGCCCGAGGTCGCGGGGACGGTCCGCTTCCGCAGGGACCCCAGGCAAGTTGTTGACTGCTCTCTGTCCATGACACATGTGCAGAACAGGCTCTAGTGATGTGATCACAGTCTTTGCCTTCGGGTTCTCTCTTTCTCCGTTGGTTGCCAGGGCTTGCAGATCACAGTGAATTTTTCTCGGGGAACATCCCTGCTTTGTCCTAGAGTGGACATGTGGTTTATGGCCAGTCGCTGGCTGGTGGTCTGCCTTCCTTGAAGGGTATCTTCTTCCTCAGAGCAGAAGAACTGCATTTTGCCGATCAGGAGAAGGTGCAGCTTTACAGGAGTTCTGTTCAGGCGGCGTGTCATCGGCAGGCCGGGTGTCCTGGTTCCAGGTTCCAGCCAGGCCTTTGGTTGCCCCTCCCATCTCCGCCTCTCACCCCTCTGGATTTTGCATACAGCCTAGTACAGTGCAAAGAAGGATGTGACTTGCTCAGCTTAGTCATATGATTTCTAAACAAAAAACAAAAAAGAAAAAAAAAAAACACAAAGCGATGATCTTCTACTCAGGGTAAAACAAAAAAATTCCCCTTCCACCAAAAAGCCTGAAATGTTGCAATAAGTTATCTCATTTGGAATGTTTCATTAAGTTGTATTATAGGAAAAAAAATTTTTTTGATTTGTGTATAGAATTATATCCATCTCTCTGCCTTTGGCTCTGAGTCAGTCATTGCCTCTTAAAATAAAACATAAAATACAATCCACACTAAAATGGAAAGTTTCTCTTAACTGCCTATGTCAGTGTAGTCATGAGTGCTCCCCCCACTCACTGAGCTCAGAAACTAGGCATGGCCCAATGTCCAGACTGGGCCTCTGCCTCCCAAGGGCCCCTTCCCTGCCTTGAGCGAGGGGCAGGGTGCCACAAACAGGGCTGCCCTTCTGAGTCAACGATGTCGGGCAGAAAGCAGCCGTAACTTGCCTTCCTTTCCCAGTCCCTAAGGTGGAGAGATCTGTCACTCTCCTGTTCTCTGCGCCATTACTCAGGGCCAGCCAAGACAGTATCCAGAGCAGATCATCTACCTGGAAGCCAGAGGCCCTGCCTTTAACAGGATGTTCAGGGACAGATTTGGAGAAGAGGGCAGTGGTGGTAAATGTTACTGCCATGAGGAGAAATGGGCTTACCTACAAGCAGCTGGTGGTTTCTCATTGCAGGAGTCTAGTCACGAGAATCGGGGTTTTTTTGACCCTCTGCACTCTCCTGTCCAAAAGGCTGGTGGGTTCTGGCGGCCACTGGCCTCAGCAGAAGTTGATAAGGCAGGAGGAACCTTCTATTACCGCAGTGGTTCATCTTCCTGGAAAACCAGCTGCTGAGCATGGGTTGTTCTTGACCGTCTCTGGGCCTTGCACCCATAGGAAGATTTGCGGTAGGACCCTGGCTGTTTTCTCCACACCTTCCGAGATAGAGAGCAGCATATGGGTCCCAAATGACCTCCCCACATGCCCGTCCTAGGCTCACTTGAGATTCGGTTCCCTGGGAGCTGAGGTGGAAAGCAGGAGCCTAGGGAAGGCCGTCGGAAGTGCCATGGTTGAAATATTGCTTCCCTCCGGCCAGCCCGGGCTGTGCTTGTGTTGGGGGTCCACCCAGGTCAGTGGCTTTTCTGCTCCAAAGATCAGGGGTGATGAAGAAACTGGGTTTGGGCTGACAGATTTTCCTAGTTGAAGTATCTGCCTTTTGAGAGTACTAGAGATTACAAGGGGGACCATCAGATCCAATCAGCTTTTGAAAACATCAAGAATGTGCTTAAAATGCTAGTGAGTGGTTGTGAAGAGTACGTTTACTCCACAGGATAGGCAGTCTCTCCTTTCCTTCTTCTTCCAGCACTCTTCCCCGCCCCTGTCCCTTCCATCAGCCTGGCCCCTAGTGTCAAGGATCTTGAAGAAGAGAGGGCGCTGGCTAAAGTGGAGCCACAAAGAGCCTTCATGGAGAGTGGTTTTCAAACCCACGAATGAACCTAGGGTGAGGCTAGGGAAGGTGTGCAGACTTCAGGTGAAATCACGCCTTTTTTCTTCCCATGGTAACCTTAATCATTTTCACCCTGTAGATTGAGACTTCCAGCTCCCACTAGCATCTCCAGTTATACTGCCCCTTTACAGAATGCTAGTCAGCCTAGGGAATCGTGGAGTTCACGGGCCTGGCAGGTGGCAGGAAACTTTGGCTGGCGCCGCCAAACTGCCTTAGTGAATTTGGTCCTTCCCAGGCAGGTGGGTGAGGCATTGAGGGAAAGTGGCCCTGCCTTTCCTGGCAGTTTGGCCAACCTCGTGGGGGTATCACTAGTTTGATGACAGGAATTGGTGTCATTCATTGAATTCCACCCCTACCCCTCCGCCCTCGCAGAAGGAGATCATGGTACAAAGTCCAGGAGGGGCCTTAAGGTGTGAAGGCTTCTCTGGGCAGAAGCAAGGGACTTCTCTTCACCACCTCTGGGAGAGTCAGTAGATTGGAGAGTTTACTTTCAGGGTCAAGGCAGCGGACTGATGGGGATAATGGGTGGGTGGGTTTTCCTGAGAGACTTTGTATAATGTGCTGAATGTGTCCAAAGGGACAAGTTTGCAGAACCTCATATTGGTATATTAAAGAAATAATAAAAAAGCACTTTACGTTATTTTATCTTTAACCCAATTGCTGCAATTTCTTTCGTGTGTGTGTGTATACACACACACACACACACATATACTTTCCACAAAGTTTTATTTTTTGCTCAGAAAAAAAGTTAAATTGAGGTGTGAAAAGAAAAGCACTTACCTTGGTGCAATATGCGTAGCTTGATGGTTGTTGTCCCATGTGGCCCTGGCCTGGCTGCGTTTTTCCACTCCATCAGCCCTGTGCCATGAGGCTGTCCATAGGGAAACACTATTATGCATTCTCAGCAACTGCTCAATCTATGCAAGCCTTCCCTGTGTGCCCAAGGGCGCCCCCTCAGGCTCTCTGAAGAACTGCTGCGGGTCCTGTTTTCTGCTGTTGAGGCCCTTTTTCATCACTTCTTCTTGGTCCCTTGCCATCTTTTCCCCCTTCTTCACCATTACAAAGTGATGCCTGAAAGGAAGAAACTGGTTGTTCCTAGGTAGACACCTGGCACCTTCTAGACTTTTATATTTGTAATCACGTTCATTGTCCTTAATCCTAAAGACTTCTCCAGAGTCACCGAAACCATTGATTTGTGGAACTGCAACAGTATTGCTAATGAGTTTACAATTTTCCTATACCACCAATCAGAAATATGTTTGGGGAAGGTTGTGGCAGTCGTGGGTGGGGCGGGGGGGGGCGGACAACATGAGCCATTTCCATACTGCTCCCCCTACCGCCCCTGTTGGCTCTTTAAGCAAAAGCCTCCAGCCCTCATTGAATCCAGTAAACAAAGCTGTTAATAATCTGCTTTATCAACTTTCTTCCTTTCCCCTCACTCCCCTCTCCCCCCCCCATTTTATCTTCAATTCTCAGGCTACTAAAGAACTGAGTTTTAAAATATCCTTCAGCCAAAGCAGAAAGATTTCCATAGATCCAATATGCAAATGGTTCTGCTGTGACATAGATCTGAAATTGACCATTCCTAAATATTGGGGAGAGGCAACAAAACTGAATCATGCATATTTCTGATTGGTAGTCAGTTTAGCCCGTTTCCTCTGGCATACGTTGGGGGCGAGGCTAGAGAAAGGGTCCCCTGTCTCTTCTCACACCCTTTGGGGAAGCTGATGATCACTGTTTGGGCATTTCTCATTGTTACTCCTGTTCAAGAGAGGGCTTCTCAGTCTGCACTGAGAAATGCAAATTAAACTGGATCTTTATGTCTATGTGTACATAGTACAAGCTTTTTTACTGGAAGCAAAGTTTAAAACCACACACTGCCCTTTTGGTGGTGTGCCTGCTGGGCCCCAAATTGGGTGATGATGTCGTGTCACTTTCTCAGCTCAACGCAGGTTCTACTTTTTCTTACTGGGAAATTTTTCATAAAACCTTTTTTTTTCACCAAAACCCAGGGGTGTTTTCTGCAATATTCTTATTATCCTTATACTGGTGCCAAGTCAGAGAGGCCTCTCTTGCCCTTTTCCCCCGTGTCCTCAGGCCTCCCAGGGCGCTCTTTGACTCAACAGTCTACATCCTTTGTTGTGTTTTGGAGAATGTGTGGGTGGGGGGGTGGTCAGAGTTCAAGGTAGCTGTTCTCTTTCCCCGTAAACTCCTAGTCCCTGTTTGGGGAAGGTGGCTGGAAACAGGTTTTTGCTGACTCTCTGGCTCAGATCTTCTGGCCAGGAGAAGCAAGACCCACGAGAGCGTTCTTTTTCTTGACACACACTAGTCACTGGCCAGAGGTCTTGGTTAAATCCCAAATAGTTTTATTTGGATTATGTAAAAGCCTATCAAATTTATTTAAGTGTGAAACATGGGAACAACAGACTTCCACTGAGCGATATGAAAATGTTACAGGTTCAGTACTTCCAAAGGAAGAAACCTCCAAACCCAAAAAAGAATAAATATGAATTTGTATTTTTGAAGAATGTGAAACAATGGTGTTTGCTTAATTGCTCATTTTGTATAAACTTAATATTGTACTTTAAAATATCTGCTAAGAAGTGAAAATTTAACTTTTTGGAATTGAAAAAGCAATATTAAATACTAATGAAATCCTAATTAAATGCTTATTTAAATCTGGTAGTATCTGTGGCATTTCTTCCCAACCCTACCCATGGTTGACAATTTTCAACCACTTCACCCCTCCCCAGCCATCAGAGTTTTAGAGAGGGGACAGAAAGGAAAGGTCGGTCACCAGGAGAGTCTGCAGGTTTCCTTTTAATCAAGGCTCTGCTAAAAGTGTTTTGTGGGGCTAGGAGCCCCCAAAGCATGAAATGGACATGTAACACGACCTGGATCCCCCAAAGCAGGCCAAACCACTCTGGCGAGCACTGCTGGTCTGCCCAAATCTGGGTAATCAGACTGGGTATTCGTTGGCTACATTTCAGAGCTCAGCACTGCCTTCAGCCAGGATGAAGTGGGAGTGAACCCAGCTGCTAGCAGAGCTGCCACCCCGGCTGAGAGCCAAGTACCAGCCACTGCCAGTGAAGACTGGCCCCTTTATTGAAAGGGAGTTGTTCACAGTCCAGCTACCAGCCCTGGGGAGGGAGAGAAGTCAGGGCGCCCGGCTCGGGGATGGTCAGGGCTCCGTAGCTCCATCGCCGGCATCCTTTGGAAAGCCACCTCTGGCGGAGACAGCTGTCTGGGAGGGTGCTCCAGGTTTGGCTGAGACGTTCTGATTGGAACAGAAGAAAGAAAAAAAGGCTGGGAGGAAAGGCCTTGGATTAGGCCCTGCAAGAGATGGCCACTTGGCATCTGGATAGCACTTAACTTTTTCAAAGCCTCTCGCCCAACTGAAAGGCAGTGGGGGATAAAGCGGTGGGGACACTCTTCCACCCTCCAGGGGAAGCCAGAACTTAGAAAGTGCGGCCAGTGGGCAGTCCCCACCTCCCAGGCCCAGCCCGGGGTGGGCACTGACCCCGCCACCAGCCGGCTCCGGGCGCCGGCGGCCCAGCTGCCGCAGCATCTCCTCGCAGGCGGCGATGGTGTCCAGGAGCTGCCGCTGCCGCTGCTCCACCGCATCCAGCAGCTGCTGGGCGCGCTCATCCCGGGGCGGCTGCGGGGGTGGCCTCCCGCCGAGCCCCAGCCCCGCCTTCCCACGGTCCACGCCGGCAGCCTCCCTGCCCGGGAGAGAGCGAGACAGACGGTCAGGGCCGGCGCTTGCGCGGGGTCAGAGCCCCTTTCCCCCCGCCCCAACGGGCCCCCTCTCACCCCCGTGACCAGTCTGAGCCCGGGCCCCATTCCATCTCCGCCTGCGCGGCCCGACCACCGCCCCCCTTTCGGCCGCCCCCCCTCCCCAGCCCTGCGCTAAGGCTCCGCAAAGCTGCGCCCCGCCCCGTCCCCACCGGTCTCCTTCAATCCTCCTGGGGGTCGCGGTCCCTTTAAGTTGCCCAGCACGGTGGTGGGGCGGAGCCTCCCAGACCGGAAGATGACTGGGCGCGTCACTTCCTCCCGGAAGCAGGCCTGGGCGGATGTCTCCGGCGCGTCCGTGCACGGGGCTGAGGGCCGCGGTGGCTGCCAGCATAGGGTTGAGCGAGGGGCCGGGGGGCTCCGCCCGGAGCGGGCGCCTTCTCCGTCCGCCGAGCCCCGCTCCGGCGGCGCCGGGGGCCCGGCTGTTCCGGCTCCCGGGGAGCGGGGCCGTGCGGGCCGCAAACCCGGAGCGCGCCGGCTGGACCGAGGCGCTGCGGGCCGCCGTGGCCGAGCTGCGCGCCGGCGCCGTGGTGGCCGTCCCCACCGATACGCTGTACGGCCTGGCCTGCTCGGCGAGCTGCTCGGAGGCACTGGGCGTCGTGTACCGCGTCAAGGGCCGCAGCGAGACCAAGCCGCTGGCCGTGTGCCTGGGCCGCGTGGCCGACGTCTACAGGTGAGGACGCCCCGACCCGGCCCTGTTGGGGGCGGCACCGCGGGAGGGGTTTCCGGTGACAGGCTTGGGAGACTGAGGCGCGGAGAGCGGGAGGGGCTTGTCCAGGCTCACCCGGGAATCCGGAACTGGAAACGTGTATGGAGCGCTTAGCGTCTGCCAGGCCTTGAACGAGATCGGGGGCGCAGCGATGAACGAGGCAGGCGGGGTCCCTATTCTTCTGGCGTTTTTGTGATAATGGGTGTGGGGGGGACGCCCACGGTTTAAGGAAAAAGAGGGGGAGCACGGTAGCTTAAGTTAGTAGGGAGTGCTTTGAAGAAAGTAAAACGTGGAGCGTGAAAGCGGTGCAGCTGTTGTAGCCTGCGGGTCCAAGCCTGGGGCGGTCCTCTGGAGCCCTGCTTTCTGCTCAAGCTCTTGGGGGTGAACAGGGAAGACAGGCGGATCCCATTGTAGACCCTCGGGTCACCTTTCCTAGATCTGCCTAGAGTCTGGAATAGGACCAGCAGTGCCTTTCATTTGGTTGGATTTGTGTCCCCTCTGTTTCCCAGGTACTGCCGTGTGAGAGTACCTGAGGGGCTCCTGAACGACCTGCTGCCAGGACCAGTGACCCTGGTGATGGAACGCTCGGAGGAGCTCAACAAGGACCTGAACCCCTTCACTCCTGTGAGTCAGATTTTCTCTTGTGTCCCCAGACTTCCGCCCTTTGGCTTCCGCTAGGATCCAGGCCAGAGCCATCTCCCACCTCTTCAACCTTTCTGAGGATCCTCTTTCTCTTTGCCTCATAGCTTGTAGGCATCCGGATTCCTGACCACGCCTTCATGCAGGACTTGGCCCAGGTGTTTGGGGGACCGCTTGCTCTCACCAGCGCCAACCTCAGCTCCCAGACCAGCTCTCTGAATGTTGAGGTGAGTTACCCAGTCCTCCCCCTGGAAATGTCACCAGGCCACAGTTTCCTCTGAACCAGAGGGGCTGATGGTTCACTGGAATTGCCTGGCAGGGGAGCTGCCCTTTTGGTCTGATGGTGGGAAGTCTGCCTAGGTGGCCGGGGTGGGGGAATACAGAATGATCTCGGAAAAGGTTTATTTTAAAGTTTGAAAGGCGAGGGGGAGAATTGGTGTTGTTTTCCTACTGTCTTTTTAACAGTAAGAGACATCATAAGTACATATTTTTCTCATTCTGTCGGGATAGCAGTCGTTGGAGAATACAGATGGGTGATAAGTCTTCACAACTTGCTGTAAAGAAAGTTAAGACTCTGAAAAGTTAAATCACTTATCCCAGGGACTCCTGGTCCTGTTCTCTTACCTCTGTCACAAGCCAGGTCAAAGAAGGGATCACCCACGGGAATTCCCTGGCCATCCAGTGGTTAGGATTCCGCGCTTTCATTGCCGAGGGCCCAGGTTCAATCCCTAGTCGGGGAACTAAGATCCTGGAAGCCGCGCAGTGTGGCCAAAAAAAAAAAGACAGCAAGGATCGTCCTAATCCTGTCTTGGCGGAGTAGCTTAGAATGAATGAGGACGCAAAGAAGTTTGACTGAGCATATTTCTTTTCTCCTACTGGTCTTAAATGCAGAACATAGCAAAGTGATTTTACTTTCATAGTAAAGTGTTTCCATGCCCAGACATAGAGAGTGGGTTCAGGGGCTTTGGAAAGTGAGAGCCCAGCACCCCTTCTTATTCTCAGGCTTAACTTGATCCTGGTGGCTATATCCTAGGCATTGGTGATGGGGATTCTTACCTTTTCGGCAAGCAGCGTACCTATCCAGCACAGTAACTGGTATTTATGATCCCCCATCCCAAATTCCCAGGCCTAACTGCCACTGCAGTGCCTTCATGCGGGGTGAGGGTGGAGAGTGGTGCTCTGGCTCAGTTAACAATTCAGTCCACAGTTCTGAAGGGGAACTCCTTTCCATAGCCCAAGGATTGAGTGCCAATGGCGTGCAGTTGCAGAGTCCCCCCCATTTCTCCTGCCCTGATCCAGAGTTTAAATGAGGTTCCTTACCCTGCTTAGAGGAAGATGCCTGCTGTTTTAGAGCTGTGTGATCTCTGTCTTAGGTGCCCTGTGTGCGGTATGACATCATTGCAGATGCCAGAGGTGGTGTCCATGCTCTTCCTCTCCCTCTTCTCAGGAATTTCAGGACCTCTGGCCTCGCTTGTCCTTGGTCATTGATG
The DNA here is from genome assembly GCF_949774975.1 of Lagenorhynchus albirostris. Taxonomy (NCBI): domain Eukaryota; kingdom Metazoa; phylum Chordata; class Mammalia; order Artiodactyla; family Delphinidae; genus Lagenorhynchus; species Lagenorhynchus albirostris. The sequence continues at coordinate 155,940,523 of NC_083096.1, forward strand.
GGGGACCAATTGGGGATGACCAGAGCCCTGAGTGTCGACTAGGCTCAACTGTGGTTGACTTGTCTGTGCCTGGAGAGTTTGGCATCATTCGTCCGGGTTGGTGAGTCTCTTTGCTGTGGCACAGGGATAGGATTTGAGGGAGGTTGGGAGATGCAAACAAAAAAAGGTTGTCACTCCTGTCTTGCCCTGAGGGGAGCGGGCAGGTTTGGAGATGTGGTGGGTGGAGTGGAACTCAGTTTGCTAGTGTTTGCTGGCTTTTTCAGGATTCAAAAGGATTCATCAAGGGTTTGATGAACAGAGCATAGTATGATCGAAGAGTTTAGAGGTCCCTGATCTCCAGAATCTGGTGGGCTCAGGGCTTTGAGAAGTCAGACTCTAACTGTCCTCCATTTCCTCCCCAGTGCCCTAGAAAGTACTTCGGCCATCCTCCAGAAGTATGGGCTGCTCCCCTTGCGTGGATCCTGCTTGTGAAACTCTGGAGAAGGGAGGGCGCAAGGACTGGTGCTGGACACTATGTGTCCGACTGCTGGTGGCTGGCAAGGCCTCATTGGCAGAGGCCGCTGGGGCTACAGTGTTACTAGTCTGACCTTTTAAGGCAAAGTTTCTTTCTGAACACTACAGACCAGGCCTCAGAAGCTGCTGGTTAAGCCTCACACCTGGTTGGGGAGGTTATATTTATTTATAATTTCATATATGAGCCAAAAGCTGAATAGAGGTTTTAAGAGTATTCCGAGGATGGCCTTGTTCTGATAAGTTTTTTCGATCTTTGAAAAATAAATAACAGATTTGGAATCTAGTGAGAGCTTCTCTGGTGGGTAGTGGCACTTAAGGTCCAAATCAACTAACACATTGGTTGGTGCTTTTCAAAAGTCTCAAGTGACCAAGTGCATGAGTTTTATGCTTCTGAAGCTGGAACCAGTTTAGGACAAAAATAAAAACTGTAGAGCCATCGACCAAACACTGCTTCCTCTGAACCAGGGGCTGGTTCTTTGCTGTAATTGCCCGGCGGAGAGTCACCATTTTGGTCTAATGGTGGGAGGTAAGCTCAGCTGGCACAGGGGGTGGGGGGTGGGGTCCAAATGAAGGAACATTGGAAAACAAATCGCTACTGTCCTGTCCAGCCACTTTTTTCTTATTTATTCGTAATATAAATTATAGTGAATTATACCTACAACACCTTTATTTAAATGCAGTGTCTACTCAGCAGCCTTTATCTTTATTCATGTGTATACAAGTGTTAAAAACATACTTACTATTGGGCATTTGAACTTTGTTTTTTCTTTAATAGAACAAATGCTGTTAAACATCTTTGTGAATGTTTTATTTTCCTTCTTTTGAATTATTTCCTTGGGGTAGGATTACTGGGTCCAAGTGTGTGGCCATTATCTTGGCTCTTGATAGAGGTTAGCCTTCAAAAGAACTGAATCAAGTTGCACTGCCATCAGCAGTGTGTGAGAATTACTGCCCCTGCCCCCCCCCCCCCCCGCTTCTGGCCATACTTTTACTATTTTTAAAAATATGCATATGTGAACTGAAGCCTCAGTGTCACTCCCTTGTAAATTATTCCAGGTCATCATCTAGCCCTTTTTACCTGTCCCTGCCTGCCTTGGTTTCCCCAACTGAGTCACAGCAAGGGGACCAGGCCTGCCCCATCCGTTGGTGGGATTTAGTACCTGTTAACCTAACTGGAGCTGGGAGTCCTTGTGACCAGTAGGGCTCACTTCCTCCCCTCTCCCCTCACACCCCAGTTCTCAGAACTAGGATTCAGTCTGAGCCCATAAACTTCTCAATACGGTCGTTTCCAATGCACATATTTTCAAGTAGATCCTAAGAATTTTTCCAAGAGGGTGTCCCAGGGCCTGCTTTGAGGGTCCCTGCAATTAGCATATTCGTTTATTTGTAAATAAGCACTGGATTGTTAAATATTCCCTCTAGAAATCTTGTTGAAACTAATTTCTTAAGCAAACTCGACTTCGTTGTGCTAACCCTGTAGCCAGCCCATCCCATATGTCAATTTGTCACAGAATCTGAGGAGTTAAGAGTTTGTGGTCCTGAAGGGATCAAAAGGAAAGCTGATTTGAGAATAGGAACAACACGTCATTTTTAATACAAATCACAGTCGCACTGAAAATGGCTCCAGTGAGTGGGCCTCATTCAGTTCAGGCAGCTAAAGGGAGGGGGGTGTCCTAGTCCTCCCCCTGGAGCTAAATGTTTACCTAGGAAAACGGAGGCTCTGGAGCGCAGAGGTATTTTCTTCGAGGAAAAAGAACTGAACTCCCAGCACTGGGCAAAACAGCAAAAAGGAAAAACTTGTAGCTGTGCTTAGGCACTAGCTACAAGGCCACACCAAATGAGGAAAGCTGGCTCCTGTAAGCTTCGGAAGACAGGAGCCATCCCTGGTCGAGTTTTCCCCCAGCACCTGGCACGCGGTAAGGTGCTCGTGGAGTATGTGTTGAATGAATGTGTGAGTGCTCAGGATTATCTCCTGATAATTGGGTTCGGGAATCTACTGGGAAGAGCTTAAACTGAGAGTGTTCCCTTTTAGAAAGTCTTAAATGTGGTTCCCTAACTTGGGGAAGACAGATGACGTGGGAGGGAGGCCTGGAGAGGACGCAGGTTGGCAGAGAGCAGGGTGCATGCTAGCCCAGAGCCCTGACACCCTTCTAAGACCAGTGACTTGGCGACTCCAGAACACCAACCAGCTGAGCTCCAGGCTAGACGGGATTGTCTTAAAGTGTTCTCACTGAGGATGTGGGGCTGCCTTGGGCTAAGCCCAGCCACCGGCCAGCCCCTGGGGCTCCCTCTCTGGAACACCACCTAGTTTCCTGTCCCTGCAGGGCACTCTGGCACCCACCTGCCTCAGAAGCACTCAGCCGCTGACTCGGGAGCGAGTGCCGAGCCCCACGTGGTGACGTCTTCCAGTGAGGCTGGGACGGCAGCACCTCCCGCCCCTGCCTGCAGGCCCCTCACATCAGCCACTGCTCCTTCTCTTTGATGAAGTGCTCTGCCCAGCGGCGCGTCAGCTCTAGGTACAGGCTGGGCTGATGAGGCAGGTAGTCCAAATACAGCCGAGTCGGTGTCTTCTTGGGAATGGCCTTCTCAATCTGGGTGCCCTCGTGCCACTCGTTGAAGGAGGTGATGGAGACGATCTCGGGCCTCACGGTCAGGGCTGCCTGCAGGGCCGTCTCATAGTACTTGCCGTTGACCCTGTTCCGCGTACTGTGGTTGTTCCAGGGCCGGATGCTGGTGTCAATGTAGCCAGGCCCCACGCTGGGAATGAACATGAGGTTGTTGGCATCGCAGAAGTTCTTCACAGCTTTCCAGTTCTGATGGGAGGAGCCGAAGGAGAAACCATTGGAGGCAAAGTAGGTGTACATGCCATCAAATCCGGCGGCCAGGATGTCATGGGTGTGGCCCTCCTCCACCAGCAGCGCTATGAAGACCCCATCGTAGGGGGTGTTGCGGATTGAGTGGGGCCCGTTCGGTGTCAGGAGGTGGGCCCAGGCCTCAGGGGATGTCAGGTAGGAGTCATAGATATAAAAGAGTGGGAGGCTCTTACCCATGCTGTTCTTATAGCGGTAAAATGCACCATGAGAGCCATACCTGAGGAGCAGGAGGAAGAAGAGGCTGAGCCGGCAGCCTAAGAGAAAAGAAGCCAGCGCAGCCGGAGGGCTGGCCATGAGTGAGATCTTTCCTGATGTCCAAGCACGATTTTGAGTCCACTTGGACTCCACAGTTGGACTCATCATGCCTCTAAGCAAGAACCCAGTTCCCTCCCACCCTCCCCCGAGCCTTGTCATTCCTCTATTTAAGCCTCACTTCCCTGCCCCAGGCCGAGCCACCACCATCTCCTATCTGGACTGTACCGACAGCCACCTAACTGGTCTCCAGGCTCCCACTTCCACCTCCCTATAACCCAGTCTCTTTTTAAAGCGTAAATCAGATCTGACTGCTCCTTACCGGAGACCAGCAAGGCCCCACCTACTTGATCTGACCCTGCCCACCGCCATTCCTGCTATTACCCCATCTATCGCTTCACTCCGGCTACACTGGCTGCCGTCAAGCTTGTCCCATCGGACGGCCTTTGGATCTGACAGCCCTCTGCCTGGAGTTTTCTGCCTGCCCCAGATCTCTGCAGAGCTGACTCTTCCTTTAGGTGCTGGCTTACATGTCACCTCAGAGAAGCTCACTGGACCACCCATTCTAAAGTTGTTTCTTGGACACACTCTTAACACCTGCTTTATTCTGTTATTACTTCTTCATAGTATAGATCGCCATTTGATTTGTCATCTATAACCACTATCTGCTCACTGCACACCCGCCCGAGGATGTAAACTTTGGTAGCCCTACCCACTGCTGTACAACTGGGACTTAGGACAGTGCCTCAACACCTGAAGGCACTCAATAAATATTTTTTGAATGAATGATATATGCAAGCCATTTGCAAGCCACTTTCCACATATATTAGCTCATGTTAACTCTCACAAGACTCAAAGGTTAAGAGGACTGCCTCTGATCACAGAATGGAGGCCGCAGAACCAGAATTCAAACCCAGGTTGCTGTCTCCAAGCCCAGTACTCTTTTACTCTTTTTAGATGCTGGGGACACGGGCATTGTGCCCTTTTGTCTCTTGACCTGCGCCTCCAAGCCTTCTAGCCCTACCCCCATTTAGATCCCCACCAAAATCCAGGTCCCAGAGCAGCCTTACGTGTCAATGATATACTTGATGTTGTCATGCACAGTGATGTCATCTCGGCCCTTGTAGGGTTGGATGTGGAAGGCCACCTGCCACAAACAGGAGATATTGGTCAGGTGAGTATCTGTCCAGAGGCCACAACCTATAAGGCTCGTGCTTCAAGTATGGGTTGGAGAAGAGGCTGAGTTCAGGAGAGACCTGGCAGTCATGGGCACAGTGTAAATAAAAGCAACCACTGCCCTCAGGGCCCGAAAAACGGGGGTGAGTTTTCCCACCTCCCACAGCAGGGCCTCTGGGAATCATTCTAATGGGCTGTTGCAGGCTGGCCAATAGGTTTCGACTTACGTGCCAGCTCCCAGTGGTTGGCACTAGCTGCCTGAAACTATGGGAAGACGTGTCCATAGGAAGACGTGCCGTGATCTGTTTCATGTGCCAGTGATGGGCTCAGGACCAGGAGTGGGGCTCGTTTCCATCGTTTTTCTTCTTTTGCCACACACAGGTAAGGGCAGTGACTGACTTGATAGGTACACGTGGGGAAAGTAACTGGCCAGCTCCATCCTTCCTCTTGAAAGAGAGCCTGCCTGATGAGAGCACGTGTTGTGCTTTACTCCTTGAGGCCCAGCACTGCCTCCCACTAGGGAGTTGAGGCTGGAGTTCAGTCTGTGGGCCTATTTGGCCCTTGTCTGCCCTCTCTCCAGGATCAGGGTCTCCAACCTAACCTCTATCACCGTGATATTAATTTAGTCTCCCGTTTATCCTATATTTTTCCCAAAACTTTTTTTCAGAACTCAAAAAATAAGAGTGACATAGGCACCTAGAGAAATGGTACAGATGAACCGGTTTGCAGGGCAGAAATAGAGACACAGATGTAGAGAACAAACGTATGGACACCAAGGGGGGAAAGTGGCGGGGTGGTGGTGGTGGGATGAATTGGGAGATTGGGATTGACATATATACAGTAATATGTATCAAATAGATAACTGGGCTTCCCTGGTGGCACAGTGGTTGAGAGTCCGCCTGCCGATGCAGGGGACACGGGTTCGTGCCCCGGTCCGGGAAGATCCCCACATGCCGTGGAGCGGCTGGGCCCGTGAGCCATGGCCGCTGAGCCTGCGCGTCTGGAGCCTGTGCTCCGCAACGGGAGAGGCCACAACAGTGAGAGGCCCGCGTACCACAAAAAAAAAAAAAAAAAAAAAAAGATAACTAAGAAGAACCTGCTCTATAAAAAATAAATAAAATAAAATTCAAAAAAAAAGTGACATAGGCATTATTTATTAGACCCCTACCCACAACACCACACTTGCTACGTATTTGCATACCTGGGCTAACGCCAAGAACTTTGGTAGAGGCACTATCCCTGTGGGTGGAGGAGGGGACATCTCCAGAATCGGCCAGAGAGCATTTGACATCTTCTTGGAGACTCACCTGGATGTTGTGCTGATGGGCAGCGTCCAGAATGGCGGGCACCAGGTCATCTGAGGGTTCCCCATTATCATCAGCCATGCCAGGTGGGTACCAGGACAGGACCAGGACGCCTGAGACACAACACGGAGGCTACTTCAGAGACACACAGTACCCCACAACAGAGAATTCCTTCCTCACAAACCATCTCCAACTGCAGAATGGTTTCTGAATGAAACCTTGAGGGAGACTCCTGCCAGGTTCTCTTCTTGCAGATCAGATCCCTGAGCTGTGAGTCCTGGAGCTGTCCACGCCTGCGGTGCTGAAGCTCAGTGACTGCAGGAACCCTAACGTGTCAGGCCTGGAAGGAGCCGGGAGCCTCGGCAGCCTCTGGCCTGCATTAGCAAGTAGTTAAACAAAGGGAAACGGGTGGACAATGACACACCCACCTGGAAGGCACAGTCCTGTCTCTGGGGGAGAGGAGCACCTCTGAGGTCCCTCAGGGAGAGGAGCCCTGAGCAGAGGTCATTTTACCCTTCCCGTGGGAAATAACATTTGTCTCAACTGTCTGCCCCTCTAGATGGTAGAATCTTGAGGGATGGCCTCTGTGCTATTTATCTGTGAATACTTCCCACCACTGTCTCTGGCATTCGATTTTCCCACCACACATTAACCATTTCCAGAGAAATTGAAATGTACTGTAAAATCCAGCAGAATTCAGTGACAAAATCTGAAATAAGTCAGCCTCCCCACCCCAGCCTGCCTACAGGGGGGCTTCTTTTCAAGCAGAGTACGTGAAAAGCTCCCAGGCCCCTTACAGCAAATAGAGCAGGGTCCATCATACAACGTGGGCAAACTTTCCTTTCTGCAACCAGCAAACTCAGGTAAGGCTGCTGCCCTACCCTGTGCCTAGTGTGAAAGCAGAGGCCATCCCAGGCACTACTGCTCTGAACCCCAGACTCCTGCGGGGCCAGGGCACCCAGGCCTCACTTAACCCAAACCGAGAAGCCCAATAGACTGCCCTCCTCTCCTCGCTCTCCCTACCTGGGACAGCCCTGGTGCAAACGCCTTCCACCGGCCCTCCCAGCAGCTCTGCTCTAGGAAAGGGCCCTGGAATGGTAGGGGGTCAGAAGGCAGAGGTGGAGGAGTCTGAAAACTAGGAGATGGGGGCGGGGTCTCCTGGTGAGCATGGGATGAGAGTTCTAGAAGAGAAGAGGTAGAAGCCAGGCTGAGTGGGACCAAAGGCCCCGTGATAGGAGCAGTGGAAGTTGGGGTCTCCTGGTGAGCATGGGATGAGAGTTCTAGAAGAGAAGAGGTAGAAGCCAGGCTGAGTGGGACCAAAGGCCCCGTGATAGGAGCAGTGGAAGTTGGGGTGTGGGAACGAAGAAAGGCGAGGCTGGGGACCCAGCGACGGGGGAGGGGGAGCTCACCAATGGCGGCTTCCTTCAGCTGGGTCATGTGCTCCCGCAGCACGTCGGGGTCCCGGGAGCTGTAGGGCCCCAGCTCCGGGTAGAAGCTGGAGCCCAAGTCTTCGGGGGGGCTGTGGCGGCCGCGGGGGTAGCTGGCCGAGATCTTGGGGTCCCAGTGCGGCACCATGACGTGGTCCCAGTGAATGTAGTGGCCCTCGCGCCGCGGGCTCCCGTACCACGAGTAGTAGAAGGCGTGCAGGTCCGAGTAGACGCGCAGACTCTGCCCGGGGGCGGGCTCGGCCTCCGCTGGGGCCGGCCCCGGGGAGCTGCCCGGACCCGCGGTGCGGGGCGGAGGCGGCGGCGGCGGCGGCGCGGCGGGGGCGGCCGGGGCTCGGGCGGCCGGCGCGGGGCCCCCCTCGGGGCGTCGCTCAAAGGGCGCCAGCTCCAGGCCGGGGCCCAGCGCCGGGAGTCCGTCCGGAGCCTTGAGCGTGCGCAGGCCCATGAGAGTGCCGAAAGCGAAGAGCAGCACCAAGAACAGCGCGATGCAGGCGCGGCGCCGCCGCCGGGCCATGGCGGCCCCCGCGCTCTCCGCGTCCCGCCCGGCTACCTCCCGGCGCGCCGCGCCATGGCTGCCCGCCCGGCTCCCGCGCGTCGCGCAGCCCGCGCGCGTCCCAGGGAGACGGCGACTCCGAGCGCCGAGCGCGGCGTGGGCGGCTCCCTGCCTCTCCCCCGCAGTGCGGGCGGGCCCGGCACACAGAGAGTGCAGGCGGCGCAGACCAACTGGTCGCGAGCCGCGGGGGGAGTGGACGGGGAGAGCTACGAGATCCCGGGCCAAAGGAGCAGGGGCCAAAGTCAAGGCGCGTGGCTCGCGGAGGATCTGTCGCCTTTCAGCCTGGGGCAGCGGCGAAGGAGCCCGCTGGGGGAAAGGGAATGCCCTCCTCCCGCAACCCAGGAGGAGGTCCGGGCGGTGGCGCTGGAGGGCGTGGGAGCATAGGGCAGGGTGGGGAAGAAAGCAATGTCTGTGGCTGTCCCTGTCTCCAACGACCTCCTTCCCCGCTAGGAGTCAGACACTACAGACACTGGCTAGAGTGGGAGGATGAGGGAGACCGTGACTTGCGCAAGGTCACATGGACTGGGCCTAAGTCCAAGGATCAGGACTGTCTCCTCGCCAGAGCTCTTGTCACTGTCCAGCCTGCCTGCTCTCGGGCCAGTTGTCCCAAGCTCTCTGTCCTTGGACAACCTCCTATAGTCAGTGAGGACTAAATAAGATGGCTACCATGAAGCAGTTTTTACAGGGCCTAACAAAATTAGCACTCAACACTTGCTCGAAGTTCCTTCTGGACTCTGAGCTCCAGAGAGCCGGCGCTGGGTCACCTTTACCTTTTTAGATTCCAAGGGCTTGGAAAACAGGATGTGACACTCAGTGCCCAGGGTTGCTTGTGGAGTGAATAACAGACTCTGATGTGATATTCTAGAGACAATGTTAAGTTTTTCACTCAACACTGATTAAGTTCCTACTCTGCGTTACTCATTATTTGACTCATTAAGAAAAAGTTTTGTTTATCGTCTGCCTCCTTCTCTGGTCCATGAAGACAACAATTCTGTTTCATCAGCCACTATATCTGCAGTGTCTAAAACAGGGCTTGGCACACTGGTAGGCGCCAGATTCTCATTTCTTAAGTAAATGAATTGTCGGAAACTCAGGAAGAGGAGGAGCAATGTGGGAAATGTGGGTAGGTTTGGAGCCCAGGAAAGTACATTCAGGAGAATTCATGGGAGTGTCGACGAAAAATTAACCAGTCTATCTAAGACAGAAATGGAAAATATTATTCGAGTCATATTTGAGGTTTATAACCTGGGAAGAGCATCTCAGAAAGCTCTGAGAGCTGTTCCGCCCATTAAAAGTCAAGGCAGAGTTATATAGGTTTTTTTGAGACAGAGGGCTGTACATTAAATGACGTATTATTGACAGTTTACATAATCCAGATCAAAGCCCCATGTGATCCCTTAGCAAGAAGGAATGTTATCCAAATGCTGGAGAAAGTGAGGAGAACCCTACTAGCGCTGTTGGTGGGAATGTAAATTGGTGCAGCCACTATGGAAAACAGTATGCAGGTTCCTTAAAAAAACTGAAAATAGAACTACCATATTATCCTGCAATCCCACTCCTGGGCATATATCTGGAGAAAACTCTAATTCGAAAAGACACGTGCACCCCAATGTTCACAGCAGCACTATTTACAATAGTCAAGACATGGAAGCAACCTAAATGTCCATTGACAGATGAATGGATAAAGAAGATGTGGTGTATATAGACAACAGAATACTACCCAGCCATAAAAAAGATTGAAAAATGCCATTTGCAGCCACATGGTTGGACCTAGAGATTATCCTACTAAGTGAAGTAAGTCAGACAGAGAAAGACAAATACCATATGATATCACTTATATGTGGAATCTAAAATATGATACAAATGAACTTATTTACAAAACAGAAACAGACTCACAGACATAGAAAACAAACTTATGGTTGGTTACCAAAGGGAGTAGCAGGGGGAGGGGGAGATAAATTAGGAGTTTGGGATTAGCAGGTACAAACTACTATATATAAAATAGATAAATAACAGGTCCTAGTGTATAGCACAGGGAACTATATTCAATATCCTGAAATAAACCATAGTGGAAAAGAATTTTTAAAAATAAGAATGTTATCTTTAAGGAGTTGGCTTATTGATGCTAGGAGAATGTTGCTCTTTATAGTTGAGCAGGTATTTCTGCTGATGGGGAAGATTTGGTCGATGCATGAAGCAGTTATACAATGCACAGTGTGGGGAGAGAGGAGGCCAAAGGGCACATAATTTTTTTTTTTTTTTTTGGTACGCGAGCCTCTCACTGTTGTTGCCTCTCCCGTTGTGGAGCACAGGCTCCGGACGTGCAGGCTCAGCGGCCATGGCTCACGGGCCCAGCCGCTCTGCGGCATGTGGGATATTCCTGGACTGGGGCACGAACCCTTGTCCCCTGCATTGGCAGGCGGACTCTCAACCACTGCGCCACCAGGGAAACCCATGAAATTTTTTATGTTTAAATTTTTCTGGTCTTGCCATAAAATATGAATTTTATTTCACAGCATTAAGTGTGAATTAATATTAGAGAAATGCAAATCAAAACTACAATGAGAGGGGCTTCCCTGGTGGCGTAGTGGTTGAGAGTCCGCCTGCCGATGCAGGGGGGCAAGGGTTCGTGACCCGGTCCAGGAAGATCCCACATGCTGTGGAGCAGCTAAGCCCATGCGCCACAACTACTGAGCTTGTGCTCTAGAGCCCGAGAGCCACAACTACTGAAGTCCGCGTGCCACAACTACTGAGCTCGTGCGCCTAGAGCCTGTGCTCCGCAACAAGAGAAGCCACCGCAATGAGAAGACTACGCACCACAACGAAGAGTAGCCCCCACTCGCAGCAACTAGAGAAAGCCCACGTGCAGCAACAGAGACCCAATGCAGCCATAAATAAATAAATAAATAAATTTAAATAAATAAAATAAAATAACCTAATAAAAAAAAACTACAATGAGGTATCATGTCACACCAGTCAGAATGGCTGTCATTAAAAAGTCTACAAATACCAGATTCTGAAGAGAGTGCGGAGAAAAGGGAACCCTCCTACACTGTTAGTGGGAATTTAAGTTGGTGCAGCCACTGTGGAAAACAGTATGGCGTTTCCTCAGGAAACTAAAAATGGAATTACCATATGATCCAGCAATCCCATTCCTGGGCATATATCCAGACAAAACTGTAATTCAAGAAGATACATGTACCCTCTGGGACTTCCCTGGTGGCACAGTGGTTATGACTCTGTGCTGGGAGCCCGGGTTCCATCCCTGCCTAGGGAACTAGATCCCACAGGCATGCCGCAACTAAGAGTTTGCAGGCCACAACTAAGGAGCCTGTGTGCCGCAACAAAGGAGCCTTCCTGCTGCAACTAAGACCCAGCGCAAACCAAATAAATAAATATTTTTTTTAAAAAAAGAAGATACATGTACCCCTATGTTCATAGCAGCACTATTTACAATAGCCAAGACATAGAAACCACCTAAATGTACATCAACAGATGAATGCATGAAGAAGATGTGCTACAGGGGCTTCCCTGGTGGTGCAGTGGTTGAGAATTTGCCTGTCAATGCAGGGGACACGGGTTCGAGCCTTGGTCTGGGAAGATCCCACAGGCCGTGGAGCAACTAGGTCCGTGAGCCACAACTACTGAGCCTGCGCATCTGGAGCTTGTGCTCCGCAACAAGAGAGGCCGCGACAGTGAGAGGCCTGCACACCGCGATGAAGAGTGGCCCCCGCTCGCCACAACTAGAGAAAGCCCACGCACAGAAACGAAGACCCAACACAGCCAAAATTAAATAAATAAATAAATAAATAAATAAATAAAGATGTGCTACATATATACAATGGAATACTACTCAGCTATAAATAAGAACAAGATAATGCCATTTTCAGCAACATGGATACAACTAGAGATTATCATACTAAGTGAAGTAAGTCAGAAAGAGAAAGACAAATACCATATGATATCACTTATATGTGGAATCTAAAATATGTTACAAAGGAACCTGTCTATGAAACAGAAACATAATCAGGGACACAGAGAATAGACTGGTGGTTGCCAAGGGGGAGGGGGGTGGGAGAGGGTTGGATTGGGAGTTTGGGATTAGAAGAAACAAACTGATATATATAGAATGAATAAACAAGGCCCTACTGTATAGCACAGGGAACTATATTCAATATCCTGTGATAAACCATAATGGAAAAGAATATGAAAAAGAATGTATATATATGTATAACTGAATCACTTTGCCATACAGCAGTAATTAACACATTGTAATTCAACCGTACTTCAATAAAAAATAAATTTAAATAAAAAAGAAAAAAAAGTGTGAATTAAGTAGAACGTGTTCAGCTCCAATAGCAAACACCTGATTCAAACTGGCTTACACAATGCGGAAACATATCTCACAGTGCAGGAAATCCAATGGGAGGGCAGCGTGGGTAGATGCCCTGGTTCAACAATGTCATTAGGGACCTGGGATGCTTCCATCTCACTGCTCTGCTGTCCCCATCATTGACTTCACACCAAAACTGGCTCCACTCAAAACACAAAATGACTGCCACAGGCAGCATGCTTCCTTTTGCCAACAAACAGACAACGGTAAAACTGATTTCTCTTTCCCAGAAGCCCTAAGAGGCATTGGTGGTACAGTGGTGAGCATAGCTGCCTTACGGAAGTCCTAAGCAAGCATTTCCTTGAATCACATTGGTCTAATATGATTTAGGCCTGTTCAACACAAACAGATTTTTGCCAAGCGGGAACGGAATGACCATGACTGGATTAGATTAAATTTTTGCATTGAGATAAATGTTGGGGAGAAGACCATAATGTCTACCATAGAATCAGATGACTCTGGGAATGAATAAGAGAAAAAGAATAAGGATGGAACTTTCAGGAACACCAGGATTTATGGGCTGAGCAGAGGAAGAACATGTGAAGTAAACTGAGAAAGAATCATTAAAGAGGAAGTAAGAGAATTGGGAGTGGGTAGTGTGGTCTTAGATAACTAGTGGGAAGGTTCCCCAGCTCTCAATTATTCCACTATTTCTGGGACTGCTCTGCAACACAGCGGTGGTCCCCACTGGCCATGCCTGGAGTCCTTAACACTACCACCCATCCCTAATGGTTTGACCCAGGGCTAGAACTCTGACCCAAGGTGAACCGACAATAGCGCTCTGTTTCCCATTGTACCAATCATGGACACCGACCCAAGAGTCCTCGATTACAATCATTCTTTGGGATTTTTCTCTCTGGTGCCGAGGATAGATTCAATCTTTCTATCAAAAGGCAATGCCATTAAAAGAGAAGGAAAAAGAGAAGAACTTATTGGTATGGAATTCCTGATTTGGTTTCCTCGAGGCCTGGTTTCAGTGTGAAACCCTGAAATAATCTAGTAAGTTACAATTTTATTCTAAGTGAGATGAGCTCATGGAGGAGACTTTATTGGTTGCACATGTTAACCTAAAACACTGAAACAGCCAGTTGTTTTACCAGCACAACAGGTTTATTCAGGAGCAGCAAAGAATTGGAATTTGGGACAAACAACTATTTGGGGAACCACATGCAAGTCCTGGTAAAACAAAGGAGAGGAAACTTTATAGAGAGGGGAAAGTTGGGAGGGGCAAAAAAATCTATTGGAGGATACTGCGAGTTTGAAGTATAGTGGCTTTTCATTGGCTGAGTTGTGCCAGTCTCTTATTGGCTGAGTTGTTGCCGGGCAAGGAGAAAAATCTGTATTCTTCCAGCTGGCAATATAATTAAGTAGTGTCACTTCCTATTGGAGAAGCAAGGTACCTTCTCTTCCGGTTGGGATCTGTACTGATGCAAAGTGGTACATGCAGGAGAGCTCCACCTTCTGGTCTTCTGACTCCATTTTATTTAGGTTTCCCTTTATTAACTTGTACACCTGTCAATGTCAAGCAGAGATTGAGAAAACGACTTGGGAGCAGGGAGGTCATTTAAGAAGTAATTCTAGGAAGCAAGAGTGAGGATCTGAAAAGAATGAGACAAGAAAGAAAGAAAAGCCAAACTAATGATGCACGGGGCTTCCCTGGTGGCGCAGTGGTTGAGAGTCCGCCTGCCGATGCAGGGGACGCGGGTTCGTGCCCAGATCCGGGAAGATCCCACATGCCGCGGAGCAGCTAGGTCCGTGAGCCATGGCCGCTGAGCCTGCGCGTCCGGAGCCTGGGCTCCGCAACGGGAGAGGTCACAACAGTGAGAGGCCCGCGTACCGCAAAAAAAAAAAAACAAAAAAAAACTAATGGTGCATGATGGGGGTTACTGCTGAAACCGAGCAGGACCCTGTGGAGCTCCTGGGCACAAAAGCCTTTCTGTGTCCCCCATTTCTTGTTTGCAGGAAATAGGCTTCATTCAGCCCCCACGACCTTCCCTGAGTTCCAAAGGGCAGGTTCCAACAGGTCCTAATCAGGGAAAGGAGGGGATGCGGAGAAAAGGAAGGAACAGTCAGGAAACAATAGTGCAGGACTTCCCCGTGGCCCAGTAGCTAAGACTCCGCACTCCCAATGCAGGGCACCAGGGTTCGATCCCTGGTCAGGGAACTAGATCCCACATGCCCCAACGAAGATCCCACATGCCCCAGCGAAGACCCGGTGCAGCCAAATAAATAAATATTTTTAAATATTTATTTAAATAATTTATTTATTTAATTTATTTAATAAATATTTATTTATTTAATTTATTATTTATAATTTATTTAATTTTATTTATTTAAAACAGGAGTGCAGCCTTGGGGCAGGGTCTTGGTTCCCCCTCAAGGGATACACATAACACTATCTTTGAGCTCTTTTGCAGAAACTGAACACCCCCGTCAGGTGGGAGAAGTTAACTGTATGCTGCCCACAAGCGCATAGACCCCAGATCTGTTGGAACCAGAAGGCTGATGATACTGACTCCCAATTACCTCACCACCAAGCAATCAGAAAAATGTCCATGAGCTGATCATGCCCTCCTCTTTGAACCATTTACAATAAAACTCCTCACTACTCTCTCCAGGTCGGGACGCACAATTTTGAGGGCATTAGCCCGCTGTGGCCCCCTTTGCCTGGCAAAGCACTAAAGCTTTGCCAATAAAGCTATTTTTTTTTTCTGCTTCACACAAAACTCTGCCTCCCAGATTCAATTCAGTGCTGGCGCACAGAGACCAGGTTTCGGCATCACTGCTGTAGATAACGGGGCATTTGTTTCACCAGGACTTCTGAGAAGTGTACGAATGCCTCCCAGAATTAAGAGGTTCAAGGAACTTCCCTGGTGGTTCAGTGGTTAAGACTCTGTGCTTCCACTGCAGGGGGTGTGGGTTCGTTCCCTGGTTGGGGAACTAAGATCCCACATGTGCTGTGCAGTGCAGCCAAAAGAAAACAATAAAACAAAATAAAATACCATTTAGAATTAAGAGGTTCAAGACTAAAGCAATTATCGACTGGTCCCCGATCTTCTGGGTGAGCGTTTTCTCTAGGGCTGTTAACTTCCTCATACTTCTGGTCTCCTTTGTGCCAAGTAGGCTCCCTGATATCAGAGGAGGTCCTGAGGCAGGCATTAAGACAGAAAGACACATTGTATGATTGAAGTGGGATGCTGCCAGTGAGAAGTAAGTTTAGGCTTGCACAGAACTGTCTACCCTGACTGTGCTGTTATAAAAAATTGCCACAAATTTAGCAGCTTAAAACAGCACAGAAATATATTATCACACAGTTGCTGGAAGTCAAAACTCTGGGCACAAGTGTGACTCAGCTGGTTCTCTGCTTAGAGTCACACAAGACCAAAACAAAAGTGTTGGCAGGACTATGCTCCTTTGTGGAAGCGTTGGGAATGAATCCATGTCCCAGATCATTGGAAGAATCCAAGTTCTATGCAATAGTAGGACTGAAGTTCCTGTTTTCTTGTTGACCAGCAGTTGGGGATCTTTCTCACCTACAGGCTGCCTGCATGTCTTGGCTTGTGGCCCCCTTCCTCCAACTTCAAAGCCAGCAATATCAGGTCCAGCCCTTCTCACACTTAGAATCTCTCAGACCTCCTCTTCTGGCTCATCTTCCACCTCCCTCGTCTACTGTTTTTTTTTTTTTTTTTTTTACGGTACGCGGGCCTCTCACTGTTGTGGCCTCTCCCGTTGAGGAGCACAGGCTCCAGACGCGCAGGCTCAGTGGCCATGGCTCATGGGCCCAGCCGCTCCGTGGCATGTGGGATCTCCCGGACCGGGGCACAAACCGGCGTCCCCTGCATTGGCAGGCGGACTCTCAACCACTGCACCACCAGGGAAGCTCTCCCTCTTCTACTTTTAAGATCTCAAGGGACTTCCATGGTGGCGCAGTGGTTAAGAATCTGCCTGCCAATGCAGGGGACACGGATTAGATCCCTGGTCCAGGAAGATCCCACATGCTGCGAAACAACTAAGCCCGTGTGCAACAACTACTGAAGCCCATGTGCCTAGAGCCCATGCTCTGCAACAAGAGAAGCCACCGCAAGAAGAAGCCCGCGCACCGAAACAAAGAGTAGCCCCCGCTCGCCACAACTAGAGAAAGCCCACACGCAGCAATGAAGACCCAACGCAGCCTAAATAAATAAATAAAATTTAAAAAAAATTAAGATCTCAAGTGACACATTAGGCCCAGTTGGATATTCCAGGATAATTTCCCTATTTTAAGGTTAGCTGATTAGTAACCTTAATCTCATCTTCAAAATCCCTTCACAGCACTAACTAGATTGGTGTTAGAACAGCCAGAGGACAGGGTTCGTGGGGATGGGGACATGTTTAGAATTCTGCCTACCACAGAAGCTCCTGCTGAAATCAAAGTGGGCCAAGGAGGTGTGACACATGGCTTGAAAGATGTCTGCTTCATCCACTCTATCAGTTAGAATGTGTTTGGCTGCAAATAAGAAGGGAAATAGCTAAAGATGGCTTAAAGCAGTGCTTCACAAACTTTAACGGACATATCAATCCAGATTCTGGGTTCTGGATTCAGTAGGCTTAAAATACAAATGCTGATTCAGTGGGTCAAGGGTGAGGCCCGAGATTCTGCATTTCTAACAAGATCTCAGGTGGTGCTGATTCTGATGGTCTCAGACCACATTTTGGGATTTAAAATACAGTGGTCTTGGGCTTCCCTGGTGGCGCAGTGGTTGAGAGTCTGCCTGCCAATGCAGAGGACACGGGTTTGTGCCCCGGTCTGGGAAGATCCCACATGTCGCGGAGCGGCTAGGCCCGTGAACCATGGCCGCGGAGCCTGCGCGTCCGGAGCCTGTGCTCCTCAACGGGAGAGGCCACAACAGTGAGAGGCCCGTGTACCACAAAAAAATAAATAAATAAGTAAATAAATAAATAAAATAATATAGTGGGCTTGTTACTCCACTTTTTTTTTTTTTTTTTGGCCACACAGCATGCAGGATCCTTGGTTCCCTGACCAGGGACTGAACCCATGCGCCCTGCAGTGGAAGCCCCCTGCAGTTAACCACTGGGCTTCCAGGAAATCCCTTGAGGAGTCTTTAGGTAGGCAAGATTTAGGGATGGTTAATCTAGTGGCTCAGAGACATTGGGGCATCAGCTCATCTGTCTGTGTTTTCTTTGGCTTTCTCCTCATGGTTGAAAAAGGATGGAAGCAGCTGCACGCATCGCATGACCACGTAACGATATTCAGATGCAGAGGAGGAAATGGCTGTCTTATAACCCTTTTAAAGGGTAAGAGAAACTCTTTGAGAAGCTCGCAGTCAATGTCCCATCATTTCTCATTGACCAGAATCGTGTCATAGGCTCGTGTCTAAGCCAATCCCTTGCCAGGGCCATTCAGAGAAGGAAGAACAAAATCAGGAAGAAGAGAGGAAGCCACCAACGGCTATAATGAGGGGGTAACTAAGAAAAGTGAGGGGAAACTTGGGATCTGGTAAAAAGGAAATCCAACAGAAGGAAAGCTGCGGGGAGCCCCAGGATGACAGCTGTGGAAGTCCAACAGGCAGTCTGCCCCCGCTAGGAGCAGGAAGACACCCAGGACAGGTGTCTCTAGGAATGACTGAAATTGATAGATATCCTGATTTACACCCCTCTCACAAGTTTCCTCTTTCAATGCTCCCATGTGGCGCTATTATTATTTTAGGTTAAATCCCTAGTGGATACGATATTTTCTATAATATTTTTCACTATTGGGCCAAGTGTGAACCATGATCACACTTCCTTTTTTGTTCAATTTTCGTTCCTCCAGGAGTTAACAATTCCCCCTTTTTTTCACCATTTTATTTGTTTTCTGTATCTTTATTGTTTGTTTTCCCTAAACTCTCCAACACAATGATATCCTTTGAATACTTCTTCTACAGAGTTTCCATATTAGGATGTCTATCCGTCAATGAATAAAATGGAGTGGCCAGGTGATGATCAACGCTATAGAGAAAAGCAAAGCAGGGCTAGGGGAGAGGGAGTGCCAGGGTGGGGAAGGTTTGTAATTTTTAGTTTGTTGGTCAGGGAAGACCTCACTGCGAGGGTGACCTGAAGGGAGACATAAAGGAAACCATGCAGACATTTGGAGGAAGAGAGTTCCAGGCAGAGGTAATATCAAGTTCAAAGTCCTAGAGACAGGAACATGCCTGGTCTATTCTTCCTACATCTATTAGAATTTTCCTTTGCATGTTTTACAGTCACTTCCACTACCCACTTCCCCATGAAGGGCACTCCAACCTCTCAAGCACCCCCATTCAAACTTTAGTCACTCTTGGTACACGTTTTTATTCTCAGTGTCCAAATGGTGACGAAGTCATATTGATACTATTTGCAAAACACTTAAATTCTTTCTCTTTTTCTATATTTCCACTGTCACTCTATAAATACTATAAGATAGAAATTATAGAACATTAGGACTGAAAGAGCTCTTAAAGACCATCTAGTATAACTCTATCTTATGAGGCTCAAATTAAGCTACTTCTCTGAGAACTCTCAATCGGGTCTCTGGAGTACCAGGCAAAACTTGGTTACATCATACCTGAATCTGCCCCTTGCCTGAATCCACTCTATTTTGCCTGCTGCTCACCAACAAGTGCTCCTTGCATGCTGACTTATTCCTGCCTACCCACCCTACAGTAATAACTCTCTGGGTCTACCCCGGCTGGGCTTTCCTCAGCTGCCTATCTGACGTGACCTCTTACACCTAAAAAGAACCCAACATTCAAGTTACATCAGTCGACTTTCACTATTCCTCAAACACACTATCTTCATCTCTGCCTTTAAGTCTGCACTTCAATTCTTCTCTTTTCTGTAATAGCCTTTCTTTTTCCTTCTGTTCAAATTCACTTATCTTTCAAGACCTTTTCCAGACACGGTTTCTCTGTCTGATGGAATGGATCAGAAGCCATGTTTTAGGGTACTTGATTTTCCATACCCACACCCTTATCTTTGTATCAATCTTGTGTCATGAGTATTGTCTTTCCCCATTTTACAGGTGAAGAAACAAAGGCTTAGAGAGGTAGAAAGAGAGTGGGCTAGAATTTGAGCCTATGTCTGCCTGTGCCCTTAATCGTTGTGCAATACTCTCTCCTGAGCTAGTAAATGTTAGCTGAGTTGTTTATGAACTGCTTTGTATATATTAGTGACCTCATCACGCCCCAACTGACCACACCCCTAGGCTTGTAGAGCAGAGTGAGAGCAAGAAAGAACCCCGCTTACGAAGGGCCCACCTTGTGCCAGACTCAGTACCATCTTCAGTGAATGTGAGGTAATACCAGGAGATACAACCAAAAGTGTTGAAAGCAGTTGGCTCTGGGGGATGAAACTCAGGGATGGGGCGAGGGGAAAGGCAAGAACTTTCTATTTTTATAATAAGCCTTATGGTACTATTTGACATTTAGTACTACATACAATATCACTTTGGTTATAAATGAAAGTGAATTTAAACAAATTAAATGGATAAGTAGATGTAAATAACCTTTTTATAATCTTGGATGGGAAGGGAACAAGGAAATATAAGGCAAGAGCCATCTAATACATTTGTAGTAAGGATTAAACAGAGCAAGGCATTTAATACATGCTTGGCAAAGAATCAGCAGCAAGTATTATTATTATAACATGAAGCAGGACTTGGGCTCAAGGTTCAGGATGGGTTCATTTTACTGGAGAGACGTCGTAAGAACAAGCTATGATAATTAGAGATCATTCTGGTTTCCACCAAGACAGAAAAATGGTACATTCTCCCCTGGCCTTTCTATTCCTACTTCTCACCCCTTCCCCCAGATTTTTATTTCAACCCAATCCACCCAATAATTATCCTCACCAACCTCTCCACACACACACTCGTACATACCTCCTCCCTTCATGCTTTCAGTTCAGCCCAACCCTTAACCCTGAGAAAAGGGAGCAGTGAACTCTACAATCAGATTTTGTAGTTCAGAGGGAAAGTAATTGACTTCCCTGCGATATTTAATCTCTAGGAAAGGGAGTTTGGAGGCAATACTGAATCATGTTATTAAAGTCCCATTCATTCATTCAATACATATTTGTTGAGTGCATGCTATGTGCCAGGCGTAGCTCTAGCTACTGAAGATACAACAACGACCAAGGCAAATGCTGCGTGCCTTCGTGGGGTTTCTGTATAATGCCGCCATGACCGGAGCAGCTACCAGGGCAAGTGGAGGCTTCTGGCAAGGATAGTCACCTCCACCTGCTGCTGTCCAGTTTCATGCAATGGAATGAACTAAAAGACATGAATTGGGGTGCCTTCTCACTCACACCCTCCTGCTTAAGTGGCCACCTTTATACCATATGACCCTGTTCCCCTGACTACAGCTTTTTGGACCACAGTAACAGACATTTGACCTAAGCTAGGCAATTAGATTCTTTTTTTAAAAATTTTATTTATTTTATTTATTATTATTATTTGGCTGTGTTGGGTCTTCGTTGCTGCGTGCAGGCTTTCTCTAGCTGGCAGTGAGTGGGGGCTACTCTTTGTTGTGGTGCGCGGGCTTCTCACTGCTGTGGCTTCTCTTGTTGCGGAGCACGGGCACTAGGCGCACGAGCTTCATTAATTGTGGCGCATGGGCTCAGTAGTTGTGGCTCGTGGGCTCTAGAGCTCAGGCTCAGTAGTTGTGGCGCACGGGCTTAGTTGCTCCGCGGCATGTGTGATCTTCCCGGACCAGGGCTCCAACCCTTGTCCCCTGCATTGGCAGGCGGATTCTCAACCACTGTGCCACCAGGTCAGCCCGGCAATTAGATTCTTCCCCCAAGAATTTGCCAAAATTAGCTCTGGGAAGGTAAGTTGAAAGGTCAATGCGGAGCCAGGGCCACAGCAGAAGCCAGTAGACACTATGGCAAGCCAATGTCATGGGCAGACCAGAATTGTAAGGGGCAGATACTATGAGTAGGCTGAGGTGAGCCTTCTGTCTAAAAAGAGGAAAATGCAGCAACTATGCTATAATAAGGAGGAACAAAGACCATTTGACCCCAGGAGGAAAGAGGAAAAGAGAGCAAGCAAAAGTTTTTTGTTTTTTTTTTAAGGAGAGAGCAGTGGGAGGAGAGAAATAGGTGAGGGAGATTAAGAGGTACAAACTTCCAGTTACAAAGTAAATGAGTCATGGGTGTGAAAGGCACAGTGTGGGGAAGAGTCAATAATTATGTAATAGCTTTGGATGGTGACATGTCATAACTAGACTTATCACTGTGGTGATCATTTTGAAATGTACAGAAATATCATATCACCATGTTGTATAATGGGAACTAATGGAATGTTATAGGTCAATTATACTTCAAAAACAAACAGACAAACTCATAGAAAAAGAGATCAGATTCGTGGTTACCAGAGGCAGAGGTCAGGGGAGGGGGAATTGGATGAAGGCAGTCAAAAGTACAAACTTTTAAATATAAGATAAATGAGTACTACAACTTAATCACTAAAAGGGATGTTGTCTATAAGCTTAAATTATACCTAATGGCCCAGCTCGGGGAGCCCTGCCTCCCACGTAATGAGTGTTAAGCTAAAATACCTTTGTTTAGCTCACAGGAAACATCCTGACCAGGCCCACCTGTGAATGGCTGCAGGAAGGACGAAATGACCACATCTGCTCTGGAGTCTGGCCGGAACCAGAACTTTACACCCTACCCTTTTAGTAGAAAAGAAGCCTGAATTCTAACTCGGGGAAGATGGTTCTTTGGGGACACTAGTCCCCCATCTTCTCAATCTGCTGGCTTTCTGAATAAAGTTGCTATTCCTTGCCCCAACAATTTCTTGGCCTTTTGTGTGGCGAGCAGTACGAGCTTGGACTGGGTAACACTTGCAGGTAGAATGGGGCTATGTGACTGGATCTAGCCAATGATCTGTGAGCAGATATGACTTGCGTTACTTCAGAGCTGAGGTAGTTAAGAGTTTGTGTGTCTCATCCATCCCCCTCTTTCTCTGTCACATGTTCACGATGGTCAAGGTGTCAAAGCCTCTGGCAGCCTCTTTCCTTGAGGACTGTGAATAAGTAGGGTCCCTACCTTACCAGACATGTAATGAAAGCTGGAAATAAATTTGTGGAATTAAATCACTGACATTTGGAGGTTTGTTTGTTGCAGCAGCCGGCAGCTAATTACATGGATACTCTTAGGCTGCGTTCATATCCCTGGATGTACTCTGTCTTGCACATTCATTTCTCTGTACAAATGCTCTTTTCCCTGATTCCCAGGACTCTTGGTTCGCGCCCTTTTTACTGCAGACCTGGAGGTGTGGTGTGTATGATGGGCGTTTACATGCTTAGAGGCTATTTTATCACTTACATACAAATTTAGTATTTTTTTCTTCTTAGTTTATTGGCATTTTATTCATTATGCAGTATGTAGTGATGCTTCTTGCCTTAAAGTCTAATTTGTATTATATTAGTTTAGCTTCACTGATTTTCTTTTAGTTAGTTTGTAGAGTATGTCTTTTACAACCTTTAACATACCTGTATCCTTATATTTCAGATTTTTTAAAGCAGTAATGAGTTGCTTTTAAAAAACCAATCTGGGGGGCTTCCCTGGTGGTACAGTGGTTAAGAATCTGCCTGCCAATACAGGGGACACGGGTTCGAGCCCTGGTCTGGGAAGATCCCACATGCTGTGGAGCAACTAAGCCTGTGAGCCACAACTACTGAAACCTGTGCAGCTACAGCCCGTGCTCTGCAACAAGAGCAGCCACCGCAATGAGAAGCCTGTGCACTGTAACAAAGAGTGGCCCCTGCTTGCCACAACTAGAGAGCCCGTGTGCAGCAATGAAGACCCAACACAGCCAGAAATAAATAAATTAAAACAAACAAACAAACAAACCAATCTGGGACTTCCCTGGTTGTGCAGTGGTTAAGAATCCGCCTGCCAATGCAGGGGACATGGGTTTGAGCCCTGGTCTGGGAAGATCCCACATGCCGCAGAGCAACTAAGCCAGTGCACCACAACTACTGAGCCTGTGCTCTAGAGCCTGCGAGCCTAGAGCCCGTGCTCTGCAACAAAGAGAAGCCACTGCAATGAGAAGCCTGCACTGCAACAAAGAGTAGCCCCCACTCGCCACAACTAGAGAAAGCCCACATGCAGCAACGAAGACCCAATGCAGTGAAAAATAAACTTATTTAAAAAATAAATAAATAAAAATAAACAATCTAACAATCTTTGTTTTTTAATAGAGGTATTTAGTCCACTTATATTTAAAAGAGGCACTTATACTTTTGAGTTTCAAAATATCATGCTAGTATTTGTTTTCTATTTCTCCCACAGGTTCTATGTTCCTTTTTTCTCCTTTTAAACCTTTTTTGGATTGTTTTTATTATTCCATATTTCTCTGCATTCACTTATTTTACATATATATATAAACAAAAATAGTTTTAAATTATATATATATAATTATGTATATTTTTAAAACTGTTTTTCCATGACTGCCATGGTGATTACAGCAGGCATCCTTGACTTGTTAAATTTCAATATAAATTAATTCTTTTACAACTTTCTGAACAATACAAGAATCTTAAAATATTTTAATTCCATTTATCTGCTCCCACACCATGTGCCATTTTTGTGGTGTGTTTTAATTCTCTATATGGCTAAAGCTCCACTAGACATTGTTGCTTTATATAGTTATTGTTCACTTATTTTTACCTATATAGTTACTCTTTCCATTGTTATTCATTCCTTCCTCATATTCATACTTCCTTTTGAGCTTATTTTCATTCTGCTTGAAAAATTCCCTCTAATATTTCTTTTAGTGTGGGTCTGTGGATGAATAACTTTTTTCAGATTTTGATTGTCTGAAAACTTATGTATTTTTCTTTTATTTTTGAATGATATTTTCACTGGGTATAGAATTTTAGATTAACTGTTATTTTCTTTCCACACTTTAAAGATAACATTCCATCATCTTCTGGATTTTAGCATTTATATTGTTGAGTCTGTTGTTAGTCTTAATGTTGCTCTTATGGAGGTAATATATCTTTCTTTCCTAATTGCCTTTAACACTTTTTCTTCGTTTTTCGTTTTCAGCAGTTTTCCCATGAAGTGCTTAGGTGTGATTTTCTTTGCATTTATCCTGCTTGGGATTGAGAATATGTCTTTCATCAATCTTAGAAAAATTTTAGCTACTCTATTGTCAAATATTATTTCTTTCCCATTTTCTCTCTCCTATCTTTCTAGGACTCTAATTTTTTGTATTTAGGCATTTTCATCATGTCCCATATGTCTATCCCTCTCTTCTTGATATTTTTCATTCTTTTCTTTCTCTGAATACTTCAGTATGGATATTATATACTGATCTATCTTCCAGCTCCTTAATCCTAAAATGAGCTGTGTCTAATCTGATGTTAGGTCCATTTATTGTGTTAAATACATTATTGTATTTTTCAGTCCTAGGATTGCAATTGCATTCCTTTGTAGAATATCCAGGTTTGGAGATTACCTAGCACTCTACCACAATCCCAATGCAAAATCTTGTTGTTCTACACAGATCTACCTCATTCAGTTAAGTGAATGAAAAAAAAAATCTCAGTTTTGTTCAAGCCAGTTTTAGTTGGGTTTCCAGTTACATACAACTGAAAATTCTTAGCTGAAAGTGTTGAGAGATCTCTCTTCATGATGCCAAGATTGTTGCAGCAGCTCCAGATGTCAAATGCAGACATGATTTAGAGAAGAAGTGGGATGTTGCCTCATGCATCTCTTTTTATTAGGAGGGAAAACACTTTCTAGAATCCCCAATCAGAAGACCTGGGTTGTATCACATGTCCATGCCTAAGGTGACCCTGACACATTGGAATGGGATGAAAATGATTAGCCAGTAACAATCTTTGCTTATCCTTGAATTTGGTGAGAGGGCCATCTTCTCTGAGCAAAGGACTACAGTACATGAACATCCAGACAAAACTGGGGCTCCCTCAGCAATTAAAAATATGAGAGGATGGGCTTCCCTGGTGGCGCAGTGGTTGGGAGTCCGCCTGCCAATGCAGGGGACACGGGTTCATGCCCCGGTCCGGTAAGATCCCACGTGCCGTGGAGCGGCTGGGCCTGTGAGCCATGGCCACTGGGCCTGCGCATCCGGAGCCTGTGCTCCGCAACGGGAGAGGCCACAACAGTGAGAGGCACGTGTACTGCAAAAAAAAAAAAAAAAAAAAAAAAAAAATATATATATATATATATATATATATATATATATATATATATATGAGAGGAGCAAGGTCTTAGGTAGATAATCAATGCTGCTTACCTCACTAACAGATACACATTTATTTTCTGTAAAAAGATGTGTGTGTGCACGTGTGTGTGTGTGTGCGTGTGTATAGAAAATATCAGGGAGGGTACGTATCAGTGTGTTAACATGGTTTAAATTTTGAAATGGGACTATATGGGATGGAATGAATGGATATTTTCACTTTTTACTTAAAATATTTTTATTAGTGTATGTTACTTTGGTCACTTAAATTTAAAAGGATGAAAATTCCCTGGCATGGTTAGGACCTGGTGCTTTCACTGCCAGAGGCCCTGGTTTAGTCCCTGGTCAGGAAACTAAGATCCCACAAGCCATGCGGTGCAGCTAAAAATAAAGAAATAAATAAATAAATTTAAAAGGACTGCTTCAGTCTTAAAATGGGCTGCTCAGAAATGGAACTAGGATTTAAAGAAAAACACAGTCAGAAGCATGTGTTGGTGGATCCCATTCCCGGGTCTGGCCCCTAGTATGGTCACTCAGGTGCCAGTAACAGGTTTATCCTCACTGGGGATTTGGAGGCACAAGGCTCTCGGAACCTGATGTCATCAAATATTTAAACCATCCAACTTCCCTTCTCTCACACTCTCAAAGCAGCCTTCACATCATAAATTGGCTTCCTGTGCATTTTCCTACAGGGGAAGAATTTGCTGGACGTGGCAATGTGAGCATTCTGGTCCCTTTGGTAGTTGCATTTCTCATCGTATATTAATCCACTGGTTCTTTGGCTCAGATAGCAAGCTAAGAGCTGAGTTACTATGATCTACTTCCCAACCCCCCCACCCCACCCCCAGCCTATAGGCTCTCTCTTAATGCTGTTAAGGTGAGGTTTATGAGCTTGGACCAGGATGAATTCACAAAGGTAAATGTCACCTCTGAGGCCACTTGGCAGCCGGCTAGCCAGCTTGCCCTGATGACACTCCTGTCTCTTCAAGCACATCTCCTTCAGGCTCCTGTGCTTTCTAGCCACATTCATGTCAGCCAGCTGTCTCTTTCTTTATCCTTCATTCTGTCTTTTCCTCTATGACTGTCTCTCTAATTCTATTGCTCTCTCTTCCTACCTCACCACCTAACCTTCTTTTATCCTTTCCTTTCTTCTTTCTGTTTTTCACCTTAATTAACCATGGACTTGAATAATAAAATATACCAGAAATATGCGCCAGGAACTGCGCTGGGCCATACATATAAATATATTTTGACCTCACAGTAACTTTGAAAATGTTTTTATCTCTATTTTACAGAGGGGAAAGTAGAGGCTCATAAAAGCTAAGCAGATGTATTTGATAATTTGAAGTTTTACTGCTTAATTTTCAAAGTCAATAAATTTAAAGTGTTTTTTTTTTTTTTTTTTTTTTTTTTTTTGCGGTACGCAGGCCTCTCACTGTTGTGGCCTCTCCTGTTGCGGAGCACAGGCTCCGGACACACAGGCTCCGGACGCACAGGCTCAGCAACCATGGCTCATGGACCCAGCTGCTCCGTGGCATGTGGGGTCTTCCCGGACCGGGGCACGAACCCCTGTCCCCTGCATCGGCAGGCAGACTCTCAACCACTGCGCCACCAAGGAAGCCCCAATTTAAAGTTTTATATTTGCTTTATCTTAGGCAATAAAATTTGAACATTATTTTTGCCTGTGAGTCTATTGTCCTAGAAAAGAATCACCTTAGCTCTGTTTATTTCTTTCTTAGGCTGGAGAGTGGGAGATGGGATGGAAGAGGAAAGAGACAAACTGGAGATGTTTCTTTGAGCAGCAGGGCTCCCCACTGCTTTTGGCACCCTTCCTCTCCTCTTTCTTGAGAGCAGGGCTTGGCCTTGATTTCTCTGGAGCAATCTTAGTCTTCTTCATGAAGGAGATGACCTTCGCTGTTCAGCCAGGACGAATGTACTTCCGGTATCTGTGCAAAAGGAATAGATCAAATTTTCAGCCACCAGCTATGTAACTTTCAATAACTTGGAGATGGAGGTTGCAGTAAAGTTGGATCTGCTCCCTGGAAGACCACTTCTCTATATTTGGATGTTGAACTAAACTTCTCAGCTCCAGCAGGTGTTTCCTCAGCATGCTGGAGGTAGTGAGGTAAAAGTAGAGAGAAGCACCCCTGCCATCATTACCTCATATGGGGTTTGAGAGGAGTAGAAGAGAAAACTGGAATTTTGGGGTTTTTTTTAATGCTGAGAATTGAATTCAGTTTATTTTCTTTCATTATCAGCTTTAGAACTATTTCAAGAAGTTGTATATTATCCAAAAACATCACTTCAATATTATATCCTAGTAAAGCACACCACTACTCTCTGTGATTAACCAAAATTACCCATGACAACTTACATGGCCTAATTTTAGAGGATTCCCCAATCTCTTCTCTTCCACCTTAGTCTCATTCTGGTCAGGTACTTGTAATATAGTTTTATTATCACATTTCAATTGAGAAACAATGAAATTTCCAAACAAATATCCCACAGAACTACCATTTTTCTAATTAAAATGTTACACTACTGTGGTTGCTTCTCACATCCAATATTTACCCCATATTCAAGTTTCTGATAAATCAACTGTAAGTTGAAATTCTGTTTCTGAGGTATTTCCCGGTATACTACGCAGTGCATTTGAAAAGATATTATATTTAGTCTATAATAATTATCTTTTAAGCGTCTCTATATAATTAACAACCATTCAAAAAGAAAGTACAAATGAAGGAGAACAAAAACTGGGTTCCAGGCACCTACACTCTTATTCCAGGGAATAAGGCTGATTGTCTCCTGGAGACTCGAATATCTGGATCTTGGTTATAGGCTGGAGGGGCAGGCAGGGAATCAGCGCAGCAGCAGAGAAGTCCCAGGTCCGGTTGAAAATGGAGGCTCCAGACCCTGGTAGGTTCAGCACCACGGACAGAAACAAGACTGCCGCTGGCCCTCGGGCTCATAATTAAGCACCAAGGTCAGAACCCCCTGCAGCCCCCCCCCACCCCCACCCCCAGCCCCGCGCTTGCTATTCCAGGGAGGAATCTAACCTGGTCCCTGGTTGACTGGCCCCTAGCACGTAAAGTTCGCAGTAAACCACAGTTTAGTTTCCATCTAAAGCCCTCCAGAATTTCTACACTGAGGTGTCTATTCCGCAGTCTCCTGGTGAGAGTAGAGTTGCCTTGGAGCAACTCTTATTAAGATCCGGCTGATTTGCATATATCCGCATACACTGGGGCTTCTCCGTTCTGCTTTTATTATAAATGAATTGTTCAAACGAAGAAAGAGAAGATTTATTTCACTCCTTCTTTTCCTCTTCTTTCCCTTATTCCTAGGGTCTCAATCTGGTGATTTCCCCAAGGTACCTGCAGGTAGGTGTGTGTTGTAGGAGAGGGTGGGAACCAGACCATCCTATGTGGTTTTCCCCAGATAATTTCCCTCATCTGTTTGCCTTCTGAATGATCCTTGTGAGAATCATAGGGAGTCAGCATTTTGTTTTAGCAAATGGTCAGAACCTCTGGGCTGAAGTCCCTGGAGCTCAGGGACTGAAGAAACCATGGCTTTGGTTTCTTTCCATGGCTGGAGCTTTAGAGACTCCAAGGAGAAAGGGACCCCGTTTTGAAGAGAGGGATGAGGGGTGGTTGTGTGAGGACTCCTTTTGAAATGAAAGGAGTCCTGGGTCTCCAAGCAGCTTCTAAAAATAT
This sequence comes from Lagenorhynchus albirostris, assembly GCF_949774975.1. NCBI lineage: Eukaryota > Metazoa > Chordata > Mammalia > Artiodactyla > Delphinidae > Lagenorhynchus > Lagenorhynchus albirostris. Next base: position 155,969,973 of record NC_083096.1, read on the forward strand.
CTTCTCCCAGCGCTGGGGGAAGGGGGAGGGGAAAATCGAGCGTGCGGAGAATAAAGATGGGAAGGAGGTGGGAGTGTAAGAGCCCTTCTTCAGGTAGATCTGATTTCAGAGCCTCTGCCTGCATTCAAGGGCCAGCAGGATGCCACATCTCCTTCTGCTTCCTCAGCGAGCTTCAGTCTTCTGCTGTGTCCGAGCCTCAGTCCCTCCTGATGACCTTTCTTTCTATGGGCAAAGGAGCTCAATTCCTCCCAGTCACTATTCCTATTGCTGCTGTCCAGCGACTATGTCTGTGAGCGAGCAAGTGTGCTTGTACACATACCACACACACACACACACACACACACAGAAGTGACATATGAAAGTGCCTTGTAAATGACCAGTGCTCCATGATGCCAGAAATTTTCATTCGATTTGGTGCTCAGAGAGGTATGGATTGTGGTAGAGACAGTGTGATTCACCCAGGTATCAGCACAGAGCATGGCACCCAGTAACTGTTGGCTGAAGAGGGGTGGAATATATATATATACAAGATGCACAGACATCCAGGCCATGCAGGACTCACATTCATTCTCAAGGTTTCTCCGGCTACTATAGCCTCTAGAGGAGAGGGGTTGCGTCCCCCAAGAAAAGAGCTCTGAAAAGCCACAGGGTGGGTGGAGCTTTCTCGCTCAAGTTCAGTCCGGATGGTGGCGCTCGACAGCCGCCTCCCTCATCCTGGAGGGCCCCAGCCCTTCCCAGCATCAATGCCTTAAACCCTCAGCTAGCACGTAAATGACCTTCACTAGATAGAGGTCGTGCTCCACGTTTCCTTTCGCTTCTTCAGCGCTGGGTGAACTCTGCGAGGATTGCTCCTCCTCTCGCTGATGCCTGGGAGTCCGGCCGCTGCGCTCCTCGCCAGTCCCCTGGGGCGGGCGGAGTGGGATTATGGGGGGGGGGGGACTCCAGGCTCTTAGCAGGCTGGGGAAAGGGGTGGTTGTGGAGAGCGTGCCTGTGCCTGTGTCCTGGCAGCAGGAGCAGGAACCTGAGGAACCGGTAGTTCATGCAAAATCTATCACCGCCCGTCCTGGCGTCCACATGGTTTCCCAGCCTCGGAAGAGCTGCTGGTAGGGTGGGACTCTGCCACTTTACTCTCCTTTCTCGAGTAGCTCTCGAGGTCGGGCTTGGCCTCTTCCTCCAGCCGCTGAGTGTGTGTGTGTGTGTGTGTGTGTGTGTGTGTGTGTGTGTGTGTGTGTGTGTGAAGAGGGCGGGGAGAAAGGGGGCGGGGTGGAGCCACGAGATACGAGAAGCCGCAGACACTGGAAGAAACCGAGGGCTGGGAGATAGAGGAGCTTCCTAGAGCTTGGGGTCAGGATACCAGGCTTCAAAACCTCCTGCAAGTCCTAGGTACAAGGGGTCTTCCAGGTTAGCTCTGAGGCTGCAAGTGTCGTTGCCTCCCAGAGGTTCGCTCCTCTTTAAGCCACGCCCACATCGCCTACTTCTCAGGAATGAGAGGCTAAGGTTCAGCGCTCTGGGCCACCAATGTCAGCTCATTCCCCTCCCCATGAGCCCAAATGGCTCTCAGCGCTGCCCCACCCCCACGGTTTGGAGACTGGCGGGACCCCTTCCTTCCCCCGCCTCCAATTCGCTGATCCGCCCCTGGCCTCTGAAACTCCACCCCTCCACCTTCTGCTGGCGGGGATTGGTGGACTTCCCGCGGCGGTGCATAATGCTTGGTCCCCATGGATGATGGTCACTGGCGAGATCCCGCCCCCCGCCGGCGCTGGGGTCTGGGGGCACTGCTCAGCGGTGCTGGGGCTGGCGCGGCTCGAGCCGCCGCCGCACTGACAGCTCGGTTTGCGGACCATGGAGACCGGCGTCGGCCCACATCCGCTGCGCCTGTTCATCTGCCTGATGCCGCTCTGTCTCGCCTTGCTTTTGGGACCAGGGAGGCCCGGGACCGCCGAGGAAGGTGAGGAGACTGGCGGCTGTTCTTGGAGCCTGGGATGCCAAAATACAGGAGGCTGGAGAGCTGGGGTGCTGGGAGAAGGAGTCGTATGGAGAGACTGGAGTCGGTATTGGGGTTTGAAGCAAGCGGGCAGCGGGAAGCAAAGAACTGGAGACACGGAGGGAAAGGTGGCTAAACAACGGAGAAGAGAGGAGCATTGAGGAGCTTGGGGACTGGAGACCTGGGAGGCTGGGGAAGAAAGAGACCAGGAACCGTGGGAGCCAGAGGCGGCGGTTCAGGGGCCGGTGAGACGGACAGGCTGAGCAATTGGATGTGGGAGGTGTGGGGGCAGGGAGATGCGGAGGTGAGATCAGAGTACGGGGAGACGGGATGGAGCCCGAACGGCGGGGGGCTAGGGGACCACTGCGTGGCGAACAGGAGGTAGAGCGCTGGTGCCGCGGCGGGGGCGCGGGGTCTGGAGGCGAAGGTGGCGGGGCGCGGGTGGGGGCCGGGGTGTGTCTGGGTCCGGGAGCTGCCCGACGTGCTGACCAGGAAGCTGTCCGCAGTGCTGATTTTGAAGCGTAGACTAACCAGCGCTATCCGAGTTGCCGGGTTTGGGGCTGCCCACTGGACCAGAGCCCGCATCTTGCCTAGATTTGGGGGAGCTGTACCCTCAGTTGAATCCAGAGGCATAATATCCAGGTGCAGAATCCGGAGGAGCTGGAATCTGAGGCGTTGGCCTCGGGGTTGGTCGGGGCGCTGGATCTCTGATGCTTTCCAATATGCAATTCTGATGTGCTGTAAGTTATACCGAAATCGGGAAGCTGTCAGCGGTCCTGCCCATTGTCGCTGACGCGTCTGGGACCAACACTCTTAAAGGTCTCACCTTGGAGCCCCACCCCCTTGCTTAAGCTCCAGATGAGGAATCTTCCAAGATTTGGGGATGACCTGGGCTCCTGTCTCTGAGTTGCTGCTGTGCTGTCCAAACCAGTGCTTCTTGGGACCGATGCTGAGAGCGGAATCCAGACTGCTGGTCAGATGCCTCCTGGGGGAAGAAAGTGACTTCAAGCCTCTCTGGTATAGAAGGGGCCATGGCTTTATATATTAAAGGAACCCTGACAGTCTTCCAAAAGGCAGTAGAGGTGACAGCCCCTGGGAAAGGGGCTGGCTGAGGAGATGAGAGGTTTTTATCTCTGTTGCTGCTGGCAGGGTCTCTCTACTTTGTTTTCCCCAGAGGCCTTGGGAGTCAAACTAAAAAGGTTCAAGTCTTTTCCATCCCTGGTGACCCCAGACCTCAGAACACCCAAGTATGAGTGAATTCAGGGATATATACAGGAATCCTTTGATATGCTCACTTTCTTCTCCCTCTTCTCGACACTCAGTTATAATTTAGGGAACCTGGGAAGGCGGGGGGGGGGAATCACTGATCCCCCATTTAAAAGCCAGTCTTATGGTACTTGTCATGGATTCTGTGCCAGGCTGAATAATGACTCCCCAAATATTTCCATATCCTAATCCCCAGAATCTGTGTATATTATCATAAATGGCAATAGACTTTGCAGATGTGGTTAAGGATCTTGAGTTGGAGAGATTACCCTGGAGTATATGGGTGGCCCAGTTGTCATCACAATGGTCTTTATAAGAGGGACACAGGGGCAGTCAGAATCAGAGGAGAAGGCAATGTGATGACAGAAGCAGAGATTGGAATGGTGTGTTTTGAAGATGGAGGAAGGGGCCACAAGCCAAGGAATCCAGGTGTGGCCACTAGAAGCTGAAGAAGGTAAGGAAATGGATTCTCCCCGTTGAGCCTCCAGTGTTGCCGACACCTTCACTTTAGACCAGTGAGACCGATTTTCAACTTCTAACACCCAGAAATGTAAGAGAATAAAATTTTGTTGTTTTAAGCCACTGTTTGTGGTAATTTGTCACAGCAGCCACAGGAAACTAATACAGGCTCCCTCCCTAATCATCGTGGCTACCTTTATTTAGACTAGAGCTACTCACACTTCCTCGTGGGGAGGTATGGAGTGGAAAAACCGTGTCTGTGTCCTTCACCACATTCTCTGTTTCCTCAGTTAGCTTTTTTTTTTTTTGGCCACGCTGTGAGGCTTAGTTGCCCCACCAGGAATTGAACCTGGGCCCTCGGCAGTGAAAACACAGAGTCCTAACCACTGGACCGCCAGGGAATTCCCTCCGTTAGCAAATTTAAAGTGAACTCGCCAACGAATCTCGTACTCCTGGACTTCTGGCTTTCTGACACTTCTATTCTCCCCTCTCTCTAGTCACCCTCCTGGATTCCAAAGCCTCCCAGGCTGATCTGGGCTGGACTGCACTGCCGAGTAATGGGGTAAGTGTAAACCTTTCCTTCCCTGTCCCAAGGAGCCTCTGGTGGTCCAGGATTCAGTCCCTTTATCTCCCCACGGTTACATCAGATCAAAATGGTCCTCAGAGCATGTGGTCTCCAGCAGCCCTGGCTTCAAGCCAGAGTGACCTATTAGAAAACGTTGAGTCTTCAGTCAGACAGAAAAAGCAAGAAGACAACTGACTGTGTCTAGGAACAGAAACGTGGCATCTGGATGGAGCCAGTGCTGGATGGTGCCTTGCACCCAATAGATCCAGCAAACAGTGCTGTTGATCGATAGATTGACAGAACAAGCAAGACTTGGAATCCTAAAAGAGGCCTGGAAACTTGCGGTAGCGGTGGGGAGATGTGGCAGTGTGACAGCAGTTTGGTGGTGTGGAAAGGCACTGGTGGAGAGCCAGGAGACGCCTTTCCTAGCTCTGCTACTAACCCGACGTGTATATCCACTCAAGTCACCATTCTCTGGAGCCTCAGTTTCCCCGTCAGTTGGACTCAGTTGTCTCTAACGTTTCTCCCAGCTCTGCGTCTTATAATTTCAGGGTTGTGTATAGAGAAGGAGGGGAGAAGAGAATGCAAAATGATGGGGAAAGGGGGTTTCAGCCCGAGTCACCGCCAGGGCTCGACCTCTTGGGGGCGCCTTGGCTCTGAGCTGCCCACATCTTTGTTCTCCTCCCCAGTGGGAGGAGATCAGCGGCGTGGACGAGCACGACCGTCCCATTCGCACCTACCAGGTGTGCAACGTGCTGGAGCCCAACCAGGACAACTGGTTGCAGACTGGCTGGATCAGCCGCGGGCGCGGGCAGCGCATCTTCGTGGAGCTGCAGTTCACACTGCGCGACTGCAGCAGCATCCCTGGAGCCGCCGGCACTTGCAAGGAGACTTTCAACGTCTACTATCTGGAAACCGAGGCCGATCTGGGCCGTGGGCATCCCCGCCCAGGCGGCAGCCGGCCCCGCAAGATCGACACGATCGCGGCGGACGAGAGCTTCACGCAGGGCGACCTGGGCGAGCGCAAGATGAAGCTGAACACAGAGGTGCGAGAGATCGGTCCGCTGAGCCGGCGGGGTTTCCACCTGGCCTTCCAGGACGTGGGCGCATGCGTGGCGCTGGTCTCTGTGCGCGTCTACTACAAGCAGTGCCGCGCTACAGTGCGGGGTCTGGCGGCGTTCCCAGCCACCGCAGCCGAGAGCGCCTTCTCCACGCTGGTGGAGGTGACCGGAACGTGCGTGGCGCACTCAGAAGGGGAGCCCGGCAGCCCCCCGCGCATGCACTGCGGCGCCGATGGTGAGTGGCTTGTGCCCGTGGGCCGCTGCAGCTGCAGTGCGGGATTCCAGGAACGTGGTGACATCTGTGAAGGTATCCAGTGCACTGGGGGGTGTGGTGTGGGAGTGTAGCGCGCAAGTGGCAGTTGGGAGAGAGAGTGTCCTAGATGAAAGAGGCAGGGTGGGGAGTGCGGAAGCCACGGGATGTGGAGCCGGGGGTCCAGACATTTTGCGGTGCTTCCAGTGGGTCCAGCCAGAATCGGTGAGTGAAGTTAATGGGAGGTGAATTTGACTCCATATAAGGGGGCATCAGGACCTATATTTTAGGCACCATGATAAACACCTCACACGGGCCTTCTCATTTATTCACAGCAATAAAGTCATCATTATTCCTATTTTGCAGATGAGGAAACAGAGGCTCAGAGAGATTAACACCTCACTTGCAGTTAGGAAGTGGGGAACTGGGATTTGAATCCAGATTTGCCCAACTCTCAAGTTCTTTCTACTACACCATGCTGACTCCCCTGTGCATAAGGAAGAATGTTACAGTAGGCCAATTCTATTAGCTAGGGGCTAGTGGAGTTGGTTGCATTATACGGAGTGAGCTCCCTGTCACCGACAATATGCAAGTCAGAGGCTGGCAGGGGGATTCTTTTTTAATTTTCTTTAAATTAATTAATTAATTTATTAATTTATTTTTGGCTGCATTGTGTCTTTGTTGCTGCGCTCGGGCTTTCTTTAGTTGCAGTGAGCAGGCGCTACTCTTCGTTGCGGTGCGCGGGCCTCTCACTGCGGTGGCCTCTCCCACTGCGGAGCATGGGCTCCAGGCTCGCGGGCTTCAGTAGTTGTGGCTCATGGGCTCCAGAGCGCAGGCCCAGCAGTCGTGGTGCACGGGCCTAGTTGCTCTGCGGCATGTGGCATCTTCCCAGACCAGGGCTCAAACTCGTGTCCTCTGCACTGGCAGGCAGACTCGTAACCACTGCACCACCAGGGAAGCCCAAGCAGGGGGATTCTTGAGTTGGAGAGAGAGACTGGGAGGTTGCACTGGATGACTACTAAGATCCCACCCAACTCTCTGAACTAGAATCACTGCACCCCCTGGAGCAGAGCTTCCATGTTGGGGGTTCTTTTGGACTCTCTGGTCTGTGGGGCACCAGGAACAGATCTCTCCTTCTCTCTCCTATCTGCAACTGGAGGACTGAACGGACTGGGGTAGAGAACATAGGACATGGATGGACATATCAAATTGACGGTGTCCATGGTACGTTCAAGTGAAGGTAGCTAGAAAGTGGGTCTGGAGCTCAGCAACAGAGAGATAGATGCGACTTGAAGCTACAGGTGTGGTTGGGACAGACCAGGGAGAATGTGTGGGGTATGAAGCAAGAGGGCCAATGATGAACTCTCACAGAACAGCACTATACGAGGGGAAGTGGAAGAAATGGAGGCCGTAAAAAGACTGCAAGGCAGTGATCAGAGGCTGGGGGAGAGTGTGATTTCATGGCAGCCAAGGGCGATGGAGGTACCCAGAAACGAATGGCCTGCAGTGTTGGCGAGCAGTCAGATAAGGCGAGGATTGGCCAGTGTCTGCCTGGTGGCCCTGGTAAGAGCAGTGTCAGCTGAGTGATGGAGAGAGCAACCAGCTGCAGTGGACTGAAGGACGAAGGCAGCTGAGGAGCTAGAGTCGGGGACCATAAACGCTCTCTGGAGGCTGGGGTTGAAAGGGCAGGAGAGGGCCTGGTGTCTTGAGGAGGACATTCGGTGGAGAGAGAATTTTTACTGTAGATGTGAGCCTTGCTTACACATGAGGGAGGAGCCAGTGGGGTACCAAGTAGGGGGTGGTGGGAGCAGTAGGCCTCGGGGGAAGAAGTATTTTATTACTGATGTGGATCGGAATTGCTGACACATGCTGCTAACAAAAAGCAGACCACGTTTCAGTCAGTTTCATTGTTTTTAAATACTCCACAGACAGTGCCCTACTGCCCACACCCTAAACGGACTGCTTTTATGGCTCCGCTCCCTGTACGGTAACCGGGAAGAGCTAGTAGAGAAGGGAATGACCAGCTGATGGCCTCTCTTCCTGCTGTGAGGTAGGAGAAGGGCATCTGTACCAGTGTACAGTAGAATCCTGGTCTGCCTTATTCACTGCTGTAGCTTCAGAGCCTAGAACAGCACCTGGCTCATATTCGATGCTAAAAAATTGTTGAATGACTGGATCAGGTGTTGGAGGAGGGGGTTTGGATACACACTCTGGGCAATGAGAGGGACACACACACACACACACACACACACACACACACACCCGGGAACCCAATCCCACTTCTGACTTTGGCTGAGACCAGACAAAGGCCATTTGTAATGGCATCAACTCTGCCTTGGGGAGTATGGAGGTGGGGAGGATGCCAGGGAAAGCTTCACAAGGGAGGTGTTATTTTGAACTAGGATTTGGAGGAACATAGCAGTTCACCAGAAGAGAAGGGGTGTAAGATTACAGAACAAGATCCAGAGGTGTGAAAGGAAAAGTTCAGTACGGATGGGTGGGGTGGCTGGCATTGGGGAGCTGTGGGAGGGTTTCAAGAAGGGAAGGAAACAGGCTTCCCTGGTGGCGCAGTGGTTGAGAGTCCGCCTGCCGATGCAGGGGACGCGGGTTCGTGCCCCGCTCCGGAAAGATCGGGTGAGCGGCTGGGCCCGTGAGCCATGGCCGCTGAGCCTGCGCGTGCGGAGCCTGTGCCCCGCAACGGGAGAGGCCACGACAGTGAGAGGCCCGCATACCGCAAAAAAAAAAAAAAAAAAGAAAAAGGGAAGGAAGACCTTGCAAGTGCCTTCTGCAGCTATTATAGAGCCCTCTCTAAAGGCAGATGGATGTGGAGGCTTCTCTTTTTTTTTTTTTTTTTTTTTTGCGGTACGCGGGCCTCTCACGGTTGTGGCCTCTCTGGTTGCGGAGCACAGGCTGCGGACACGCAGGCTCAGCGGCCATGGCTCACGGGCCCAGCTGCTCCGCGGCATGTGGGATCCTCCCGGACCGGGGCACGAACCCGTGTCCCCTGCATCGGCAGGCAGACTCTCAACCACTGCGCCACCAGGGAAGCCCGGAGGCTTCTCTTTTTAGTGACCGTGACTCTTGTTCCTTCTCTCCCAGCCACCAGAGGAATTACTGAAAGACTTGGGGTTTCCCTTGGGGGAAAAATCAGAGTGTATGACTCATGTCTTCAGATCTCTGTAGGACTGCCCTGGAGCAGAGGGACCCAAGCAGACAGGCTAAGCTCTACAGGGCACATCAATCCTCTGCAATGAGGTGGCATGAGGCGGGTTACAGGCAGGGAGGCTGCTTTGGGCTCAACATAAAGGAAGCACTTTCTAACTGCCAGCATTGTTCAGCAGAGGCGGCTTCAGAGGGAGGTTGGCTCCCCATTACCAAGTATCTGAGCAAAGACTGTGGCTACTGCTAGGAAAGCTGCTGGAGGGTGGGCCAGTGGGAGCTGAACTAGATGACCCCTGAAATTCTGACTCCGAAGGAGGCAGGGGCCGGGAGTCAGGAGTCACTTCCTGAGTCTGCCCCTCAATACAACCTCTTTTAAGCAGAGCCTCTCCAAGTAGAAATAAGCAATGCTGTCTCTGATGGGACCACCCACCTCTAGGACCCCAGACACCCACATACACACGGAGAAAAGGAGCCTCCCACATTCTTTCCCTCCTGCGGTGAGGACCCCACCCCCCCACCCCGCTCCTGCTCCCGCAAACAGATCCCTCTCTTATTTCACAATGGAGGTGGGCAGGCCATGCTTATTGTTCTCATTTGACTGATGGTTTCTCAAGGCCAGAGAGGCACAGGAAGTGGCCGAGCTAACACCGGAACCCAGGTCTCCTGAGTCCCAGCCCGGGTGGCTGTTGCCCACTAGACCACGATGTTAGCTAGCTCTGTGCTTCATTCTGAAGGCAGACTTCCAAAGCCTCCTGGGCTTTGGAGACCCTGCCCAAAGCTGCCCAAAGCCCAGGACTCTAGGCAACACGGACGCCCCTCCCCCCCAAACCTAAGCCTTCCAGATAATGGGAACCCTCAGCCCTCTGCCCTCTCCTCCCAGACAGGGAAAGTTCTGAAATTTCTTCCCAAGTGCTATAGTCTGCGTCCCTTCTTCTGTACTATGTCTTCTTGGGGCTGGAGAGCAGCCAGCCTTCCACAAGCAGCTAAACCAGAGGAGAGGGATAGAGAAGTCCTGGCGGGGGCAGGGAACCAGGTGAGGACCACCCAAGCTCTGAGAGGAGGGCCAAGAGCCATTGCTTCCCTCCCTGGCCCAGCTGGTGAGGAATTTTTTAAAGTGGATGCTTAGCTGTTTCCACTTCAGGCCTGAGTTGGAGGAAGAGTGATTACTACCATTATTGTATAACTGTTGTCTGTACTGGGCTAAGCAGTTTGCATGTTTTATCTCAATCTTCCAAGCACCTTTTTGAGGTAGGTATTCTATACAAGGCTCAGAGAGGTCACCAACTTGCCCAAGGCCACACAGCAAATAAGTGGTGCGACTCAGCTGCAAATCCAGGTTGTTTAGATATAAAAGCCTTTGCTCTTAACCATTGACTTCTGGGGGAGGTGAGAGAAGCAAAGTAACTGAGGAGGTGCCAAGGCTAGAACCAGGGGACTTGCACTGTCCCAATCCTCTCTCCACCTGGCTGGCTCCACTTTCAAATGGGAACCAAGTGCGTCAGTAGAGGATTTATGATGCATTAGCCCCCAAATAGTGGAGGTGGGAGGAAGCTCTGACAAGTGTGTGTGTTTGTGTGCGTCAGAGTTTTTGTCTCTGTAACTGGGAGTGTGTGGGTGTCTGTCCTTGGGTAACTGTGGGACACCCCTTCGAGGCCTCTCTCTTCTGTCCTCACATCAAAACCGGAAAGTTTGGTTCCTCTTCTCCCAGTGGGCGTTAGGGCAGTGTGGTGTGGTCTCTCAAACCAGTGGGCTTTGGCTGGAATCCCTCCATTCACTAGCTGTGGGACATTGGGCAAGTTACTTAGCCTCTCTGAGCCTTAGCTCCCTCATTTAAAAAATGAGAATAAAGCACATACCTCACAGGTTGTTACGAGCATTTAATGAATTACTAAAAGAGAAACACTGCAGTGTTTGCACGTTAAGCGCTTACTAAGGGTTAAGTAATACTGCATTGTTCAGTCACGAGCTGCCACCCCCGGGGCGGTGCTGGAGTAGCTGAGACCCCCGCCCCCCACTTCCCCATCACAATTCGAGGAGATAAGGCCCACCACAGTGGGGGCAGTCAGGAAAGCGGGGGAGGGAGCCAGAAGCTGTGGCGGAGCCCCCTCCTCACGCAGTTCCTCCCCGCAGCCTGTCCCCCAGGGTTTTACAAGGTGTCCCCGCGGCGGCCTCTCTGCTCGCCGTGCCCGGAGCACAGCCGGGCCCTGGAAAACGCGTCCACGTTCTGCGTGTGCCAGGAAAGCTACGCGCGCTCGCCCAGCGACCCGCCCTCGGCGTCCTGCACCCGTGAGTCCCCCTCCTGAATGCCTTCCGGATGGTGGGTGGGGCGGTCCATAAGGGCGTAATCGAGGCGTTGTGAGGGCAGGGGTTCCACACTCGGGGGCGCCAGGGCGCACGTGGGGGCCAGCGATCCAGACGGCAGAGTGGAGGGAGGGGAGCCTGGGGCGGTGATGGGGCCCGGGGCCCGGGGTTGGAAGAAGCAGGACAACAGAGACAGTCCAGACGGAGGGATGAGGTTAGGCTTGTTGGGGGATCACCGTGTGCGCCGCCTACAACCATCCCCGCCCTCACCTCTCCCAACTTTCCAGCCAGGCGGGGGACTCCCGCCCCTCACACTCTGCATCCCCAACCTCATCCCCTCACTGACATCCTCCCACCCCTTCACTGACCGCGCCCCACTCCCACATCCCGCCCCTCACTGCTCCACGCCCCCGTCCCTCCCCCTCACTGCCCCCGCCCCCATCCCGCCCTTCCTCCCCCCGCCCCTGACGGCGCCCGCCTCTGTGCCCCCAGGGCCGCCGTCGGCGCCGCGGGACTTGCAGTACAGCTTGAGCCGCTCGCCGCTGGCGCTGCGGCTGCGCTGGCTGCCTCCGGCCGACTCGGGCGGCCGCTCGGACGTCACCTACTCGCTGCTGTGCCTGCGCTGCGGCCGCGAGGACCCGGCGGGCGCGTGCGAACCGTGCGGGCCGCGCGTGGCCTTCGTGCCGCGCCAGGCGGGGCTGCGGGAGCGCGCCGCCACACTGCTGCACCTGCGGCCCGGCGCGCGCTACACCGTGCGCGTAGCCGCGCTCAACGGAGTGTCTGGCCCGGAGGCCGCCGCGGGAGCCACCTACGCGCAGGTCACCGTCTCCACCGGCGCCGGGGGTAAGGCCTTCCGCACCCCGCGCGCCCGCCCGTCCGGCCCACCGCGAGCATCCCCACAGCCCGCAGCCACCCCGGATAAACTGCGATCGCTGGTCTTAAACAAAAATCCCCGACCCTGGCGACCCCCCATCGAGGTCAGCCCCCTTCCCGAAGGCCATGGAGGAGAGATTGAGGATACAGGTGACTCTGTGCCTCTGGGCCAAAGAGGTTATGAGTGTTAGTGATTCTGCGGGAGCCAGTGCGTGCTCCTTCTTCTGACCTCGCGGAAAGCCTATGTCCCACATCCAACTCTGCAGTTGCCTTGCCTCTCGTTTCCCGGCAAAAAGGGGTGGAAGGTTCCTCAATCTTTTTGCCCTCCCTTCTCAAAAATTTCAGTGGGAACCAGAATCATACCTCCTTCTTTCCTGTCTTAGAAAGAGGGACCCTGTGTGTATCCCTCTGACTTCGTCCCTCGGCCTCTGCAAGGGTGTTGCTGCATTGTCACCCTCTTTCATAGTCCTGGAAAAGAGCAAGGAAGCACGGAGGGTCAGACTGTCAGGGGCGATAGAATTCACTGGTCAACACATAACAGTCACATTTCGGGAGTCTGGAATTGAGATGAATACATGAAGACCTACAATCCTTTTATACTACATCTTCCTCATTCTTGACATTTACTTTTGATTTGTCTCACTCAGCTTCAAGTAATCCTTCAAGTATCCTTTGCAAGAAAGATAAGTGAGTGAGTGGTATGGTCTTTTCATATCTGAGAAGATATGTTCCGTTTGTGACTCTGCTTCCCCGTTTGATGGCAGTTGTATTGCAGAATAGTCTGAGGCGAGGGTAATCGTCATTGTTTTGTAGGTGACTTGAATATGAATGTGTACACGCATGGATGTTTGTATAATTCTTAGGCTACTGGTGAAAATAAACTTTAACCAATATTGACCTCTTTTCATTGAGTTTGGCTAGAACATAGTAAAACTTTGGATCTGCATACCTTTTTTTATTCCTGGAAAATTTTTTTTTCAGTTTTTATTTCCAGTTATTACTTTGACTAGAACTTCTAATAACTCTGATCTCTCTCTTAAGACTTTCTAAATCTTGAGTTGTACGTCCATTTTCTGATTCTCAAATCTTGTCGCTTCCTTTATCATTTTCAGCTCTTAATCCATTTCCTCTGCCTTTTGGGAGAGATTCTTAATCTATTTCCTCTGCCTTTTGGGAGAGATTTCCCAACTTGCCTGATTTTCTGGAACAACTTTTTTTTTTTTTTTTTACTATCTCTATTATGATTTAACATTTGCTATTGCATTTATATTTTAAAAAATTCAGAATAGAAAAAGAAAATGAGCACCCATAATTCTATTATCCAGAGATATACAACTACTAATATCTTGGAGTATATCCTTCCACATTTTTTTCTATTTCTATAGCCATACCTAGAACTATCTACTATAAAACCCCTTTTGTATAATATACGTAACACAAATTTTTATCTGATATTTCCTGATAATAATCCTGTTTTGATATAGATGGATTTAAAAATCATGTTAAGGAAATACTCTTCTGTTTCCATTTTGTTAATAAAAATACTTTCACTGATTGAGTGCTGCTCTGTGTTTGGCACTGTGCAATATGATTGTCTACATTAATTCATTTAAATCAAATGATAATCATCTTTCAGATGGTGAAACTGAAGTCTGAGAGGCCAAGTGAATTATCCAAAGTCAGCCAGCTAGTAGTCGAGACCCATCTTTGAACTCAGGTCTGTCTAATACCAAAGCCCTGCTTTTAGCCCCTTGGCCATATAATGCTTTCACTTTTTACTGAACTTTTCAGAAAAATCAGCAATGGATGTTAATTTTACAAAATGCTTCTTGAGCATCTTTCAAGATGACCACGTTTTCTTGTCTTTGACCTTTCGATACGATGAATTCTATTAATGGAGTTTTTCAATGTGAGTTCTTTTTGCCTTCCTAGATTATACCCTACTGCAGATGAGTGTGTTATTCTTTTAATATTTGCTGAATTAATTTGCTTATATTTTAATATTTTTTCCATCTACATTTATAAGAGAGAGTAGTTTTTTTTTTTTTAATTTATTTATTTATGGCTGTGTTGGGTCTTCGTTTCTGTGCGAGGGCTTTCTCTAGTTGTGGTAAGCGGGGGCCACTCCTCACAGCGATGCGCGGGCCCCTCACTGTCGCGGCCTCTCCCATTGCGGAGCACAGGCTCCAGATGCGCAGGCTTAGCAACTGTGGCTCACGGGGCCCAGCCGCTCCGCGGCATGCGGGATCCCCCCAGACCAGGTCCCGAACCCGTGTCCCCTGCACCGGCAGGCAGACTCTCAACCGCTGCGCCACCAGGGGAGCCCCCGAGAGTAGTTTTTTTTTAAATTATTGTGTTCTTTGTCAAGTTTTAGCATTTTGGGCTGGCTTTGAAAAAGGCATCAGGAATAATCTCTTCTTTTTCTCTGTTCTGGAACAGTTTAAATAGCATAATTATCATTCTTTGAAGGCATGCAAAACTGCCTGGGAAACTGTACCTTGCTGATGTTCGCAATCTTTTCTATAACTTCTTCTTGAATCAGTTTTGTTAATCTGTACTTTCATAGAAAATCTTTTGATGATCTTTTTCTAATTTATTAGCCCAGAAATGCTTATTTAAAAACTTTCCATAGTATCTGGAGTTAACGCTTACTTTCTCTTTCTTCATATTGTGTCCTGTGATGTCTTTTTAAAAATTATTCTGGTCAGAAGTTTATTTTATTGGTTATGACACATAACCAGCTCTTGAACTTATCAATTCCACTGCTCTTTACTTTTGTCACTTATTTTATGATTTTATCTTTATTACTACCATCCTCCTGATTTCCTGAAGTCTTTTTCTAGGTGGGTTCAGTGCTTAGTTGTTTTTTTTTTAATATTTATTTATGTGTTTGCCTGTGCCAGGTCTTAGTTGCAGCACATGGGATCTTTGTTGCTGCAGGCAGGATCTTCATTGCAGCATGCGGGCTTAGTTGCAGCATGCGGGATCTTTAGTTGTGGCATGCATGTGGGATCTAGTTCCCTGACCAGGGATCGAACCCTGCATTGGGAGCACGGAGTCTTAACTGCTGGACCACCAGCGAAGTCCCAGTGCTTAGTTTTTATATTATAGTTTTAATATTTTAAGCCTATGAAATTTCCTCTAAGAATAGCTTTGGTCACATCCAGTATGTTTTTATACATAATATATCACATTGTTCATATTGTCATTTTCTTTGTAGATATAATTCACATACCATAAAATTTCACTTACCTTTTAAAGTGTACAATTCAGTCATTTTTCCTAGCAGCTATCACAAACTCTCTAATTCCAGAACATTTTCATCATCCCCCAAAGAAACCCATTAACAGTCACCTCCCATTCCTCCCACCCCCTCCAGCCCCTAATAACTACTAATCTACTCTCTGTTTCTATGGATTTGCCTATTCTGGGCATTTTATATACATGGAATTATACAGTATGTGGACTTTTATGTCTGTCTTTTTTCACTTAGCATAATGTTTTCACGGTTTGTCCATGTTGTAATATGTATCAGTATGCCATTCCTTTTATGGCTGACTAATGTTCCATTGTATGGATATACCACAATTTTGTGTATTCATTCATCAGTTTATGGACTTTGGACTGTTTCTGCTTTTTGGCTATTAGAGTAATGGTGCTATGAACATTCATGTACAAGTTTTTGTGGAAACAGGTTTTCAGTCCTCTTGGGTGTATACTTAGGAGTGGAATTGCTAGGTCATATGATGTCATAGACTGAATTGTCTCTCCCAGGTTCATATGTTGAAGCCTTAACCCCCAGTGTGACTGTATTTGGAGATAGGGCCTTTAAGGAAATAATTAAGGTTAATGAGATCCTAAGGACGAGGCCCTAATCCCAAGGACTAGTGTCCTTACGAGAAGAGGAACAGACACCAGAGCTCATTTGCTCTCTTTGTGCATACACAGAGGAAAAGACAGGTGAGGACACAGCAAGAAGGTGGCTATCTGCAAGTCAGGAAGAGAGCCCTCACTAGAATACAAACATGAATCTGCAAGCATCGTCTGGGATTTCTAGCCTTTAGAACTATGAGAAAATACATTTTTGTTGTTTAAGCCACCCAGTCTACAGTATCTTGTTACGGCAGCCTGAGCTGACCAATACATATGGAAACTTTTTTGTCTTTTTGAGGAGCTGCTGAACTTTTTGAGGAATTGCCAGACTGTCTTCCAAAGCAACTCTACCCTTTTACATTCCCACCAGCAAATGTACAAGGCTTCCAGTTTCTCCACCTCCTCACCAACACTTGTTTGTTTTGCTGATTTTAGCCATCCTAGTGGATATGAAATGGTATCTCATTGCAGTTTCAGTTTACATTTCCATAATGACTAACGATGTTGAACCTCTTTTCATGTGCTGGGTTTTCTTTTTGTCATTGAGTTATAAGAGGCTTTTTGTCTAATCTGTATATTCTGTATACCTTTGTATGACTTTCCTAGGGCTGCTATAACAAAGTACCAAAAATTAGATGGCTTAAAACAAAAGAAATTTCTTGTCTCACATTTCTGGAAGCTAGAAGTTTGAAATCAAGGTGTCAGCTGGGCCGTGCTTTCTCTGCTTTAAGTGAGAATCCTTCCTTCCTTCTAGCCTCTGGTGTTTGCTGGCAGTCCTTGGCCTTCCGTGGTTTGTCGATGTGTCACTCCAGTCACATGGCCCTCTTTTCCCTGTGTGTCTCCGCATCATCTTCTCTCTATGAGAGTCCCTCTCTGTGTCTAAATTTCCCCCCATTCAGAAGAACACCAGTCACATTGGATTAGGGCCCACCCAGATGACTTCATGTTGACTTGATTGCCTCTGTGAAGACCATATTTCCAAATAAAGTCACATTCTAGAGGTACTGGGGGTTAGGACCTCAAAATATCTTTGTGGAGGGACACAGTTCAACACATAATGACCATTATGATACATGGTTTGCTAATATTTTCTCCTACTCTGTGGGTTGCCACTCACTTTTTTTTCCAAAGGAGATGTAATTGACATATAACATGATATTAATTTCAGGTATACAACTTAATGATTTGATATTTGTATATATTGTAAAATGATCACACAATCAGTCTAGATCATCCACAGACACACATTGTTATAAGAACTCTTTAAGATCTACTCTCTTAGCAATTGTTTTTTTTTTGGCCACACTGCACGGTTTGCGGGATCTTAGTTCCCTGACCAGGGATTGAACCCAGGTCTTTGGCAGTGAATATGTGGAGTCCTAACCACTGGACCGTCAGGGAAGTCCCAGCAATTTTCAAATATACAATATAGTATTATTAACTATAGTCACCACGCTGTACATTACATCTCCAGGACTTATTTATTTTATAACAGGAAGTTTATACCTTTTGACCACCTTCACCCATTTTTGTTTTTTTCCTTTCCTTTTTGCGGCACGCAGGCCTCTCGCTGCTGTGGCCTCTCCCGTTGTGGAGCACAGGCTCCGGACGCGCAGGCTCAGCGGCCATGGCTCACGGGCCCAGCCGCTCCGTGGCATGTGGGATCTTCCCGGACCGGGGCACGAACCCATGTCCCCTGCATCGGCAGGTGGACGCCCAACCACTGCGCCACCTGGGAAGCCCCATGACTCTTTGAATTATGGTTTTCTCAGGGTATATGCCCCGTAGTGGTATTGCTGGGTCATATGGTAGTTCTATTTTTAGTTTTGTTTTTTTTTTAAATTAATTAATTTATTTTTGGCTGTGTTGGGTCTTCGTTTCTGTGCGAGGGCTTTCTCTAGTTGCGGCAGGCGGGGGCCACTCTTCATCGCGGTGCGCGGGCCTCTATCGCGGCCTCTCTTGTTGCGGAGCACAGGCTCCAGACACGCAGGCTCAGTAGTTGTGGCTCACTGGCCTAGTTGCTCCACGGCATGTGGGATCTTCCCAGACCAGGGCTCGAACCCATGTCCCCTGCATTGGCAGGCAGAGTCTCAACCACTGCGCCACCAGGGAAGCCCTATTTTTAGTTTTTTAAGGAACCTCCATACTGTTCTCCATAGTGGCTGTATCAATTTACATTCCCACCAACAGTGCAAGAGGGTTCCCTTTTCTCCACACCCTCTCCAGCATTTATTGTTTGTAGATTTTTTGATGATGGCCATTCTGACTGGTGTGAGGTGATACCTCATTGTAGTTTTGAGTTGCATTTCTCTAATGATTAACCTTCACCCATTTTGCCCACCTCTCACCTCCACCTATGGCAGCCACCTGTCTTTCACTTTCTTAGTAGTGTCCTTTGAAGCTCAGAGTTTTAAATTTTGATCAAGTCCAGTTTATTTTTCTTTAGTTGCTTGTGTTTTTGGTTTCATATCTAAGAAACCATTGCCTAAATCAAGGTCATGAAGACTTACACCTGTGTTTTCTTCTAGTATTGTAGTTTGGACTAAAATTATTTTATTTAATTTATTTATTTTTAAATTTATTTTTGGCTGCGTTGGGTCTTCGTTACTGCGCACGGGCTTTCTCTAGCTGTGGCGAGCAGGGGCTACTCTTTGTTGCAGTGCGTGGCCTTCTCCTTGCAGTGGCTTCTCTTGTTGCAGAGCACAGGCTCTAGGCATGCAGGCTTCAGTAGTTGTGGCACACAGGCTCAGTAGTTGTGGCTCGCGGGCTCTAGAGTGCAGGCTTAGTAGTTGTGGTGCACGGGCTTAGTTGCTCCGCGGCATGTGGGATCTTCCTGGACCAGGGCTCGAACCCATGTCACCTGCATTGGCAGGCGGATTCTTAACCATTGCGCCACCAGGGAAGTCCCCAATGTTTACTTTTTAAAGTAACTATTGTGGTTTTCTTTGAGGGCTAAGGTATGGTAAACATTTTAACTATTCTATGGCTACCTTGAAGCAATGCGTATTATTTTTATACTGCAGTGTTCTCTCTCTCCCCCTCCATCTCCATATATATTAAGTACTATATTATTTAATCCTTCTATTTCCTTCTTATTGTCTACTTGATGTTCCAAGGACTAAGAGGTTTAATTTTCCCATTCTGCTTGTAATTTTGTTAAATTCCTTATATTTGTAATGACTTTTAAATATTTTGATTTTGCTAATGCATTTTTAGTTTCCCTACACGCCTTTCTCACTTTCTCCACTTTTATCTCATCTCATCCTGTTTCTTTTTCTTCTCCATCTGTTTTCTCTTCGTGGCCTTCTGCTCCTATTTCAGAAGGCTGTGTTTTCTTTCATCTTCTTCAAGATGCCAAACAGCCTCCTTACTTGTTCTTCTAACTGTCATATTAATCGCTCTTAAAGATCTGCTCCTCCTGAGTCTTCATTTTTTAAAAAAATTTATTTATTTATTTTTGGCTGCTTTGGGTCTTCGTTGCTGTGTGTGGGCTTTCTCTAGTATGGCAAGTGGGGGCTAGTCTTCATTGCAGTGCGCGGGCTTCTCATTGCGGTGGCTTCTCTTTGCTGTGAAGCATGGGATCTAGGTGTGTGGGCTTCAGTAGTTGCGGCGTGCAAGCTCAGTAGTTGTGGCTCGCGGACTCTAGAGTGCAGGCTCAGTAGTTGTGGTG
This sequence comes from Lagenorhynchus albirostris, assembly GCF_949774975.1. NCBI lineage: Eukaryota > Metazoa > Chordata > Mammalia > Artiodactyla > Delphinidae > Lagenorhynchus > Lagenorhynchus albirostris. The sequence continues at coordinate 155,989,437 of NC_083096.1, forward strand.
CACGGGCTTAGTTGCTCCGTGGCATGTGGGATCTTCCCGGACCAGGGCTCGAACCTGTGTCCCCTGCATTGGCAGGCAGATTCTTAACCACTGCGCCACCAGGGAAGTCCCCTCCTGAGTCTTTAGAGTAATACTTTTTTTTTGCTTATTCAGAAATATTTTTTCATATGCCCAATTTCTTAGTGTTTTCTGTTTACTTGTTCTCCAACAAGGAACTAGCTGATTGTTTGCCAAAAAACCCAAAAACCAAAACAAGATATATGAATTGTCCTTTTTACCAGTTTGTGAGGCTTTCAGCTGCAAGTAACAATACGTCGCAGTGCAAATGACATTTGACTGAAATGACTTATTAGCTTACCTAAGAAGAGGGGAATTAGAGCTTGGTTAATTCAGCAGCTCAACAGTGCCCTCAAGGACCCAGGTTCTTTCTTTCACTCCACTCTGCCATCCTTATAACATAGGCTGGCTCCCTCATGGTGGCAAGTTGGATGCAGCTGCTCCAGACATCATCATATCCTTACCATCCAGGGCAGAAAAAGAACTGTTTCTTCCTTGTTGGTATCTTTTTTTATTTTAAGTTGTGACTCTATTCCTTTATTTCTTTTTTCTTAATAGATCTTTACTGGAGTATAATTGCTTCACAATACTGCGTTAGTTTCTGTTGCACAACAAAGCGAATCAGCCATGTGCATACACATGTCCCCATATCCCCTCCCTCTTGAGCCTCCCTTCCATCCTCCCTATCCCACCCCTCTAGGTCATCGCAAAGTACCGAGCCCATCTCCTTGTACTATGCTGATGCTTCCCACCAGCCAGCTATTTTACATTCGGTAGTGTATATATGTCAATGCTACTCTCACTTTGCCCCAGCTTCGCCCTCCCACCCCATGTCCTCAGTTGCAGGGCAGGAATAAAGATGTAGCCATAGAAAATGTTGGTATCTTTTTAAAAGCCAGAAACCTTTCCCATAATCCCTCCTCCCCTTAGGTGACTTCTCCTTTTGTTGGCCAGAACTGGATTATGAACCCAACCCTAACCCAATTATTGGCAAAGGGAATGAGTGCACACAGATGTTTTAGAACAATCAGAATTAACCTGAGTCATCTCAGGGCAGACAGTAGACCCTGAATCAAAAACTGGGCTCAGTCAGCGGGGAAGGGGGACATGGCCGTTGGGTAGGTTTCCAGTAGTGTCTGCTGTACTCTCAGCCCCACTTTGGTGCTGACTGATCTCATTACCAATCTACAGTGGGAGAGCAGGTGCTTGGGCTCAGTTTTTAGCTCCATTGTCAGGATTTATCAGGCTTTCATCTAACATAGCTCTGCGGGGCTGAAATTCAACCTTCTTCTACCTCTATATCCTGGCCATCTGATAACTTTCAACAAATGTAGTTTTTAAAAATGACATTCCTGGCTCTTTCCTGTCTCTGCCCTCCATCTGTATCTATAAGGGATTGTGCCCCTTCCTAGGATGTTTCATCACTCTTCTTCCCTTTGTGCCTACATCTTTTCTGGGAGCTGCTATCTCCAAGTGTATCTAGGCTGAGAGGCACTCTCCGGAGACAGGGAAGAACACTTTTCCTCCAAAGCAACTATGCAGTAGAGTGATGGCTGTGCATTCGTTGTCCAGTTGACGAAGATCTTGCCTTTTTTTTTTTTTTTTAAGGGTCAGGCAGTGGGAGGAAGGGTGAAGTATCTTCCAAGTTATTTTCAGGATGGGAGGCAGTGTCACTCTGTGAGTAGCATAGCCGGGGGGTGCACTCCAATTGTATTTTTCAGTCCAGTACCACTGGCTTTAGCGTAGGTGGAAATATGCCGCTCTACTCCCCATCACTCCATTCTGGCAGTCAGCTGTCAAGACTAGTTTACGGTGACATTCTGTGTTTTCAACTCTTTCTGTATCTTTGGGTCTTAATTAGAATTTGGGGGAGACTGGAGGTGGAGCCTGTTAGATGGTTACCATTTAAAACTGGAAGCCATGTTTATACGCTTTTCTAAGAGTGATCTCCTTATGCCCTTCTCTCCACTTCCTCGGCCCGTTGCCACCTGCCGTCCACTTCCCCTCTATCCCCTGAAGTCACCAGGAACCTCCACACTGTTAAAACCAGTGGGCACTTTGAATCATCTTGCCCCGTCTCTGCTCAGCATATGACACTGCCAACCAGCGGTTCCTCTTGCTGGTAAACTTGGTATTGTAAGCTTGTTCTGTGTCAGGTATTGTGCTAAGCTCTCCAGATGCATTAATTCATAAAATTCTCACAGCAGGCCTAAGGAGGTCATTCTTGTTTCCAGTCTACATATAAGGAAACCGAGGCTCTTGCTTGTGGCCCAGTAGCTAATACCTGGAAGAGTCAGGAAGGAACCTTCCTAAATGTCCTCTTCCCTGGGCTTCTGTAGCCTCCTTTGCTCCTGGCTTTTCCTCCTACCTCTGTGGCTTCTCCTTTCTAAGCTCCTCTTCCTTTGCCTGCCTTTTCTTGGGCTTGTTTCCTGAAAGCTTTGCCTTCTCTCTCTCTGTGCATTGCCCTGGGCAGTTTCATCGAATCACCTCCTGATGGCTCTCGGATCTCTATCACCCTCCCAGGTACCTTTTGGGAGCCTTGGAACCCCTTATCCAGCTGCCTTTCTGGCATCTTCTCTTGGGAACCCCTCCGCTCAACACACTTAAAGTGAAGTCATGATCTTTCCTCCCAGTAACCTGGTGGTACCTTATTCTGGCATGATTACACTTTAGTTTGTTTCTTTTTGTTTGCTACTGTCTGTCCCCCGCAACATTATCTAGACTAGGTTCTCAAATCTGTCTGTACACTGGAATCATTGAGAAGCTTTAAAAAAGATGCTAATGCCTGAGTCCCACCCCACAGAAATTATGATTTAATTGCTTTGGGTTTATGACCTGGGCATCAATACTTTTTTAAATTGTGGTAAAAAACATATAATTTACCAAATTAACCATTTTTAAGTGTACAGTACAGTAGTGTTGACTATATGCAGTTATTGTACAACAGACCTCTAGAACTTTTTCATCTTGCAAAATGCAAACTCTATACCCTTTGAACAACAACTCCGCTTGCGCCTTCCCCCAGACCCTGGCAACCACCATTCTACTTTCTAAGAGTTCGATTACTTTAGATACTTCATAGACGTGGAGTCATGCAGAATCTGTCTTTTCGCTACTGGCTTATTTCACTCAGCATAATGTCCTCAAAGTTCATCCATGTTGTTGCATGTGATGGGATTTCATTTTTTAGGCTGAATAGTATTCCATTGTATGTCTACATCACATTATTTTTTCCCCCAGCTTTACTGAGATATAATTGAATTACACCTTTATGTAAGTCTAAGGTGTACAATGTGATGGTTTGGTGTATGTGTGTATTGTGAAATGATTGCCATGGGAAGGTTAGTTAACACATCCATCACCTCACATAAGTATGTTTTATGAGTCTGGTGAAAACATTCAAGATCTCTCTTAGCAGTTTTCAACTACACCATGCCATACATTAGATCCCCAGATGTAATTCATCTTATAATTGGAAGTTCGTACCTTTGACCAACATCTCCCCATTTCCCCCACCCCCTAGCTCTTGTCAAAAACCAATCTACTCTCTGTTTCTATGAGTTTGGCATTTTTATTTTTTTTTAATTATATATTTATTTATGGCTGCATTGGGTCTTCTTTGCTGCGCACAGGCTTTCTCTAGTTGTGGCGAGTGGGGGCTACTCTTCGTTGTGGTACGCGGGCTTCTGATTGCGGTGGCTTCTCTTGTTGTGGAGCACGGTCTCTAGGTGCGCAGGCTTCAGTAGTTGTGGCACGTGGGCTTCAGTAGTTGTGGCTCGCGGGCTCTAGAGCGCAGGCTCAGTAGTTGTGGCTCACGGGCTTAGTTGCTCCGTGGCATGTGGGATCTTCCCAGACCAGGGCTCGAACCCGCGTCCCCTGCATTGACAGGCGGATTCTTAACCACTGCGCCACCAGGGAAGTCCCGAGTTCGGCATTTTTAGATTCTACATATAAGTGAGATCATGCAGTATTTGTCTCTCTTTGTCTTATTTCACTTAGTATAATGCCTTCAAGGTTCATCTGTGGTTTTGCTAGTGGCAGGATATCTTTTTTTTAATCACTGAATAACATATCATTAAATATATACGTATATAATTTTCTTGTCTTTATCCGTTCATCTGTCAACAGACACTTATGTTGTTTCCATATCTTGGCTATTGTGAATAATGCTGCAGTGAACATGGAAGTGCAGAAATTTCTTCAAAATTGTGATTTCATTTCCTTGGGCTATATACTCAGAAGAGGGGTTGCTACATCACATGGTAGTTCTATTTTTATTTTATTGTATTTTTTATCGATTTTTTAATTGAAGTATAGTTGATTTACAATGTTGTGTTAATTTCTGCTGTACAAAGTGATTCAGTTATATGCATATATACATTTTTAAATATTTTTTCCATTATAGTTTATCATAGGATACTGAATATAGTTCTCTGTGCTATTCAGTAGGACCTTGTTTTTTATCCATTCTATGTATAAAAGCTTACATCTGCTAAACCCAACCTCCCACTCCACCCCTCCTCCAGCCCCCTCCCCCTTGGCAACCACCAGTCTGTTCTCTATGTCTTTGATTCTGTTTATTTTTCATAGATAGGTTCATTTGTGTTATATTTTAGATTCCACATATTAAGTGATATCATATGGTATTTGTCTTTCTCTTTCTGACTTCACTTAGTATGATAATCTCTAGTTGCATCCTATTTTTATTTTTTTAAGGAACCTCCATACTGTTTTCCATAGTGGCTGTACCAATTTACATTCCCAGCAACAGTGCACAGGGTTCCAATTTCTCCATAGCCTTGTCAACACTTGTTATTTTCTGTTTGTTTGTTTTGTTTTGTTTGCTGTTGTTGTTTGTTTGTTTGTTTTTGATCCTAACAGGTATGAGGTGATATCTCATTGTGGTTTTGACTTCCATTTCCCTGATGATTAGTGATATTGAGTATCTTTTCATGTGCTTAATGCCCATTTGCACATCTTCTTTGGAGAAATGTTTATTCAAGTCCTCTGCCCATTGGGTTATTTGTGGGTTTTTGTTGTTATTGTTGAGTTGTAGGAGTTCTTTTAATATCCTGGATATTAGCCCTTTATCAGATATGTGGTTAGTAAATATATTCCCCCATTCCATAGGTTGCTTTTTCACTCTGTTGATTGTTTCCTTTACTGTACCGATGTTTTTAGTTTGATGTAGTGCCATTTGTCTATTTTCGCTTTTCTTGCCTGTGTTTTGGTGTCATATTCAAGAAATCATTGCCAAATCCAATGTCATGAAGCTTTTCCTCTATATTTTCTTCTAGGAGTTTTATAGTTTCAGGTCTTACATTTATGCCTGTAATTCATTTTGAGTTAATTTTTGTATGTGGTGAAGGTAAGGGCCCAAATTCATTCTTTTGCATGTGGATATTCAAATTCCCCAGCACTGGGGACTTCCCTCGTGGTCCAGTGGTTAAGACTCTGCGCTTCCAATGCAGGGGGCGTGGGTTCAATCCCTGGTTGGGGAACTAAGATCCACATGCTGCACAGCGTGGCCAAAAACCAAAACAAAACAAAAATCAAATTCTCCAGCATCATTTGTTGAAGATACTTTCCTTTTCCCATTGTGTGGCCCTGACATCCTTGTAGAGGAGCATTTGACCATATATGTGAGGGTTTACTTTTGGGCTGTCTGTTCTGTTCCATTGGTCTATAGTTCTGTTTTTATGCCAAGTACCATACTGTTTTGTTTACTGTAGGTTTGTAACATTTTGAAGTAAAAAAGTGTGAGGCTTCCAGGTTTGCTTTTCTTTCTCAAGATCATTTTGACTGTTCATGGTCCTTTGCGATTCCATGTGGATTTTAGAATTTTTTTCTATTTTTGCAAAATATGCTATTGGGATTTTGATAGGAATTGCACTGAATTTTTTTAGGTCACTTTCGGTAGTATGGACATTTTGACAGTATTAAATCTACACTCCATAAATATGGATGTCTTTTTTTTTTAAACACAGGTTTTATTTATTTATTTATTTATGGCTGTGTTGGGTCTTAGCTGTGGCACGTGGGAACTTTTGTTGCAGTACACGGGCTTTTCATTGCGGTGTGCTGCGGGCTTCTCTCTAGTTGTGGCACATGGACTTCTCTCTAGCTGTGACGTGCAGACCCTGTAGTTGTGGCACGTGGGCTCCAGAGCATGTGGGCTCTGTAGTTGTGGCATGTGGGCTCAGTGGTTGCGGCGCGCAGGTTTAGTTGCCCCGCGGCATTTGTGATCTTATTTCTCCGAACAGGGATCGAACCCATGTCCCCTGCATTGGAAGGAAGATTCTTAACCACTGGACCACCAGGGAAGTCCCAATAAATATGGATGTCTTTCTGTTTATTTGTGTCTTCTTCAGTTTCTTTCAGCAGTGTCTTGTAGTTTTCAGTGTGCAAGTCTTTTGCTTTTCTGGTTAAGTTTATTCCTAAATATTTTATCTTTTTTGATGCTATGGTAAGTGGGATTGTTTACTTAATTTCTGTTTCATATTGTTCATTGTTAGTGTGTAGAAATGCAAATGATTTTGTGATTTGATTTTGTATCCAGCAACTTTGCTATATTTGTTTATTTGTTCTAACAGTGTTTTCTGTGGAATCTGTGGGGTTTTCTACATATAAGATTATGTCATCTGTGGAGAGAGACCATTTTACTTCCTCCTTTCCAATCTGGATGCCTTTTATTTCTTTTTCTTGCCTAATTGATCTGTCTAGGGCTCCCAGTACTGTGTTGAATAGAAGTGGCAAGAGTGGGCATCCGTGTCTTGTTCCTGATCTTCAAGGGAAAACTTTCAGTTTTTCACCATTGAGTATGATGTTAGCTGTGGGCTTTTCATATATGGCCTTTATTATGTTGAGGTAGTTTCCTTCTATCCCTAGTTGGTTGAGTATATTACCTCTTGCCCAGACTATTAGAATAGTTGAGTAGCTTGTCTTCCTGCCTTCTGTGCTCCCTAATGTCTCCAAACTGCAGAGAGTGTAGAAAGAGCCTGGGGGATTAGAACCAGCCACCATGAGGGAAGCTGGAGTACAGGGTGTGGGCAAGCAGCCCGTGACCTGATGCTTTCCCCCTAGGAGCCAGGGGAGCAGAGAGCTGTGGGGTGAGAGGGGCCTCCCTTCCCTCTAGTCCCGCAAAGTCGCTATCCCTCAAGCCCCGTGCCTCAGGAGCATCCTGTCCCCCACAGACCCTTTGGTCATGCTTCTGTGACTCCAGTAGCCCTGCCCCTAATCCCCTCTTGTCCAGACTTTCCAGCCCCTGTCCCTGCCCCACAGTCAGATCTGGGTCCAGAACCTTGCATTACTTACTTTCAGCACCATGGGAGGAGGATGAGATCCGCAGGGACCGAGTGGAGCCCCAGAGTGTGTCCCTGTCATGGCGGGAGCCCATCCCCGCTGGAGCCCCTGGGGCCAACGGCACGGAGTATGAGATCAGATACTATGAGAAGGTGAGTCGGGGTCTGGGAGGGACCTGGGGCTGCATTCCTGGCTGTGATCTGCCCCCCTCACCTGCTGGCTTCCTTCTCTTCACAAGCACCTCCCGGCAGAAGTCCTTCTTACTTTCTTTCTAAACATTTCCACAGGCCCCCTCAGGGGCCTCCCCAGCCGGGGTTTCTTCCTGTCCTCTCCTCACCATGGACCCCACTGCTCTCCCTCTTTCCCCACGTCTCCATTCATCACTGGTCATCATGTCCATTTTCACCACTTCTGCCTAGTGTGTACAGTTGACAAGAAGCCTTCTCTGGGGGCTGATCCAGATTTTGTGTGGTGGAATCATGTACCTACAATTTGCAATCCTTTTAAGAAAAAGAATGCAGAAATACATTGTTTCAAATTTTACAGAAAGGTACCACAGTGGGAGCACACTAGGTCATGGGACCCCCGTGTTGGTAAACGTTTAGCAGCCAGCTCTGCAGAACAATGAACGTGTGCAATATTATTATAATTTTGCTGACGTGAGGAATGTGTAACCCATCATTTACAAATAAGAATAGAAAATATACAGCGATCCTTACTGTGAACTCCATATCACCAATTGGTTCTCATAGGACACTTCTTGCTGATTTTTGCTGACCTCTTGTATCTGTTGTCATCTGTGGTTGCAGCTCAACCATGGTTTGACAAGTGGAGTTACATCCGGATCCACTGTCTTTTCCGCATAAGTTAATAAACTTATGAATTTAAATTCAAACTGTTTGAATTTGACATGTAATCTGCCGTTAAACTGTTTCTCACCTTGGTGCCAATTGCGAAACCTCGCTTTCAACTTAGCACTACATGTGTCAGGACTTCACTCCCTCCTCAGTGACTCCAGGGAGTTCTTTGCTGAATCAGTCAAAGTTTTTGAATACGAGAAGTCTGGAGAGCTGTGAGTTGAGAGAGAGAGACAGAGACAGAGAGAGAAAGACAGAGAGAGAAAGAGCGTTGGGGGCTTTCAGCATAGAGATAGTAGGTGAAGCCAAGGGAGCAGAAGGGATGACCAAGGGAGTGGGGCATGAATGAGAAGAGAAGTCAGGGCAGAGCTCTGGGGATCCCTGATGTCTAGGAGACCGCAGCGAAGGTCACTGGGAAGGAGCGAGGCACGCAGCAGTTGCTTAGAAAGGGCTCCTTGAACTGACACTTGGGGATCACAGCATAGATACAGTCCCAGCACTGAGCTGGGTGGACGCTTCCAGGCCCTTAGGGAGTTTGAAGTTGCTGGGAACAAAAACCCTTGAGAAGAGGAGCCAGTACCAAAGGGGCTGTGTTTGAAAGCCTTCAGGAACGTCTCACGGAGCCCGATGGCCAGAAGTGTGGCTGGTGTCACGAGCTCCTCACGCCGACTTCTCTCTGTGCACCAGCTCCACCTCCTCTGCCGGGGCCTTGCTCCTAGCACCTGGCAGCTGCGAGGCTGGCAGCCTTGCCCCTTTCCCCCTCCCCACCCCGAGCCTGTCCCGTCTCATAGGTCATGCAGTCATTGCACTGTCTTTCGGTGATTTGTTCAAATGCCCGGAAGGGAGATTCTGATTGGCCCAGCTTGGGTCAGAGTCTTCCCTGATTCCTGAATACCATGGCCCTAGAGCTGGGGCCACAGGTATAGGGGAGGTGCACCTCTGGGGGCTGTGAGTGTGGCAGGGGCTCTAATAAGGGGGTGTGGGCAGAGACAAAATAATGGTGGCATGTCCAGCAGGTACCATTATCAGATGTGTTGGGGGCAGCACAATGTAGAGCACAGAGCACGGGACCTGAGGGAATCGAGAAGGTGTCACCCCAACCCCTCTTTGATGTGAGCCTCACCTGTTAAAGGAGATAGGAATGCTGCTGTGAGGACTGTAGGAAGTTGGCTCCTATAGGGTCTAGCCCAGCAGCGGGCAGTGAGTGGACCGTTGCTGGGGGCCGTGGGAGAGCCTCTCTACCCCTCTGAGCCCGATTCCTTATCTGTGAATCCATGCCTTGCAGGACATTGTGAAAGTCCGATGCCAAGGGGAAGGAAAAGCTGTGTGATCCAACAAGGGCCGAGCAGGTGTCAGGCCCTTGTCGTCTTCTTTCCTCTGAGGGGTCAGGTGCAGCTCACCCTCTGGACTGCCAGGCCCTGATGCCCTTCATTCTATCATCCCTTTGAACGCCAGCATCTTCTCTAAAGTTTCTCTTACTTGGAGGTGGGGCTGTTCTCAGCTACAAGTACCACCGAGTAGGGGTGGGAGCTCGTGGTGGAGAAAGGGGCTGGTGATCCTATGGAAGAAAGCTGTGGGATCTCCCCAAGACAAGTGGAGTTATTCCACCAGCCCAGGTTCCTCCCTACTTCTTGCCCCCGACATTCTCCCAGTAGCGTGGGGCCAGCCCTGGGTCTGGGCCTCACTTCTCGGTCCCTCCCCAGGGTCAGAGTGAGCAGACTTACTCCACGGTGAAGACAGGGGAGCCTGCGGTCACCGTCACCAACCTCAAGCCGGCTACCCGCTACGTCTTTCAGATCCGGGCGGCTTCCCCGGGGCCCTCCTGGGAGACCCAGAGCTTCAACCACAGCATTGAAGTGCAGACCCCGGGGGAGGGTAAGTGATGTGTCAAGTGAAGAGAAACCCCAGCCCGGGGCTGGAGCAGGGAGGCAAATTGGGGCGGGGCGGGGGGGGGGCCGTTATCTGTGCAATTAAGGGAACCTGCAGAACAGTTCAGTCACAACCTAATTAATGGATGAATTCGGTTGGACTTCCCTGGCGGTTCAGTGGTTAAGACTGCGATTCTACTGCAGGGCGCACGGTGGAACTGGTGGGAGAACTAAGATCCCACGTGCTGCTCAGTGTGGCCAAAAAAAAAAAAAAAAAAGCATGAATTTGGAATCCAACAACTAGTGGCTTACATTGGGTACCTGTCCCGGAGGAACTCACAGGGGAGGGGCCCATGAACAACTATAACCCAGGTCTCAGCTGGTGTCTCCCTGCCTCCCAGAACCTCCCACGTCTCGTGGAAACATCCTGTGCCCTCTCCAAGATTCTTCTCTTTTCTTGGGAGAAATTTTTGTCTCCTGGTCACTCCTTGCCATTGACTGCTAAGTTCTTGTTCCCATCCTGCCGCTTTGTCGCTGCCATGATACAGACTCAAACGTGGGCCCCCGTCCCTCTTCCCACTAGGCCTTACAGTGTGAAGCAGAGGGGTGAGGCCCAGCTCACCCTCTGGACTGCCCGGCCCTGACATCTACCATCCTAGCATCCAACCTTCCCTGAGGGTTGGGGCACATGAAGGGAGTTGCACCTGCAGTGGTAAACAAAACAAAACACCAGGAGAAGTGGTTAGGATTCGGCACGTTCATTGCCAGGGCCTGGGTTCAATCTCTGGTCAGGGAACTAAGACCTCATGAGCTGCGTAGTGCGGCCAAAAACAAACAGAAAAACACCAGGAGAATTGTACGCTTTCAGTGGGTGAATTGCACGGTATGAGAATAATTTCTCAATAACGCTCTTATCAAAACAGAAGCTGAACATCAGATATGCCCAATCCTAACGCAGCTCCAGCTCCTCGGCATGGTGTGGTGCTACCCCCTCTTCCCTTGGCTTCCCTCCCCTGGTTCCTCTTCTCCCCACCCACCCCCAGTCCCCCCTCCTGATGCGTGCAGAGCATTTAGCGCTCTCTTTTGTTGTTCTCCTGCTGCTAACCCAGCCCTCAGGATCTCACCTCTATCTACCCGAGCAGCTCACGAAAGTATTTTCCCGGACAAAGGCAGTTCCCCCTAAGAGGCATCCTGGCACCAGCTGTCTAGATAATAATTCTTTCCAACCTGCTACATGAGTCTAATCCAAGATAGGAAGAGTTCTGAGCCCAAAGGGAGGTGGAGATAAAATGTGGAGGAGTTTGAGTTCTGGGAAAGGAAAACAGCACTTCTTGCTCGAACGCCTGTGTCTCTGCCAGACCTCGGCCAGGTGCTGGCAAGAGATTAGGGCTGTGTCTTGAAGGCTGGGCAACGTCTGAGTGTGTGGAGGTGGGCAGGGAAGGCATTTTGGGTAGAGGAAGCCATCAGAACAAAGGCTCGCGGGTTTGGCTGGAGTGGGTGCGGCTGGAGTGGGTGTGGCTGGAGTGGGTGTGGCTGGAGTGGGTGTGGCAGAGGGCGGGAGCTGGGAGCCGGTAGCTGAAGAGGGCTGATGCCTTCCCTTAATTTGGTGCTTCTTAGTTGGTAGATACGCTGCTCAGCTTCCGGGCAGCCTCCTTTGCTGTGGCCCTGGCTGTGGGGAGTGGTTCCCCAATCTGCAGAGTACTTTTTCCAGTGAGCTGTGACCCCAAATCAGGATCACGAGGAAGGACCGTGCTTCACCGCTGTATTAGTTACCCGTTGCTGTGTAGCAAATTACCCCCAAAACTCAGCGGCCAAAAACAACAGATGTTTATTATCTTGTGGTTTCCTTGGGTCAGGAATATGGGCGAGGCTTAGCTGGGCGCCACCTGTCTCAGGTCTCTCAAAGGCTGCAAGCAAGGTGTCCTCTGGGGCTGCGGTCATCTCCAGGCTTACCTGGGGCGGAGTGGGGAGCGGGTGTCTGCCCCCCTGCTCGGGCTCTTGCTGGCTGTCTGTGGGAGGCAGGCATATGCCTCCTGGGCTTCTCCAAGGGCTATTTATAACCCAGCAACTAGATTCTTCCAGAGACTGAGAGAGAGAGAGAGAGAGAGCGCGCAAGAAGGCACCCGAGACAGAAGCCAGTCTCTTGTAACCTAATCATGGAGGTGACATCCCATCACTTTTGTTGTATTCTGTTCATGAGAAGCAAGTGACTATGTTCCGCCCACACTCAAGGGGAGGGAACACCAGGAGGTGGCGAACCCAGGAGGGCCATCTCAGAGGCTGCGGACCACAACCACTTTTAGCTCCATTCTCAGTTTCCGCGTCCACATGGATACTTCATTTCAAACAGTCCTTGGCAACTCCACTGCCTGCTGCCACCAGCTGGACCCTGGACCCAGTTCCCCGTCTCTGAAAATGTGGGCTCTGAAATCTGCTCTTTGACCCTGACCTTGTTGGCCTCTAACTCTTCCTTCCTCTTCTATCCCTCTTCGTCACTTGCTCTGTGACATCCTAATAGCAGCTCTTGGGATCTGATCTCATCTCCCAGGCTCTCAGCCCCTCCTGTCCCCACAGTCATCTCTCCCCAGTGAGCACAGATTCTCCCGGCAGAAACATGCCCCACCTCTGCCGGCCCTCATTCCCCGGACATCGTGCTGCACCTGCCCCGCTAGTCCCCAGGCTTGGCTGTCCTCCTCTGTCCCTCGCCAAGGCTGCCTGCAGAGTTGTATTCTTCTAATCTCAGTTTAGTCTTCAGGGCTGCGTAGCATTTTCCCCGTTCTTGTCACGTCTCTCAAACACCTCCCCTCTCTCCCCGCTCCTGAGCCAGCAGATCCCCTCACTCCTCTCCCTGTGGGCAGGAACTCTGTCTATCGCTTGAGCTCCCTGTTACCCTCGGGATATCCTGGCTCATACTGGCCTAGCATTCAAAGACCTTCCGGTTCTGTCTCCTCCCCCAGCTCCCTTCACCCTCCTGCCCTCCAGCTTCATACCTTCATATCTTGCATCTGCATCTCTGCCTCCAGGCAGTCTGTTTTCCAGCCACATGGGATGACTTGCCGTTTTCCAGACCCAGCAGGTACATCTAAGCATCATCAACAACCCTTTCAATCTTCCAGGTCCAGTGCAGATGACGCCTTTTCTACAAACCTTCCTCGCTGGCTTTAGGAAGAAATTATCATGCCTCTGCTCAGCTCTGCTCATTCATGTCTCTGTTTTTTTTCATTCTACAGTTAAGATTTTTCATTTCTGTCTCCCGCACTGGTCGGTACACCCCTCCAGAGCTGGGATTTTGGCTCATCCATTGCTATCTCCCCAGAACTAGTGCCAGCCTGGCACACATGTTGGATGGATGGATGGATGGGGCTGAGAGCCTGGCTCCTCCCCTGGGGAAATAGTTCAAAGCAGAGGCTTTAGGAATCAGGTTCGAATCTTAGGTTCACTGTTTGTTAGCTATGTGACCTTGGGCAAATTACACAACTTTTCTCAGTGTCAGTTTCCTCAGCTATAAAATGGAAACAGTAACACCTTACTGGCTTGGATCACTTAGTCTTGAATGGAGCAAGTGTGCATTAAATGTTAACTCATCATTATTGCTGGTGACATTCTGGATGGGGGCTGGGGAGCTTGGATGAGAGGCCATCCCCCTGCAGAGCTACCTTCCTTGTGCATCAGAAAGGCAAAAAGGGAGGCCTGGGCCTGCCTGTCTGGATGCCTGCTCCTCTCTCTCAGAGCTGGGCTACAGTGGAAGTGCCTTGCCCTGGGAAAGGAGGAAGCTCCACGTGCCACTGTGGCTGGTGGGGCTGCCTTGGTCCCTTGCCGCCGGGAGGCCGGGCCGAGTGCGGAGGTGCTGTGGGAATCCTGCTGTGGGGTGAGGACAGGAGTCTGTCCTGGAGCTTCCCTGGGAGCCTGGTCCTCTGCCTCTCTCAACCTCGTGGTTTCCCTCCCAGCTGCCTCGGGGTCCAAGGACCAGAGCCCCGCAGTCGTCGTCACCATTGTGACCATCTCGGCCCTCCTCGTCCTGGGCTCTGTGATGAGCGTGCTGGCCATTTGGAGGAGGTAGGTGGCTGGTCCCAGCCTGGATGATGCCTGGTGGGCCATGTCCCTGTGCACATTCACATGTGCTCACAGGCACTCATGTCTGTATCTGCATTTGCACCTGTGCGGATGTGCACGGGCGAGCACACCGCTGTGTAGATACAGGCGTGGCTGGTGTGGTCCTGGCCCTCCTCCCATCGTCCTGACCCCCTGCTCCTGCAGTCGGCAGCGTGGCAGCCAGCACGGCAGCTAGCTCAGCCGCTCTGGGATGAAGGGATTTAGCTCCTTAACTCATTAAATGTCAGAAGGCATCGCTGAGGATGGAATCAAGCTCCAGCTGCCCCGGTGTGATTAGGGTCCTCCTGAGGCACTCAGAGGCCCCCAGCCCCTGCCCGAAAGGGATCTGGAGGCCCTTCAACACAGGCAAAAGGAAGAAAGGCAGAAATTGTGTGTGTGTGTGCGCGCGCGCCCGCGCCTGCGTGCAGGGACAACAGGGAGGGGAACTCATAAACCAGAAACCCCCAACCCCCAGCAGAAGAAGCTGGCAGAGTGGGCAGAGGAAGGGGATGGGAGGAGGGGCAAAGATGTGGAGCTTGGGTCCGGCCCTTTGGCATGCAGCAGAAATCTCATGGCATATATATCGCCCTTCTCCCCAGGGCCACAGTCTGCCACGTGCAGAGGCACCCGGGTGGGTTCCAGGCTGGGGCTGAGGTCAGCAGACTGGAGGGGCTGGAAAGTCTGCATGTGACAGGCTGGAGTGGGGGGAGCACAGGAGAAGAATGGGCTGGCCCGGGAGCCACACATCAGCATCCTGGAACCGCCTGCGGGCTGGAGGGACCGTGAGCTTTCACTTGGCTCGGAGGGGACTGTTTGCTTGGTCCTGAATAAGGTGCTGAAAGTGACTGAGGAGGAGTGAGTCTGGGAGCCAGCTCTGCCCGGGCCAGGTGAGTCAGGAAGGCAGGACAGGAGTGGAATCTCCTTCCTCACAGAGCTTAAAGGTCCTTATATGAGACCTGTTGGAAAAGCAGGAATGGACAGGAGCTGAGAGCATCTTGTCCTGGCTGTGAGCTCAGGGTCTCTGGGAGGCAGAAGGAGGAAAGGGGAGAGAGGTGAGCAAGGAGGGCCTCTTCAGGCAGACCCTACAGAACAGGGGCAGCTGCCCAGCCGCTCCTCGGAGACAGATGCACCAGAGCAGGCAGAGTAAGCCAGGGGTGGATTTCAAAACCTGCTCAGAATCAGACGGCACCAAAACGAGAATCTGCCTGGTCTAGCGCAGATGTGCAGAGAGGCACTCATCTCCAGCATGTGTGTCCCAGCTTTGCAGACGGTAACACCTCCCTCAGCCGTCTCTTCCTCTCGCAGTCTCTGCGGTATCCGCTCTGTGCGGTGGGCTCCTTACCTCCGCTTTCCCTCCCCAGTCCATCTTGCGTCACCCAGTGGGAGCTTCTCATTTTCTCTGCCACCACTCCTCCAGCCACTCAGCCTTGCCCCCTTCATCCCTCGTTACCTCTCCCAGGTGTTCCCCTCATTCATGGAAGTCCTGTTCCCGTGCTGGATGACTTCAGTAGCCATTGGAGGACCTGCCCCACCCCTCGGCCTCTGGGTTCTTTGACTCCCTTGTTTCCGCGGACCTTCTCTCCTGTTCCATCTCAGCTGCCCTCTCCCATCTCCTGACGTGGACCTGGCCATCACCCCAAACACTGACACCAGTTCTGCTTTTGCCCTGCAGACTCCCCGTCCTTGCAGCTCGCTCCCTCAGCCATGTCTGCTGCACCTGCCCTTTAACAGCAACTTTAACCCCTCAACTTCTCGCCCCCAAGTCTACACACCTGCCTATCTCTGCATCCATCCTCCCCCTCCTTTTGCTCTAGAGGAGGTGCCATTCTCCCAGCCAGGATCTTCTACCTGGGACCATACTTCCTACCATCTCAGGAACCCATTACTATTGATAATGTCCACTTCTTCCCCACGATAGCTAACATTTATTTAGTGCTTAGTAAGCTCTTGGCACCAGTGTGATCAGGCACGGATGTCTTTATCCTGATTTTATTAAAGAGAAATCCCAGCCACCTGGTCCCACAGACAGTGAGTGGACCACCTAGGGAGCCGGTCGTCAGATTCCAGAGCCCATGCTGGCGACCGCCATCATGACCACTCCAGACTACAGGACAGCCTCCTCTTTCCCACTGGTATCGAAATGTGGTCATCTCTCTCCAGTCTCCCCTAACCCCTCCTCCTAGAGCCTTCATGTGACCTCGTTCCTCTGCTCCACTTTTTCTTTCCTTGCTTCCTGTGATATCGCCCGCCACCTCCCCCCACCCCCGCCCCCGATTTCCCTTCTGTTTCCCTCCAGTTTCTCTGGTGGTTCTTTCATGATCTCCTCCATGGCATCCTTCTCCTCTACCCAATTTTTAAATGGTGGGGGTCCTCAGACTTGTTCCCTGTCCCACTTCTCAGGCTCCCTCCTCTCCCTGGGCAATACCCCCAGCTCCAGAACTTGTATCTCCAGAGCACACCTCTGCCAAACTCCAGACACACACACAGCGAACTCCCTGCTCATTGATTGTCCCTGCTTTTACCAGAGGCCCTGCAAACTCAAATGTCTAAATGAGAACTCCCGATCTCAGGAACTGGTACACCCCACACCCTGCTGGGCAAGCTGGAACCCGAGTTGTTCCAACCTTCCCCCTCTCCCTTTCTGCCTTCCAGCTATCTCCAAGCCCTGTGGCCCTGTCACCTAAATGTGACTTGAGTCCTCTTACTTTTCTCCGAGTCCATGGTCACCACATAGCCCGAGCCACTGCCATCTCCTGCGGGGACACAGCAGCAGCTGGGGTGATCTTCCTAAAATGCAAATTGAACCTTGGCTCAAAACCCCCCAGGGGGTTCTGGGGCCTCTCCTCTGCCCCCAGAATAAAACCAAAGTCTTTATCTGGGCCTGCAAGGCCCTGCCTCAGGGGGCCCCAGATGCCAGCCTGTGGCTCTGTTGATCATGATGCAGTCCTTTGGTCCATGGCTGCCTCTGTCTCAGGAAGCCATCCTTGACAGCCCCGGCCACGTCAGATCCATCTGTGAGGTGCTCCCCATGGCGCACCACCCTTCTTTGCTTGGACCTGTGAGTGGGCTTGTGGTTCCTTCTCAGTGTTTGTTTTCTTGACTAGACACAAGCTCTGCCTGTTTTGTTCAGCTGTAGGCAGGGGAGCAGCTTGGGCTTGAAGTCAGGGCATGGATTTGGGTGCCTCTGGAGTTGCAAGAATACACTGTGTCTCAAAGTGAAAACAACTAGGAATGCGGAGGCGGGTGAGGGGTTAGGTCTGGGGCTAGGATTGTGTGTGTGATGTGGGGAGAAGCTTTCAGACCAGCAGGACAAGAAGGCCCCTCCCCTGGGGCACAGACCTTATCCTTTTGGAGGAACAGAGAGGTGCCGCCCTGGGTGCTGGTGAGATGGGAAGGGCTAGGACAGCCTGGCTCAAAGAATGACTACGGACCCCCCGACCCCCAACCCCCTACCCCAGGACCTGCAGCTATGGCAAAGGAGGTCGGGATGCCCATGATGAGGAGGAGCTGTATTTCCACTGTGAGTTGTCTGGGCCTGACGCGGGGCGGGGCGGGCACCCCCCTACCTTACCCCTCAATCCTCTTCCTTGCTGCCATTGCATAACCCCCACTCCTCCAGTCGTGGAGGCCCCTTATCCCACCCCACTCTCTTTCCCTGCGTTCCCAGTCAAAGTCCCAACTCGCCGCACATTCGTGGATCCCCAGAGCTGTGGGGACCCGCTGCTGGCTGTTCATCTGTTTGCCAAGGAGCTGGATGCGAAAAGCGTCACGCTGGAGAGGAGCCTTGGAACAGGCAAGCTAGGCACCCCGGAAGCCTTGTCCGTTGGGAAGCCCCGCCTCTGCCCCCTCCCAGCCGTCTCTAGAAGCCCCTCCTCCATCCCACTCCGTCTCTATCCTGTAAGCCTGCCTCCACCCCAAGTCCCGCCCCCATTTCTGGAGGCCCCGCCTCTACCCAGTCCTCACCCTGAGCCTCCGCACCCCCGCCCTCTCTAGAAGCCTGTCCTCCACCCTACCCCGCCTCTATCCTGTAAGCCCCGCCTCCGCCCCTCCCTCTAGAAGCCCCTCCTTCACCCCACCCGTCTCTATCCTGTAAGCCCGCCTCCACCCAAGTCCCGCCCCCATTTCTGGAGGCCCCGCCTCTACCCAGTCCCCACCCTGTCCAGGAAGCGCCCCCTTCACATCAAGCTGGACCTCCGTCCACCAGGATCCAGGGAAGGAGGTGGCAGAGGAGTCTGTGGCCCTGCCTTCCTACCCTTTGCCTGTCCCCAAGGTCAGAATTCTCTCCATTCAGGCCCTTTCAGAGCTGGCTCTGCAGACTGCCACTGGCAGAAGTTTGGTCCCAGGCCTTCAAGGGACGATGGGGAGGGGCCTTTGCAAGCTTGGGGACCAGGCATACCTGAGTTCTAGTCCTGGCTGTACCACTGACCAGCTGAGTGACCAGGGGTACGTCCCTTTTCCGCTTTGAGCCTCAGTTTCTCATCTGTTAAATGGGCATGATATTTGCCTCAGACAGAGCTGATGTGGGGGCTTTCCAGCACTCAGCCCAGGGCCGGGTTCACAGTGGGTGCGTGCTCTCTAACGGTCAGTCCCCTCGCTTCCTTTTTTCCTGTCTGCAAACCCTCAGCCCCTGCACTAAGGGAGTGCTTTCACCAGGAGCCTGACACTCTTCCCTGGCACTGTCAGCAGACTCGCTGGGTGGAGACCAGAAAGGGGCGGCGTGGCAGAATAGGTGTCATCGTTACCCTTCCTGGGTCACCCTGCGCCTCTGGCGTGCTGGCATGTGCAGCGTCCTCTCTTTGAGGCTTTGGAATTTCCTGCCGAAGCAGGCAGGGAGGACTCCCCATTTCACAGAGGAGAAAACTGGGGCCAAAAGAGGGAAAGAGCAGAAGCCCATGTCACATGGCTGGTACTCAGTTTACCAGGATTTGAAATCAGGAGACCCGAGTCCCATGATCCAGAAGCGGCTTTCTCCTCGGCTCACCCTGCCCAGGTTGGCCGAGGGAGCGGCCTCCGGGGGGTGTCTGAGGTGCCTTTTCCCCCCAGGGCGGTTTGGGGAGCTGTGCTTTGGCTGCCTGCAGCTTCCGGGCCGCCAGGAGCTCCCCGTGGCCGTGCACACGCTGAGGGAGGGCTGCTCCGACTTGCAGAGGCTCAGCTTCCTGGCCGAGGCCCTCACCTTGGGCCAGTTCGACCACAGCCATGTGGTGCGGCTGGAGGGCGTCGTCACCCGAGGTAGGGCCCATGCTCCACCCGTGTGGGAGGAGATGATGGTGTGGGAGGTGGAGGTGTGCCGTGCCCCCAGGCCCTCTGCTCTGTCACGAGAGGGAGCCCTGACGCGGCCCACCATGGAGAGAAGGGCTCAGCCCTCCTTCACTGACTCTGGGTGGCCTCTCGGACCCTGCGTGATCTTTGGGCGTGTGGTGCCACTCAGTGGGGTTGGCTCACTTGGACCTTCAGAGTGATCGCCCTCAGCTAACTTGGTGCAGATCCTCACCTTGGCCTTTGTTCCCCTCAGACGACACCTCTTTTGTTCTTCAGCACAGAGGGTCCTGGACTGGGCAGGAGGGTGGCAAGACTCAGGGAGCTTGGCCTTTGTTCTGGCCTTCTTGGAGGGGTCTGGGGCCCAGGTGGGGGAGCACATGTGCTCACAGAGGGCAGCAGGCACCTTAGCGTGTGTTCCGCTCCGTGGGTACAGGAAGCACCTTGATGATCGTTACTGAGTACATGAGCCATGGGGCCCTGGACGGCTTCCTCAGGGTGAGTGGCCTGGGCCCTGCGGGGTACTGATGACCATGATATTCTTGGTCCCTCACTTTTCCTTTGGTGGGACTTGGGGTTGGCCTCATTCCCTATAAAGATGACCACTGGCCAGGCTGACCTGGCAGGTCACATGGCAAACTGAAGCCCAGAGAGGGCCAGTTGACTTCCCCGGGGTCACCCAGCAACGGGACGCGAGAGTGCAGCCTGGCCTCGCTCTCCTCCTCTCACAGCGGCACGAGGGCCAGCTGGTGGTTGTGCAGCTGATGGGGATGCTGCCCGGCCTGGCGTCGGCCATGAAGTATCTGTCGGAAATGGGCTACGTCCACCGGGGCCTGGCGGCCCGCCGGGTGCTGGTCAGCAGCGACCTCATCTGCAAGATCTCCGGCTTTGGGCGGGGACCTCGGGACCGAGCAGAGGCTGTCTACACCACCATGGTGAGGAGCCCTTCCCTCGGCAAGCTGCCCTGGAGTCCCCGTCTCCCCACATCCCCCTTCCTGGCTGTGTCAGGGTCACTCCTGCCCCTCCATCCAGTTGTCCATTGCCAGTGTGGGCCTCGCCTAGATGAGCAGCCGGGGAGACGGCAGGGGGGGCTGGATCTGTGGCTCTGCGGGTGGGGAACCCTGGCTGTGTGACCTGGTCCCCTCCTGCCCCTGACCTGCCTGCCTGCCCGCAGAGCGGCCGGAGCCCGGCACTGTGGGCCGCCCCCGAGACGCTTCAGTTTGGCCACTTCAGCTCCGCCAGTGATGTTTGGAGCTTCGGTGTCGTCATGTGGGAGGTGATGGCCTTTGGGGAGCGGCCCTACTGGGACATGTCTGGCCAAGACGTGAGTGACACCCGTGGCTTCTGCTCCTTGCCTTCTGATCTCGTTGCTCCCTGACCTCTGCCCATTAACCCTTGACCTGTTAGCCCCAGGCCCCTCTTCACTGTCTACTTGCTTCCAGTCCTGCCTGGTCACCACTTGAGCCTTCCTTGGGATGGGGTGAGTGTGTGTATTGCGGGACCTAAAACCTCCTGTCTGCCCGCCACCCCCATGGCCTAGGTGATCAAAGCCGTGGAGGATGGCTTCCGGCTGCCACCCCCCAGGCACTGCCCCTCCCCCCTGCACCGACTGATGCTTGACTGCTGGCAGAAGGACCCAGGTGAGCGGCCCAGGTTCTGCCAGATCCATGGCCTCCTGAGCAAGATGGTGCAGGATCCAGAACCCCCGCAGTGTGCCGACACTACCTGTGCCAGGTACAGCTGTCACCTCGCGTGTCCCAGGTACCTTCCCAGGTATCTCCAACCATACCAGGTGTAGAGAACTCTCACCTGTCCACGAACGCCCCCCCCCGCCACCATGTACAAGTACAGCTGCCCCACCTGTCCTCCCCCACCAGTCCAGGTACGACTACTCACTCAGGTACCCCAGATAGATCTAATACTCCCACCTGCCTTAGGCACGTATAACTTTGCATCTTAGTCACTTCTGCTTGTCCTGGGTTTTGCCCCACGTATCCCAGGTACAGTGACCACATACATAAATGTGGTAATAGTCCTAACATATCTGTAGTTCCAATAACTAAGTGAAATTAGTATTAGTTGTCCCCAATACCAGTCACTTCCCAAGTTCTCCTAGGGACATCCTACCCAAGACTGTCGCAGACACTCCCTTTACCTGGCTCCTATGCAGCTCACTCTCTGCCAGCCAGAGCATCGTGAACCCGCACCTGCTCTGAGGTTACCTAGAACCCTGTGTGAGCCAGGCCTGTCGGAGGCTCGGCCATCTTCCCCTTCTCCTGGCCGTTCTCAGATGGCCTCTCCTCAGGAGAGTGACCGGGTCTGGGCCCCAGGTCCCTGCTGTCGACTGACCACTGCTCCTCTGCTCCCCAGGCCTCCCACGCCCCTGGCGGACCGTGCCTTCTCCACCTTCCCCTCCTTTGGCTCCGTGGGCGCGTGGCTGGAGGCCCTGGACCTGGGCCGCTACAAGGACAGCTTCGCTGCCGCCGGCTATGGGAGCCTGGAGGCTGTGGCCGCCATGACTGCCCAGTGAGTCTAAAGGGCCCGGGGGCCCTGCCCCTGCCGGCATGGGAGGCCCAGCCGGTCCTGATTCCGGTTCCCTGGCTGGGCAGGGGATGGGAGGGACAGCAGAAGGTGGGGAAGAGCCAGCTGGGTCTGACCCGCCCTTCTTCTTCGCAGGGACCTGGTGAGCCTGGGCATCTCATCGGTGGAACACCGGGAGGACCTCCTCAGCGGGATCAGTGCCCTGCGGGCCCGGGTGCTCCAGCCGCAGGGCCGGGGGGTGCAGGTGTGAGCGGCCCCACTTTTCCAGGCCAGGACCCCAGGGGGCTCCAGCCCCCAGCCTTGCCCAGGACCCCCGCCAGCTGCACTCCACCCGTGCGGAAGTGAGCTCCCAGAGCTTGTGTGGAGCCCCGGTTTCCTCCATTTCCCTGCCTTCTCCCCCCATTTCCCCCAGTCTGAGCACCTTGGCTGACTCAGTTCCCCTGGAAAAAAGGTTCAAAACCTGGGGAGGATCCCTGAGATAACAGTGGGAGGAAATGCAGGGTCTCAGAGACTAAGGTGGGCAGGGGCAGGGAGGAAGACATAGCTTTAAATGGCCCGCTTCATGCCCTTCTGTCTTCCATACCCACTGGGGTCTGGGGCCTACTCCAAAGGGTGCCCCACTTTCCCACAGACCATTGGCCAGCAGGCAGCACAGGTCCCTGATGGATGGGCTCCTGTCAGTGACCACAGCTGCCTGGCCGCCAATCCTGATGGGCCATGGGGCCTCAGTTCCCCGTATTCCAGCTGGGCCCTGTCTGGACGCTGGTCCCAAGGCCCAGGCAGGCAAAGGTGGTGCTGAGATCAGGGGCTGGACCCCGAGGGCCCCGGACTTAGAAGTTGATTTCTGCTTCCCCCACCCTTGAGCTGACCATTCAGGGTGAGGGTGAGGGTCCCGGTGTTCCCCTGAGGCCCCACTAGGTGCCCCCCACCCCCTTTGCTTTCCTTTTATAAACTCACTGGCCAGGACATCTGGGAAGAGCATGAGGAGAGAAGTTTTCTCCCCGGGGCCCCAGGAGCTTTGCTCCCCAGACTTGGGGGATGATGAAGACATGACTCTCAGAGACGGAGCTTCTCTCTCTAACAGGCCGGTCCAACCCTTACCGTACAGGTGGGGAAAACAAGACCTAGTGAGGAGTCAGGGCCAGAGCTGGGGTTGAACCCATGTGCCCAACTCCCGATCCAGAGCCGAGGTTGGCTCTGGAGAGAGTCATGGGTCCTGCCCTGTGTCACCAACACTCTTTCCTGAGGCAGCCCAGGGGTACTCTGAGGTGACCCCCTCTTGCAGGCTCCATCCCCTGCACCCAGCCTCCCGTGGAGTACCTCCTCCCTCTGGCCCCTCTTCTGCGGGGCTTTGGCAGAAGTAGTTGCCCTGAGCTGAGTCCAGAGTTCCTTATCCAGGAAGGCTTCCCAGAGGCGGGGGTGATCGTGAGGCCAGGGCTTTCGTGGCACAGAATGAAGGCAACTGGGTCTGGATAGGGTCACCCCTGACCTATGCCTGCTGTGGTTTGGCTGCGTGTGGGTCGGGTGGGATGGGGTGGGAAGGAGACAAGGGCTACAGGAAGGGGTGAAGGAGACACAGCCGGCCCTTGGAGGGCCCAGACGAGGCGGGGAGTGAACTCAGGCTCCAGGAACTACTACACGTCCCCCACGGGAGACCGTAGGGCCTGTGGGCCGGACACTCCTGGTGTGTGTATATGGAGGGGCGTCTGGAAAGGTTCCTTGACTGAGAGTCTGATGCATCCATTGAACAGGGCCTTGGAGGAGCGGGGGCAGGACTCTTTCCTTAGGGTTGGTGGAGTTTTCCGCAGGCCAAGACGGAGGGCCTAGGACAAGAGGAATCCAAGCAGAGGGGCCAGCGTGAGAAGGAGCCTGGAGGGTGGGAGATGCAGCACATCTTTGGGGAGTGCTCCGTGGTGGGGGACGGTGCCTCTCAGCAGTGCCTTTGGCCTCATTCTGCCAGCAGGGCAGGCGTCCCCCCACCCCCACTGTCCATCTCCTGAGCACCTGCCCCAGCTCAGTGTCCTGGGGGTTGCTAGGGGAGGCCGAGATATTTCTTCTACCTTTGACAGAGCTGGAGGGTCCCTTGCCGGTGCCCTCCAGGTCCTGCCCCGTGGGAAGTCTGGAAAGGACATACCAGCATCCTGTGGAGGGAGCCTCATTCCCATCTCCAGCCTCATCAGTCATGCCCTGAAGGTCAGAGTCCCCTCCTCCTCCCCGCGCTGTTCTGCAGAGTCCCCTGGCTGTGTTGGCAGGACTTCGGTGTCCAGGGTAGACCTCCCTTCCACTGAGGAGTGAGGTCCCAGAAACCTGATGGGTCCCAGGCCTCAGCCCTGCACAGGTGCCGGCAAGATGCAGGCTGATGGCTCCCTGGGAACCCTCTACAGATCTATTTTTATATGGACCTTATTCACTGGATAGAGAGGTGGCCTGCAACCCCCCAGCACCCATATCTGAGCCCATCCAGGGAGGGAAGGGGCTGGTTGGTGGTGGTGGGGGAGTGGTTCCTTTGACTAATTCTGGAGGTGTTTTTATAGTTCTTGGGTTCTATATGCAGGACAAAGTAATAAAAGCTTGTCTGTGGTATGGTGCCTCTGTCAGTGACAGTTGCTTAACTGTTCAGTAACTTGTGTGGGAGGGTTTCGCCCCCCCTGCCCCACCACAGGGGTCTCCAAAGTGTGTGTCTGAGATCTCTGGGCAAGAGACACATTTAGGAAATAGATGACAGGACAGTGTGATCAGGGTTTACCCTAGGGGCGAGCACTGGGTGGCTTCCCCGAGGGGGCAACACTCCGTGGCGGTGCCATTGCCAGAGATGGACCACGTAAGGGGAGGGGGAGCAGGTTAAGCAGCGATGTGGGAAATGACAAGCTCGGTTTTGGACCAGGCTGCAATGTGTGTCTGACACTGTGAATAAACGATGCTTAGGTGATGTCCTAGCACAGCCTCCACAAGAACTAGCTCTTCATATGACTAATTGAACCTAACTGTTCATAAGGCAACACATTTGGACTTCTTTCAACAGGACGTCCCAAGTAGGGCTTTTGGAACGATCGGGGGGCCTGTAGGGCAAAGATTGAAACTACTGTTCATTGGAAACGCCCCTGGTGCGGGAAGGGTCTCATCCTCCCTTCATCCAGGCCTCATCCTCCCTTCAGCTCAGAGCAGCTCTGCTTTTATTCGCTTTATACACACAGCAGAGGCTACAAAGTAAACTGCCCACAGGGATGAGGTAAGAATTCCTTTGAATGGGAAGAGGCCTCTGAGGGCCAAGGAAAAGTGCTACACAGCTCCTCTTGACTGTGGCTCGTGTTGCTAGATATTTGTTGGTGGCTAGTGACTATTTTTGTGAAATCTCATGATTTTTAAATTGTTAGCAATTAATTTGAAAAGACAAAATCCAAACAGTGAAAAGCGTTTGCGGCCCTTTTTGGTCTATGGGCTGGCGGTAAGGTTTGAATTTTCTTTGCCGCATGCCAGCCCTGTGATAGTTCAGCCCATGCCTTAAATCCTGGGATGGGGAGCTCATTACCGTCTCCAAGCCAGCTCTTGTATGGAATGAAGGACTGCTCCATCTTTGTCGTGTGACTGGTATTTACTACACATTCCCTGCAATTGGGTCTAGGCAGTAGTGCAGTTGGAGCCAAACTAGGGTGAGGGTGGCTTTGCGTAAAGAGTGTTGGATCCTAAGTGTTTTCTTGACGTCAGGCTCTACTTAACAACAGTGTACCAGACAATGAAGGAAAAGGTAGAAGCCTCAGCTTTGGTGACTTAATCGCTTGAAATGAGTAACCTCTACTCTAAATGCTGTCACTGACTGAAGGGCCTTCTCCCTAAACTGTCAACACCAATGACCTGCTGAACCGTGACCCCAGTCTGTCTTCTCTTCCGCCGTGAGCCCCACGTCGATCATTTCGGCGAAGAGCGAATTCCAGGAAGGCAGATCTGCCAGAGCCTGGAGCTTGGGAAGTGAGAAGCACGATCACTGAATCACCTGGGCCCCTGCTTTGTCCCTGGCCAACGAGACTTGCTACACAAGTAAACTATAGGTACCCTAGATACTGTGCCCCCATGATGTAAATTTCTAGCTCATGGAAGGAAGATGTTGGGGAAAGGCTTCTTGGGCTAGGTTACCCGTGACCTGGATCTTGGGGAGAGGGCCCCCTCTTCAGGTATCAGAGAGGTTCTGCCTGAAGTAAAGGTTTTTGCATCTTCTGAGGAAAGTAGCTGCTTGCAGACCCTCACTCCAGTAGCTTCAGCTCCAAAACTGTCTCTGGTCCAGGTAGCACAGCTTGGAGATGACAGGCAGGGCGGAATATCAATTAAAAACAAATCCACAGGGCTTCCCTGGTGGCGCAGTGGGTGAGAGTCCGCCTGCCGATGCAGGGGACATGGGTTCGTGCCCCGGTCTGGGAAGATCCCACATGCTGTGGAGCGGCTGGGCCCGTGAGCCATGGCCGCTGAGCCTGTGCGTCCGGAGCCTGTGCTCCGCAGCGGGAGAGGCCACGACAGCGAGAGGCCCACGTACCGCAGAAAAAACAAAAAACAAAAAACAAACAAAAAAAACAAATCCACAATTTATTGAAAACAGGTACCTTTCAGTAGCTCTGATTAGAATAAATCAGCTTACAGATACCATGACTCAGGAAAACAGTATGTACAAAAGTCTCAGGAAAGGGAGAATAAAACAACTTGAAAAGAACACATCTTGAACAGGACTGGACTAGAATGGTCATGTAGGAAAATAATAGAGTACAACAGAGAGCCATACACAGAACACTGTGCTCTCAGGCTTGGGGTGGGGACTCTCAGGTCCCACGTTCTCAAACCACATCTAATGATTCTTTGGGGCACAGGTGCTGGCTGGAGCGCAGGGATCTCAGTGCCCATGTGACAGCCCACGCCAGGGCAGAGGCCAAACGTGAGGAATGAGGCCACCAGGCAAGCTACGCCCACTCCCCCATGAACCTCAGAAGACAGAAGTGCTCTCTGCAAAGTCTACAGGCCTGGTGGGGACCACAGGGCCACGGAGAGCTTAGAGTTCCTCTGCGGCCAGTCATGTAAAAACCCTCGATTAACCTAAACCCTACAGCTCCCTTATCCAGATTCCCACTAACTGGACTAACCAGAGAGGTAGAGGAGTAAGACATGGAAACTGCCCACAAACCAAGTTTTGGTCTTTGGTAAACAGGGATAATACAAAATACTAAGTCTACAAGTCAGCTTGAAACCAAACTACTGGGCATGGCAGGTGTTAAGATTGCAGAGCCCTGTCAGCACCCACCACAGGAGGGAGGGGATGTGCGCAGGAGGGGAGGTGTTTCCTCCTGTGGTCACTGCTGTGACAGGTCCTGGCCCCATCTGCACAGTCCCTCCCAGGTCCTGGAGCCGCCCTCTCACGGAGCTCACTTCTCTGAGCCTAGCTCCCAGCCTCAAGCACGCACAGGGCGGGAACGCCAGCTGGAGCGGGCTCTCCGGTGAGGGCGAGTTGGCAGTCTTCCCGAGAACATGAGGCTCCCCTGTGCAGCCTCGGCTGGAGTTAGGGCAGGGCGAGGAGGACGTGGAGCTACGGCAGGCAGAGGCGGCAGCTGAGAGCAGGAAGGAGAATTCAGCTGGGAGAATGGCAGGAGGTTTGGGCTCTATGGACACAGAGGCAGTGTCTGTCACCTGGGTTGGGAGGTGCCAATAGCAACGTTTCCTGAATTCTCCAAGAGGAACGCTTCTCCCTGCTCTGGAACTTCACATTCAAACAGACAATAAGCCCAAGGGAAGAGGTATCTTCAGGGTCCCAGAAGTGCCCACTGAAGGTCCATCCTGTGAAATCTGGCTTCTTGGAATAGCAGCCTCATTTGTGAGTCCGTATGCTGCTGCAGATTTGAGCAAGACGGCTCTGAAAGGACAAGGAGAGAGGCCCTTTAGAGAGGACGAAGCTGGGAGGCTTGCCCACTTAGCACATAGTCTGCTCAGGTAGCACTGGCTTTGGGGCCGGGCTGGTCTGAGTGAATCTCAGCCCTCCATCCTCTATTGGTAACATGAACAAACTAACCTTTCTGGAAGGCAGCTATGCTCTCCTCTATACCACCAACGCAGACCGAACTAACCTTTCTGAATCTCCATTTCTCATCTGAACAAAGGAGCAAAATACCATCTCAAATGAGACAGTGAAGGTATAATTTGGGAACAGCAATGCTGTAGGTCCAGCTAGATGATGGATGTCACCAGATCCGGGGGGCTGGGTATGTGCCTGATCTCAGCACCGGCCTCTGTTCTGTACAACATGTTTGGGAAAGTCGCTCCGCCCATCCCCTTACTTGGATGTACCCTTCACAGACCTCCCCCCAGGAGGGGGGACCTACAGCAGTCATATTTGCACTAGGTGTTCCCATCCACCAGCCAAAATCAAAGCGGAAGGGACCGGGGAGGCCCGTCTGACCAAAGCTGAGCTAATTCAATTCTTCCTCTTGAGAATTTAAATAAGACTGAAACTGGACTGTCTGCGTTGGGCAATGGAGCAATAGAGTCAGAGCTGGGAGTGTGGCTACCCAGAGCCACATATTGACTCAAGGTAAGGGAGAACAGAACCAAGAGCCTCGTGGAGAAGGTTACCCACTGAGTGAGGGAAGGACGAGGTGCAAGAGAGGTGAGGGCACGGGCCCCAAAGACAGAGTTGCTAAAGGAGCTGGTGCACCAGAGCAGAGCCCCATCAACTCCTGGCACTGGTGGTCCCACCACTCAGAGGGCCTGCCTGTTCAGTGCTTTCTTTGATTCTGTGGGATTCCTGGTAGCAAGCTCCTCACCCTGTTCCCGAACTGTTGTGAGGAAGTTTCAGTCCCCGGGGGGTCAATTGTGCCCTAACATACAGGCACCAACTGCCTGAATGAGGCAGGATTTGATTCTCTTGTGGAACTTCTGTGGCAGGCACTCTGGTTGGACCAAAACTCAGCATCAATTTAGGGACAGAATTGCTGCTCAGTAAGCAGGATAACAGTCAAAATCCCTTGGGGGAAAGAGGCCACACAGTTGTAAGTGTAAAGCAGCAGGCCAGACCCAAAAGGCAGTCCTAAGTACGGCTAAACCCAGAAGGCTACTGGAGGCCTCCTGTGTGTGGAGAGGAACCCGAGACTTACAGAGAGCTTCTTAATGTTTCCCAAGGCCTCTGGATCCAGCTGTGCGATATCAATCCTCTGCAAGTCACTGGCCAATAACCGCATGCTCTGTGTGGAGGGGAGAGGGTTAACGTGGCACGTCCCTCAGGGCAGGAACCTCCACCCAGCAGCCCAGTGTGCTCCGGGGTCCCTCGATGTCCTGCACTTGTGGAGGGGGATGGCAAGGCAGGCAGGAGGGGAGTTAACCCGAAAGAGACAGTGCCGTCGGTGTTTATCACTGGGCCGATAGCTGGATCAGCTGAGTAGAAGGGGTGCACGTTAGCTTAGAAACGCCCTGCAGACCTCATCTGAGATAAACCATCCCCTCCGTCCCAGGAGCCGAGGTCAGCAACTTGCTCTGCCTGCTTCAGACCCCTCGAAGCTACACAGAGTGGAAGACACAGCTCGAGCTCCCCTTTCCAGACTAAGCACGCACGCACCCCGATAGTGCCCTCCTCTGCACGCCCTTTAATATCTCCCTTACTGCACACATCACATGTTACAGTTAATTGGGAGCCTAGCTTGACTACTGAACTGCTTCTCAAGGGCAGGAATGTCTTCTACATCTTGAACCTGCTACAAGACAGATGGGCAAATGTTAGTGGATGAACAAATGAACCCCAGAGCTGGGCAAGGATCTTCCCAGTCTGGAGCTCTAACCTGGGCGAGGAAGTGGTTCTGAGTCCTACAGAAATGTGGATATCAGAAGCCATGCAACCAAAGGCACTTTGGGTTTTGGGAGAGAAGTGGGTGATGGACAAGAGAAAGAAATGCTGAGTAAGCAGCACGCCATGGCCTGATCGCCCTCTGGAACACCTACCTCTCCGCCTCCCACTGGCACGGTGAGGAATATCTCTTTGCTGTCAGCAAGAGGACTGCCGTTTACAGAGACATTGTAAATCCGCTCTCTGGCTGCTGGAGTGCGCAGGCCTGGGGTCTTGAAGACCCTATAAAGTGGGGAAGTCTCTGTAAAGATGGCTTGGCAGACTGAATGACACCTTGACCCCATCTGGCCTCAAGCTGCAGTTTTCAAATCACACATTTCTAAGAAGGCGCATTCTAAATTTAGGGTTAAAAAGCAGTATTGACTAAACACAGCTGGAGGAAGGAGGTTGTAATTATCAAACATACATCTAGCGAAAGTTAATTCTTATCCATGTAAATTTTAGGTCCAAAGCTCCATATGGATACCAGCCAGCCATCCATCCATCCATCCATCCATCCATCCACAAAGTCAGAAATAAACTGTGTTAATATACTTCCAAGAGTGGCTAAGCGCTTCCATCAGGAGGACTTTTCCAGGGTCAAAGCTGGATGATTCAGAGATTACATCATTATATTAATTCCCAAAGTGACTTTCTCAAGACCTTTAAAATGCTGCCATCTATTTTTCCCTAAATGTCTTTTGCTATGTACTCATGTAAAAAAAAAACAATAAGCAGTTAAGGAAGAGAATTAGAAGTAGAAGGTAAGTCTTCCTCACTCTCCCCACTCCAGATAACCACTCTCAGTTCCTTATGCGTCCTTCCAGAAACTTTCTATCAAATGGGGTCATCTAGGACACGCTGCCCTGCCACCTGCTTTGGAGATGCTTGTGATCATGAAGCTCTTCCCCATCAGCACATGCGGATGTACTTATTTAATGGCTATACCCCATGTCCTATCTACTTGACCAGCACTATGGAAGGGATTAATTTATGCTATAAGAACATCCTTGTTTATACTGGTCTCCCAAAAGGTGGTGTCCATTTTCACTCCTACCAAGAGTATGGGAGAGTACCTACCAATTTAAAATAAACTTGATCAGAATCGGAAAAGACCAAAACAGTCACTAGAGGCCTCCTAGTCATCAGGGACAGGTAAAGAATCATTTTGTCACCAAAAACACGCAGATCTACACTCAGGGGAGAGGCAAACATTAGGAAACCCAGGCAGTTACCCTCCTCTGTTAGGGGCTTCCCACTATTTTCTTAAACACCCTTCTTTTCTGGCAAACATCAAATGTTGGGCTCCCACAAAAATCCAAGTGCTGCTGTCAATACTTACCTTGAGTCAAACCTGGGTGTCGGGCCCGGAGTTGGTTTCACCATAGACAACTCCAGTCGGCCCACAGCTGGGGTAACAGTGGCACAATGGTTTGACCTACAGGTGAGACATGACCATTAGGTACGCCAACTCTCAGGTCCAGGGACGGCAGCCGCAGAGGCAGGTAACACTGACCATGTCAGAGCCTATCCTGGGCACGTTACACACATTAGCTCGTGCAGCCCTCCTAACCACCCTCTGAGAAGCACCATGATCCTCATTTCCGGATGCAGAAACTCAGGCATATTGAGTTAAATAACTTGCCCAAGATCATACAGCCAATTAGGGCAGAGCCAGAACTCCGAACCCAGGCCGCCTGCCTCCAGAATCTGACTTATCAATCAAGCTAACGAATGAGGGGAAGGAGCCAGCCCCTCAGCACCCTGCAGGCCCCCCAGCTGGAGCTCCTGTCCTCCTGCCAGACAGCTCCCACTGCCCAGGGAGAAATGGGAGGAGCCCACCGCTTCACAGACACACGCCCCAGTGACTACTTTCCTGAGCCTGTTAAGAGGCAGCCCCTCCCCCCAACTCCCAGCATAAACAGTTCCAAGTCTACGGTGACTCATTATTTAGCAAGAACAGGAGGAATCTTTTTTTTTTTTTTTGCAGTACGCGGGCCTCTCACCGTTGTGGCCTCTCCCGTTACGGAGCACAGGCTCTGGACGCGCAGGCTCAGCGGCCATGGCTCACGGGCCCAGCCGCTCCGCGGCATGTGGGATCTTCCTGACCGGGGCACGAACCCGTGTCCCCTGCATCGGCAGGCGGACTCTCAACCACTGCGCCACCAGGGAAGCCCGAGGAGGAATCTTTTAAGAAACTAACTACAGGTAGGTGACAGCCACTTTGTGACCGACTGTGGATAGCTCTATACGTGGACTGTCAGGTAACTGAACAAAATATGCAGTGCTTACTCTGTGTTTCTGAGTCTTAATCTCCTTGTTTGCATTAAAAAAAAAGGAGGGGGGGAGATAGAGAACGTGGGCAGAAGAACCAGAGAAGGTGTTGGGTCAGACGGTTTCTAGAGGCCCCTCCAGCTCGGATACTGGAGGATTCGATGATGTGAAGCTCAACTTGAACACAAGTCACAAAAGCCCTTTACCAGCTATTTCTGCCATGATGAATGTGGTTCTCCAATAAAACCAAAAACACATCTAAATCTGGAAAACCTGTTACCTTTTACTTTTGCCTTTTCCTTGTATGGACTGAGTTCTCTTCTTGGATGGAGGACACCTTTTAACCTGAAGTCACAGGCAAATGAAACTGAGGTTACAAAAGGCCCTGCAAAGGGGAAAGGTAAGGGAAAGGGGTACCAGCTCTGGAAAAGAAAACTAATACCGAACATCAGAAGGTCTATCTCACAGAATTCACAGTGACTTAAATAATTCTGAACATAATTGATCAACTAAGAATCTATACTGCCTGAGTCTTCAGAATAGAGGCCTTTGACTGAGAGTGAAGGTAAGTGTCTTCTGGACTGAGTACAGCCTGGTTGGTCTCCCCACCCCACTCCCACCCCCTCACAAAGTGCTGCTGTGATGGTCACTAAGGGCACCCAGGTGCCCAATCCAAGGAACCCTCAGCAGTCCTCACCCTTGCTGAGTCCTCAGAGGTACCTGACAGGAATCACTCTTTACCTGCTGACATCCTCCCTTGTTTCTAAGATCCACCCACCTCCCCACTTCTCTGGCTGGCCCTCTACAGGCTGCCTCACGAGCTCCTCTTTCTACCTTCCCTCCTAGGGTCCATCCTCAGCCTCCCCTCCACGTTCTCCCTGTACAACCTCATCGACTCCCTCGCTGGGACAACCACCTAAAGATCTGGGAGTCGTTGTCTCTCAGTCTCTTACTTCTGCCTGAGCTCCAGGCTGAGATTTCTGTCAGGGCGAGCTGTCCTGGAGAAGTACTGAACACTCAGCAGGCCAAACAACTGACACAGGGACTGCTCCCCTTAGCCCTAACCCAGCACTCCTCCTCCTCCTGTGCCCCACATGCCACCGGATGGCAGTTCCCTAGACTAGAAACCACCTAGTCATCTCTGGTCCCTCCTTCCCTCTACCAGTCTTGCCTACTCTCCATTATAAAACTTATCGCAGAACCATCCCTTCTCTTTTTACAGGGTCAGTGCCTCAGTTCAAGAATTACAGCAGCCTCTGCATGTAAATCAATGAAGTTAGAACACACCCTCACACATGCACAAAAATAAACTCAAAATGCCTTAAAGACTTAAACATGAGACATGGCACCACAAAAGTCCTAGAAGAGAGCACGGGCAAAACATTCTCTAACATAAATTGTACCAGTGTTTTCTTAGGTCAGTCTCCCAAGGCAATAGAAGTAAAAGCAAAACTAAACAAATGGGACCTAATCAAACTTACAAGCTTTTTGCACAGCAAAGGAAACCATAAAAAAAAGGAAAAAGCCTACGGAATGGGAGACTATATTTGCAAATGATGGGACAGACAAGGGCTTAATCTCCAAAATATACAAACAGCTCATACAACTCAACAACAAAAAAACAAACAACCCAATCGAAAAATGGGCAAAAGACCTTAATAGACATCTCTCTAAAGACGACATGCAGATGGCCAGTAGGCACATGAAAAGATGCTCAACATCATTAATTATTAGAGAAATGCAAATCAAATCCACCTCACACCGGTCAGAACGGCCATCATTAAAAAGTCTACAAATAAATGCTGGAGAGGGTGTGGAGAAAAGGGAACCCTCCTACCCTATTGGTGGGAATGTAAGCTGGTACAGCAACTAGGGAAAACAGTGTGGAGGTTCCTCAGAAAACTAAAAGACAGAATTACCATATGATCCAGCAATCCCACTCCCGGGCATATACCCGGACAAAACTGTAATTCAAAAAGATACATGCACCCCTATGTTCATAGCAGCACTATTCACAATAGCCAAGACATGGAAGCAACCTAAATGTCCGTCGACAGAGAAATGGATAAAGAAGATGTGGTACATATATACAATGGAATACTACTCAGCCATAAAAAAGAACAAAATAATGCCATTTGCAGCAACATGGATGCAACTAGAGATTATCCTACTAAGTGAACTAAGAGTCAGAAAGAGAAAGGCAGATACCATATGAGATCACTTATATGTGGAATCTAAAATATGGCACAAATGAAACTATCTACAAAACAGAAACAGACTCACAACATAGAGATCAGACTTGTGGTTGCCAAGAGGGAGGGGGATGAGGGAGGGAAGGACTGGGAGTTTGGGATTAGTATATGTAAACTATTACATATAGGATGGATAAACAACAAGGTCCTACTATATAGCACAGGGAACTATACTTAATATCCTGTGATAAACTGTAATGGAAAATATACAAAAAAGAATGTCTCTACGTGCATAACTGAGTCACTTTGCTGTACAGCAGAGATTGGCATTACACTGTAAATCAACTAAACTTCAATTAAAAAAAAAATTAAAAAAAAAAAGAGAATTACAGTAGCCTCCTGACTGGTTCCCTTGTCTCTAGTTTTTCCTCTCTCCCGTTTATCCCGAATCCTATTCTGAAATACCTATCTGGTCATGTCATTTACCAAGACCTACCTCATGAAACTGCAAATTCCAAGTTTGGCACACAAGGCCATTCATTTTCTGGCCCCTGCTCTCCCCAGATCACCCTCACAGTTTACACCCCAGCCATACCAAACTGCTTCCTGTTCCTTAAAGGGCACTTTCATTCCTCTTCCTGGAATTCCCTTCCCTTTCTTCTCCAGCTAGTGAAATCTCACTCATTTTAAAGGCTGTGCCCAAGGGTGCTGGGGGAGCATACTTTAAGTATTTCCTTTTTCTCCTGACAGGCTCCAGCCCTGAATCAGAGTGCCTACTTACTCTTGCAGTTTGAGGATTCTTATTTTTATTTTCTTCCTCTTCTTCTTCCATTATCATGTCATCCACTTGCATCACCTTTCGTGCTATAAGAAAGTTTTAACAGAGTGATATTTCTCATGGGAATAAACTTTTATGCATTCACATTTCTTATAGGAAATAAAACTTATGCACTCTTAGGCTGTAATCAAGAAATAGATCCAATATAAAGATGACTTTAAAAAAAAAAGAGGGTATAGACAAAAAAGAGGGTCTCAAGAGTGGTTAAGAAACCCCATATAATGCTTTGTACGGCAGCCCAGCATTCTGAATATGAGTGCAGACCCTGGAGTCAGACAGCCTTGAGCTTGAGGCCTGGCCCTGCCTCTGACTAGGTCACATAGCTTTCATGGTG
Source organism: Lagenorhynchus albirostris (assembly GCF_949774975.1). Taxonomy (NCBI): domain Eukaryota; kingdom Metazoa; phylum Chordata; class Mammalia; order Artiodactyla; family Delphinidae; genus Lagenorhynchus; species Lagenorhynchus albirostris. The sequence goes on from NC_083096.1 coordinate 156,024,894, forward strand.
ATCATCTAAAAGGGGGAGCCACTTCATAGGGATATGATGAGACCTGGAATGTGTGCCCCACAAAAACACGGTCTTTGTTATTCATCCCAAACCCTAGAGTTGCGCCTACTGTATAAGTGCTTATTAAATATTTGTGGGACAAATGAATGTAAAGTCCCTTGGATGGTACTGAACACATTATAAGTATTACTATTTATTATAATAAAATACTATTTATAAATAATAAATTATTACAACTATCATCTTAGAAGGAAAAGGGATACGAGGGATGTTTAAGATGGATGATAACGGAGGAAATAATACCAATTTTTAAATATTTAAGGGGTTGTCATATGGAAGACAGCTCTATGGGACCTCAAAGAGCAGAACCAGTATCAATATGTAGATACCACAGGAAACTCTGGTTCAAAATTAGAAAAAACGTTCTAACCATTACAGCTGTCTATTGATGACAGGTAGTCTCACTGCTAAATACGTACAACCATGGGCTAGAAAATCCCAAGCAGGGATTCCATAGAGAAATTTAATTATAGGAGGAGAGATCAGACTTAATGACTTTTAAGCTTTTTTTTCTCCCTGACACAAATAAGAATCTAAGTATATTTACCTTAAAAAAAAAATAGCTTACAATGTAGTTGAAGTCCAGTGGTCGAGAGGACACAAAACCAATTTCTACTGTTGTTTGACCTGGGTCCCAGTGTGTTCAGTTCCCAGTGGTGAAATCGGAAGACCAGCCCCCCACATCCCACACACCAAATAAGGAAAAAAAAAAAGTGGAATTCAAAAGAGAAATTGGACATTACCTAAATGTAGAAATAACCCAAAGCGACCTAACAGATTGCAGATTTGCAGCTAAGGAACTAACTCTAGGAACACCCAAGTCCAATTACGTCACAACCTTGCTGGGGCAGGCCTGGAACATGACACTAGGAAAGTGAAAATCCCATCATGCCGTCTTCATGCTACAGGACAGCTCTGATGGAAGGCAAGCTGGAACAAGAATTGGACGGTGTTTCTGGCTTGGCCCAGTGGAGAAGGTGCCCGCTTGGTGGGCAGCCCCAAACTCCAGGTCTTGGGTCAGGCTCATCCTCACCGGAGTTGGATGCATTGAGCTACTGGAGCTTAATGACAGTGACATCACGTCCATAACAGAACTCACCCTGGCCTGAGTCTATGCTCACTAATTACAACCCAGCTTCCCCCAAACTTACCCTTTAAGATAGTGTTTCTCAGAGTGTTGGACGTGTATGTGAGAGAATTTTCCACAGATGGGTCAGTGAATTGAGCAACATGGAATGACATGCTTAGACAGTTGGTCCTTTCACAATGCTCTTTGAACCCTTCTGATCACATCAGGGAGAGTCTTGGCCGGCACTAACGTGTCTTGTAGCACCTCTCCAAACCTTGCTCACCTCTCTAACTCAGGGAAGCAAGCAGGCAACACTGTTTGGTTTCCAGCACAGCTTTTGTTTTTCTTCTTTCACCTTCACTTTAGCTCACACATTGGTCTAAAGAGTTCGGTTAGTTATCAGTCCTGCATATCATTAACTGAATGCAGAGGCTAAAATCAAATTTTTGGATTTGCAAGGCTGAGGACCAGGCATTAGAGGGAAGAGGTTCCTCCAGTGAGGTCTCCCCAAGCAGCCAGCCAACCACACTAGGCCTTCATTCTCTCCGTTCAACAAGGGGTTTTGAAAAGTACTCACTTTTGGCAGATTTCAGGGGTGTCTGAACAGCTTCTGCTGTTAGTTTGTTTATTTCTGTGATATCCAGGTCAGCCTGTAATGAACACAGCCAGAAAACAAAAGGTATATTCCATCAAATACGAGGAACAATATTTTAAGATTAAAAACATTAATTAAAAAACATATTCTTGGGACCTCCCTGGTGGCGCAGTGGATAGGACTCCGTGCTCCCAATGCAGGGGGCCCGGGTTCGATCCCTGGTCAGGGAACTAGATTCCACATGCATGCCACAACTAAGAGTTCACATGCCACAACTAAGAAGCCCATCTCCCGCAACTAAGGAGCCCACGAGCTGCAACTAAGGAGCCTGCCTGCCGCAACTAAGACCCCACACAACCAAATAAATAAATAAGTAAAATATTAAAAACAAAAAAACCCAAAACATATTCTTTGATACATACAAAAGATTGTTATGTTAGTTATACTACAAAATATTGAACTTCCGTAAACCCACCATACTAACGAAGGCCTAAAACATTGCCAATTACTTGCTTCTAGGCTATGTATTTTTCCCTGTTCTATTTCCTTGCCTCTCCTCGAAAGGTGACCAGTCTCCTAATTCTGTCATTCCTTAGAGATAACCACTATCATCACTCCATTTGCTTGAAAGAAAGTGTGTGTGTGTGTGTTTCTCCACAAATGTGTATGTGCTTAAACAATATTTTGTTTGCTTTTGTTTTTGATCACTATTTGTGGTTGTAGATAATTTGTTTTCACTGCTATGTAATATCTATCACGATGGATTTGTCCAATCTCCTCTCAACAGTATTTTGCTATTACAAACACTGTTACTTTCAACTGTCTTATACATGTGTCTGATGCACACCTGTCCAAGTTTTCTCTTGGCTATATACTTAGGGATGGGGCATTACAGGGTTGTAGGGTACACAAGTGTTCAGCCTTAATATTATGCAAAATTGTTTTCCAAAGTGATTGTACTTGTTTACATGCCAGGAGCAAACAAGTTCCTAATGACCCATATTCTCTACCACACTTGATGCTATGTCAGCCTTCTCATTTTTTCCCTCCAGCTTTATTGAAGTATAATTGACAAATAAAAGTCTAACATATTTAAAGTGTACAACACGAGGATTTGTGATACATACACATTGTGAAATGATTACCACAATCAAGTTAATTAACACATTCAGCACCTTACATAGTTACTGTAAAAAAATTTTTTTTATTTTTTAAAGTCTAGAGGGCCAAAAGTTTTTCTACTCTGCCCCTGGGGCCTTCAAAAAGGCTTCCAGTCGCCATTCTAATTAAATTTGTTCCCCGTGGTAACTATATGTATGGGAATAGGCATAAGCGGGCATGATTCACAGGCCTTTCCTTGCAGGGCACGTGTGAATATCAGAATAGTCGTTACAGACTAGGAATGACACAGGTTTCATCTCTGGGCTGGCAGAGACTACATGGAGTACTCAGACGAGGATTCTGAAGCTGTCAAGGCTTAGCTTAGAAAGTGCTGTGCTAGACAGACGAGTGCTGTCTGAAACGGATGATGGAATGGAAAGTGGCTACTGAACATTTGAAATGTGGCTGGTGCGTCTGAGGAACTGAATACATATAATTAATTTAAAGAGCTACACGTAGTTGGTGGCTACTGTAACAGACAGTGCAGATCTAAACTCTTTACTCTGCCTCATCTAGCAGGCCAGGTCACCGTGTAATGATGCAGGGGCTTAAAGGAACTTGGACTTTAGGCTTTCTACTTCCCCTGAGAAGGTCCGGGCAAAGAGCTGCAAGGAACCTGCCAAGAAAAGAACTACCTCTCTTTATAAACCTTGAAATTATCTGGGCTTCATGTTCTCAGCATTTGACAACTATAATTTTTTTGTTGACACAGATACTTCCCCTCTGGAACCTCTTCCACAGTCAGCACCCACTGGTTGAATTTTGTGAACAGACTAAACTTAAAACTAACCAACAGTTCAAAAATAGGAGAAGTCACTTACTGTTGCTGCTTCCTCCAGCGCCCGCTTGTTTCCTCCAAGGGCTTTGAAAAGAACGTTTTGTTTAGTTACTATCAGATTCTAATAATTTAAATAATAAACCATCCTCCCTAATATGACCACTTACTTTTCTTACACTTGACCAGATTAAGCCCTTGATCCAACACTCAGGAGCCTTTACAACCTAGTTTAATCTCTCTCCAAGCTTGACTGTTCCCCTCATGGCTTATTCTAGGTTCCACCACACCAAAGTGCCTGTTATTTCCCAAATGTGCCACTGTCTCTCATGACTCAGTGCCCTGGTACTTATTTCCTCTGCCCGAAATATTCCTCTGCACCCAAAAAATTTCTAATTCATACTTCAAAACTCAGCTCAAATGCAAACTCTGCTTATTTTTCTCTCTCAGCAGATCGCTGCAATGTGCTGAGTTAGTTGCTCTCTATCGTCACATCCAACAACTACTCAAAACTGTAAAAGTGCCCTGCCTTGAACTGAACTCTTTGAGGACAGAGATAATACCCATAGCTTCTGGCAAAAATATGTCACACAGGGCTGCCCTGGTGGCGCAGTGGTTGAGAGTCCTCCTGCCGATGCAGGGGACATGGGTTCGTGCCCCGGTCCGGGAAGATCTCATATGCCGCGGAGCGGCTGGGCCCGTGAGCCATGGCCGCTGAGCCTGCGCGTCCGGAGCCTGTGCTCCGCAACGGGAGAGGCCACAACAGTGAGAGGCCTGCGTACCACACACACACACACACAAATGTCACACAGTAAGTAGGGAGTAAATGTGTATTGAATGAAGAGGCCTTTGCAGATTTAGATGTAGAATAAAAACTTAGGTTAGGTCCTCTGGCTGGAAAAACTGGTAGTATCCCCTATAATAGTTAAGAACTCAGGCTTTGGAACCAGAATGCCTGGTTCAAGTAGACTCTGTCACTAACTAGCTTATGAGACTTTGAGCAAAGTAAACAATCTCTGTGCTTTAATCTTGTCTATAAAACAGGGATAATATTAACAATTAATATGGTTGTGATGAGGATGAAATTAGTTAATATATGGAAAACACTTGGTACGGTGCCTGTCTGCCATAGAAAGCACTATATAAATGTGCTCATTGACCACTACTCTATTCTCTTTAGTAGTACTCATAATTTTAAATATATAATCATGTCCAAATTTTAAAAATGATCCTTCTCTACTAACTTGTAAGTTCCTGGAGGCAAGGACAACGCCTGTTTTATTTCCCAATGCATCTTCAGCACCTAGCATTGTGCCTAACACATGCTCAGTGAATATTTGCAGAGATGCACAAATAGGTTAATAAATAAAAGGGGAAGTCAAAAGCATCACTGAACGTCTACTATGTGAACAGAACATGCATTTCTATCCAGGAAGGAGGCTATATACTGGGTAAAGAACAATAAGGAAAACGGTAAAAGTAAGGGTAGCCCAGCAAAAGGACAGCCTTTTGCCTTTCCTTGGACATTTAGCAAGGGGGTGGGGAACAGGCTGGGATTTTTCTCTGGCCAGGAAAACTCTTGAGTCCTGCACTTCACAATTTGATATGCCCATTTTAAATTGGCATTTTCCCTAAGCTGCAGGAAGACCTGCTTGGGATTATCCTTCCAACTGAGGTCTGGTAATAAACCAAGCCACTCATTCATTTTCAAAGGGTTGGATAAAATATCCCCCCCCCGCCCCCCCAAAAGAGTATTTCATGACACGTGACATCTATGTCAAATTCACATTTCAGTGTGTCCATAAGTAAGTTTTTATTGTAAAACAACTATGCCCATTCATTGCAGCTGTTTTGGAACCATAACAGCAAAGTTGAGTAGTTTCGACAGCGAACCCTCTGGCCTACAAAGCCTAAAATATTTATTATCTGGTCCTTTAGAGAAAACGTTTGCCTGCCTGCAGAGGTAGATGAGGGTAAGAGCTAAGGAGAAAAGTAAAGCCGGGAGGTGAGACAGGGAGTGGGGGGAAGGAGTAGGGCTGCAGTTTCCTACAGCGATCTTGGAAGACCTCACTAAGAAGACGAAGGCTGCCATGGTAACCACAGCAGGGCTCCAGGCCGAGGCCTGGGGAAAGACTAGCAGCTCTTACCGAAGTAGTCGAGCCAGTTCATCTCGCGCAGCGCCTTGGGGAGTCGCAGGATCTCGATGTTGTACAAGTTATCCATCTCCTTGAGGAGGTTCTGCCTGTCTGACTGAATCTGCTTGGATCGTATTTGCACTGCGAGAGGGCAGAGCGGACGGGACACGGGTCACCCGGCGGGCGAATGCGGCCTGGGATCCGTGCTACCAGCGCCCCAATCCGCCAGCACCCCGCGACCGCCCCAGGTGCTAGCGACCACCCGGGCTCCGCCCCTTACCTTCACGGTCGAAGTCCTTAAGAAAAGAGGCGAGCTTTCGGCTCCGTACCGAGCTGGTCTTGGTCACCCGACTGCCGCCCTTCCTAGCCGGAGCCATGGCGCTTCGATGGAGGCTGCGGGGAGAGGGGGCCGAGCCACAAGGCGTCAGCGGCGGAGACGGGGAGGGACAAGGGGCCGCAAAGGTGAGGGAGAGGGCGGAGGGCACCCCAGGGGCTTTGGAGGGGGACCCCTGCCCTTCGGGGCCTGGGCATAAAAGATCTGCGAGGCACCCACCTGTGGGTCCCGAAACAGGGGCTGAGAAAAACCTGGCTGCTTCAGCTGAGAGAGAGCGTCTCCGGGGCTAACCGGACGTGCGACCGCCGCCACCAAATTCAAACTGCCACAGTCTGACCAGTGAGAAGCCGCCGTCTTAGGAGGATCCCACAATAACCAATCACAGGGAAGCTCTGCGATCGGACAGCCAGTCCACGTGTAGGACTACAGTACCCAGAAGGCATTGACGGCATATTTTCGCGACTCGGTAGCCATGTTGGGGCATGCGTAGAGAGACTCGGAGGCAGGCTGGGGCCCTTGGAAGGTTCTTAAACTTTGATTGCTTTAGCTTTAAGTTTTCCCGCTGGTTTAGGGAAAGCGACCCGCAGCCTCAAGGAGAGGAGACAAGCTTCTGGCTCCGGACGCACGGATAGGCCCGGGGAACCCGTAGTCTAAAACAGGAAACTGCCCGAACCCGGACGAGCCTCCTCCGAGCGATAGTCAGGAAACGCTTCCCGCGGTGGGAAACAAGGGTCCTGCCTTCCGAGAGCCCCTCTAAAGGTAAGACAACGCCTTGCCTTAGAAACTCCTGTCGGGAGGAGTAGACGGCCCTACCTGAGGAAACGCTGTTCTCACCTGCGAACGGAAATAACTCCCACCCATGACCCGGTCCTTCCCCTATCGATTTGGAACCCTAATGCTTTTTTTGTTTTTTTGTTTTCCTTCCCCCAACGGAAGATGACTCAAGACCAGCCTTTGCTCGCGGTGCAGGAGGCCCTGAGGAAGTGCTTTCCCGTGGTGGAGGAGCAGCAGGGCCTGTGGCAGAGCGCTCTCAGGGACTGCCCGCCCCTCCTGGCCTCCCTCAGCAACCTGGCAGAGCAGCTGCAGGCCGCACAGAACCTGCGATTTGAGGATGTGCCGTCACTTCGGGCCTTCCCCGACTTACAGGAGCGGCTGAGGCGCAAGCAGCTGGCGGCTGGTGACACCCTCCTGGACAGGCTAGGGGAGAGGCTGTAAGAGGCTCAGTGGCGCTCGCTCTTGGCGGAAAGATTTTAAAACTGGGTGTTAAATAAGCTAGGATCAGTCGGAAGGGTGTTTTTCTTCTTACTTGAGAGCGTGGTATTTAGGGATATGTCAACCTTACGTCCTTTCCGTTTGTTGCAATGGGATCTCTGTCAAGAAGGCATTTTCTGGGACCTCCCTTGTCAGACTAGGCGTGACAGTGGTGGACTTAGTAAAAGTGATCAAAGCAGGACAGAAGAGCAATGGGGATCGCTTATTGGCCCTCCTCTATAGCCTTTCTTAGGTAAAAAGCAGTGAGGAGCTATACTGTAAACTTATTAGGTGCCAGCGCTGAGGGTTCTACATACATTATCTCATAAAATCTTTTCAACACCTCTTTGACTTAACCTCACTTAATTAATTTTTCCGGTGAGGAAACTGAGGCTCAAGCAGATTGCCTATGGTTGTGCAGTTAGTAAATAGTAAGACTGGGATTCTAACCCAAGTATGCCTGACACCAGGGCCACTTGTTCTGCTGTTCATTGGTGTCTGCGTGCCCGGAGTAGCACGTCTCTAAGCTCTTACTATGCCTAGTGTTAGACCCTCTACCTTAGAGTTACAGGTAATTGAGGATAGAGAAGAGACAGGGCACGTATGGCCTTTCCTTGACCAGGACAAGAGAAGGTTCTAGTGTGTAGAGTCTGTGCCATAGACTAATAGGAAACTGTCAAAGATGGGGCCTTCTTTGTATTCGTTTGTACAAAAAACATTTTATTAAGCACCTGTGGGATGCCAAGCACAGGTGCTAGGAATACAATAATGAAGCAGACTTAGTTCCTAAGCTGAGTAAAAGAGAGAGACAAGACAATCAATTAAATTAGGTCACGGTACGTTCTAAGATTGTGAACTTTTATTTCAATTGATTACGTGTTTGTGTGTGAGTATCGGGCTGTTACTTTTAAGTCTGTTTTTTCATTGTGAGTCACAGTCAAACATTTTTGAAAGCTGCAGTTCTAGGCTAGGGACTGCCTTGCCCTTTGGGAAGTTGTAGCCTTCGTCTTGGTGGCTGGGCCCCTTGGAGTCACCAATGGAATAATAACAAAATTTACCATAAGCTAGGCACTTCGCGAAGCACTTAATATGCATTGTTGCATTTACTCTTCACAGCAATCCTTTTCATTCATTGGACAATTGTTTGTTGTTCTGTCTGCCGGTCTCGATGTTTTAGGTACTTAGGATGCACAGTGAACAAAAGAGACTGTTTTTATTCGTGATTGAGAATAAGTAACTTTCCTAAGATCCACAGTAGTCTGGGTGTGTCAAGAGCCCAAATCTTACCTATTCAAGAATTCACTAGGATGGGGCACGAGGTAGCCTGAGAACACTGCTGGTTTGTTGCTTCAGTTTCCTCTTGCTTATTCCTTTCACGTACATTGCATTGGACTGTGTGTGAGCATTTGCTGTCCTGTATGGCAGCCCCAGAAGGGCCGCTTGGTCTTTACTTTCTTTGGCAGCTGGGAATAACATCATCACACAGCTTTGAGAGCCATGTAACTTCAGCCTCTCCATCTTTAAGTCAGTTCTGAATTCTTGAGCCACCCCTGCCTCCAAGGCACCATCATCAATCTCCGTAGACGAACGGATCTCATTTGGAGCAGTTTTTCCCACTGGGATGTGTGGCAGTAAATATCTGGAGACGTTATTGATTGTCACACCTTGGGAACGGTGGAGGCATGGTGTGTTCTTGTCATCTAGTAGGTAGAGATCGGGGATGCTTCTGAACATCCTGCAATGCACAGGGCAGCCCTCCCCCACAAAGAATCATCTGGTCCAAGATGTCCTTAGTGCTGAGGTTAAGGAACCTGGCCTTAGGCCTTTCTCATGATGTTGCCTGATATCAGACTCTTCCCCCAGAGCCGCCCTCCTCAAGGTGCGCGATGTAGTCAGCAGCCACGTGGAACACGTGCTTCAGATCTATGAGCAGCATGCAGACATGATCAGCCTCGATGCTGTCCTGCAGGCTTCAGCTGCAAGCCCCTCTGTGGCTGAAATGTTGGAGTGGTTACAGGATATCGAGAGACATTATCGAAGTTTGTATCCTTTGTACACATTTCAGGTAGTTCCAGAACTGTTCCAGGAAGTCTTTTTAATTTCAGTTTTCACAAGATTGCCCAAAAATATACAGTATGGGTCAGTTCTCTTTGGTTCTTGAACTTGGATTCTTTCTGCATTCCTTTGTACAGTCATTCCTTAAATCACTTATTGAGTAACTGCTCCCTGCCAGGCGTTGCTCTAGGTGCTAGAAGATAGGCATTAAAAAAAGGAAATTATATAGAGTGTCAGATGGTGATAAGTGCCTTGGAGAAAAATAGAGCAGGGAATGAGGAAAGCGAGCGGTGAGGGTGGGCTTGTGGTTTTAAATAGGGTGGTCTGGGAAGGCCTCACTGAGAAAGTGGTATTTGAGAAAAGACCTGAAGAGGGTGAGGGAGAGAACCATGGGGGTATTCGGGGGAAGAGTGTTCCAGGTAGAAGAATCAGCAAGCGTGAAGGCCCTGAGGTGACAGCGAGCCTGGTATGTTCAGGAAGTAGCAAGGCGGCCAGTGGGGCTCGAGCCGAGTGAAAGGGGGGTGGTCTAACAGGAGATGTGGTCAGAGAGGCAGAGCTAGGCCTGGTGGGGCCTCCAAGGTCTTTGAAAGGATTTTGGCTTTTACTCTGAGTGAGATGGAAAGCTATAGAAGGTTTTGAGTAGAGGAGTAACCTGATCAGATCTATGTTTTCAAAGTATCACCCAGCTATGTTCTGAGGAAGGACTTGGGTGGAAGCAGAAAGACCTGTTAGTTGGAGTTCTCTCACCTTTTTCCTCTCAATTCTTGCCTGTTAGTCGCATCTACCCTCTGGCTGGAGTTTCTACCTTCATTTGAATCACTCCCAAGCCAACCTTTATTCTTGCCTCTAGTTTTGATTTTCAGTTTCCTGCAGATGCCTCCCACTGGAATCTCGCGGAACTGCAAGCTGAAATGGAGAATTGAAATCCTCCGTCCAGCGCTCCTGTGCAGCTCCTGTTTCCTTAAGTTGTAGCATCAAACCTGTCTGATCGCTTAGGCTGGAAACGTAAGCAGCATTTCCCCCTTCCTGCCGTTTTCTGCTTGCAGCGTAGCAGCAGCGTGGGCAGTGGGAGCAGTAGCTGGGGCCGCCCTCACTGAGCGCTTGGTGCGCCAGCTGCCGTGGTGAGAATGCTTGCACTCAGCTGTTAAGTCCTTCCATTCTGTTTCCTTGGTGCTTCTTGTAGTTTCCTTCTCTAGCCCCACTGACTCTACCATTGTTTCTCACTTGGACCCTTAGTCACATGCAGTCTCTAGACAGGTTTCTCTGACCCTGGCTTCTTTCCCTCTAAGCCACCCCCGGGTAGTGGCCTCACCCCGCAGATCTATCTTCCGGAAGTCTCGTTTTGATCCTGTTGCTTGTGTAGGAGTTTTCAGTAGCTTCTGGTGCTCTGAGAACGAGAACCCCCGTGCTGGTCTTTGTGTTCTGGCTCCACCTGCCCTCTCAGCCACCTTTCCTGCTACTCTGCACATCGTTCCATGCCAGCCGCACTGGAAATGTCCTGCCCCTGAATCCATTATGTGCTGGAATGCTCCTCCTGTCCTCTAAAGGCGATGAACTCATCCTCTGAACTTCCACTGAGTTTTATCTTTCCTGTCATTTAGAGTCTTTTCAGTTTCTGTTTTTTTCTCACCACGGTGAGATCCCAGATTGCAGGGACAGTGTTTCTGTCCTTTTCCCTGTAGCCCAGAGCCATGTGTGTAAAGAAGGGCTCGGTAAAGATGTGTAGCAGAGGCGAGTCCTGCCCACCTGGTAAATGTAGCAGTAGCTGCGCTTTCACTTTTCTCGCTCCCAGGAGCTCTCTCCAGGGTATTTTCTTCCTTCAGCATATTTCATTTTCTTTTTGAGCACCTTCCTTAACTCCCAGGAAGGTACCTGAAGAGGAAGTACCTTCTGTCCTCAATCCAGTGGGGAGACTTGGGAAACATCCAAGCTTTGCCCAAAGCCTGGGACCGAATTTCGGAAGACGAACACCCAGACCTTGTACGAGGTACTGGTTTTCATTTAGTCCTTCGTGTCTCCTCCCCTCCTTTCTTTCTGTGTCTCACCTCTTTGAAAGCATGTAGAGATGCCCTCATGGTGCCTTTGTAGCTTTTACAAATCTGATGTTTTGTGTTTTCTGGAGAGGTGGTATGCCATGTGTTCTCTCTTCCTGTTCCAGATATCCTGTTGAATGTTTCCTTCTTCCTGGAAGAGTGAAGAAGCCGTGTGTTTATCGGGAGACTAGGGGGACGCAGTTGAAGACCGACCTTACTGCGCTCTGATATTTCTAAAGAAATGTCAGCATTGCAACTGGACTTATTGGAAATGTCAGTGCCTAGAGCCTGAGGATTGTACTGGATGTTGGGTCTTCTTCATGCCAGGTCCTGGGTGAGGGCACATGGTCACACCTTGCCCTTTCCTAAGGCTCAGGGGAGTGGACAGAGACAGAGAGGATGCAGGAAAGGCCGTGCAGAAGAACACTGGGTGCAGAAGCAACAGCCACAGAAGTGGTAAGGAAGGAAAGGACAGGGGTAGAGAGTGCCGCTGCCCCCAGCATCATCCGAAGCTCTGAGCCTCGTTGACACCAGGTCCTGGTTTCGTGTATTTGTGTCAGTATCCAACTCCTTGATGAAAAAAAGTGGCTTTGATGATTTAAAGAAGGAAGGGGTGGGACTTCACTGGTGGTCCAGTGCTTAAGAATCCTCCTTCCAATGCAGGGAATACAGGTTTGAACCCTGGTCAGGGAACTAAGATCCCACATGCCGAGGGGCAGCTAAGCATGCGTGCCACAACTAGAGAGAAGCCTGCGTGCTGCAACGAAAGATCCCGTGTGCCGCAACTAAGACCTGACACAGCCAAATAAATAAATAGATATTTTAGAAAAATAAAGAAGTAGACGGCTTCCCTGGTGGCGCAGTGGTAGCGAGTCCGCCTGCCGATGCAGGGGACACGGGTTCGTGCCCCGGTCCGGGAAGATCCCACATGCCGCGGAGTGGCTAGGCCAGTGAGCTATGGCCGCTGAGCCTGCGCGTCCTGAGCCTGTGTTCCACAACGGGAGAGGCCACAACAGTGAGAGGCCCGCTTACCGCAAAAAAAAAAAAAAAAAAAAGAAGTAGAGGTGATATTGGTGGAAAACAGTTACTGTTTTCGAATTGCAGTAGCTCCTTATCATCAAAACAATTTCAGTTTCCAGAGCCTACCACCAGGGGGAGGTGGTGCAGCATGAATTATTCTGAATGCTTTGTGTTTGGAGGGGTTCTCTTGTTGCTCTTACTATCTGAGAGTAAGTAACTGGGGATAGTGGGACTCCTCAAATAACAGTTTTTTGTTTTTTGTTTTTTTTAAACCAAAGCCGGTGACTGACTTGCTACAGTTCTCTGATCTTGGGGTGGCTGCGTGGATGGGAGAACACCAGCTCACAGTCAGGTGTTCAGGGTTGGGTTTCTGAGGCCCAGTGCCTTCATCAGTGAAATGGTCGTGGTACTTCCCGACCTGTCAACTTCCTGGGCTGGTGTAAAAATCTGGGTCATTGGATGTAAAGAGGCTTAATAAAGAATATAGATATTTTTCAAAATGAAAATGACTTTTTTCGTATTACAAAAGTGATATATGCTTTTTAAAAAACAGTAGAGGGCTTCCCTGGTGGCACAGTGGTTGAGAGTCCACCTGCCGATGCAGGGGACGCGGGTTCGTGCCCCGGTCCGGGAAGATCCCACATGCCGCGGAGCCATGGCCGCTGAGCCTGCGCGTCCGGAGCCTGTGCTCCGCAACGGGAGAGGCCACAACAGTGAGAGGCCCGCGTACGGAAAAAAAAAAAAAAAATTGTAGAAAACGTTTAAAATGCAGAAAAGTATAAAACAAGGTCCACCAGAGATATTTTGTTAAGTATCTTTTTAGTGTCCATAGTCACAAGTTTTTTTAACAAAACAATTAGGGTGTTATTGATAAATATTGTTGTTTAAATTATCTTTTAAAAAATCTTAATATAGTTTGGCCAGTTTTTCATATCTGTGAATATAGCTCAACACAATTATATACCATTTTATGAATGTATTATAATGTTATATTTTACATGTATTTTTTTAAGTCATCATGTTTTTCTACCTGTAAGGATAATACATTCTGGCTGTGAAAGATTGAAGTATTACAGAAAGTGAAAAATGCACAATGTCCACCTACCAGATACGTAATCATTTTTAATAATGTGGTGTATATTCTTCCAGGAATTTTTTTTTCTTCCAGAAATTTAAAAAAATCTATTCTATCACATATATAATAATTGTAAATAACTTAACTCAAGACATTTGGGTATCAGGTCTTATGATGTGCTGTGGGTACAGAGGTGAAGGAGAGCCCTGAAAAGATTTATAGTTAAACCAGGGAAAGATTTAAACCAGTGTTTCTCAAGTTTGAAAATGTATGTAAATCACTGGTATCTGGTTAAAATTTAGATTCCCATTCTGTAGGTCCTGGGGTGGGGCCCTGGACTCTGCATTTCTAACGAGGTCCCAGGTGATGCTGATGGTCCAAGGACCAGCCTTGAAGTGGAGAGATTTAAACTGTAAGATAATAATGCTGTATTTGACAGAATTCCATGAGAGAATAGAGGTGACAGCCAACTGCTTGTGGGACTACTTCGTGGTGACTGTGACATCTGAGTCAGGCCTTGAGGCTCAGAAAGGAGTGCAGGGTGCTGCACGTACAGGGACAGTCTAAGCAAAGGCAGTATTTGAGAAAGAATGGAAGCTGATACCTCCTGGAAGTGTGTGGGCATTGTGCTTGTGGCTTATACCCCCTAGAACTGGAAGCATTAACAGTTGACTATAGCAAGTCACTGGAGTTCACAGGGGGACGGAAGAGTGGCAGGAAATGGGTCTGTAAAGGTGAACTGGAATGAATTTGTGAATGCCATGATCAAGAGTATGTATTTTGCAAATGGGAGTTGCTTGCTTGTTTGTGTGTGTGTGTGTGTGTGTGTGTGTGTGTGTGTGTATAAAAATGAGCTTTTTAAACCTCCCTTATTGAAGCAAGTAATCATGACCGAATAGACACAAGTATGTTTAAGGTGCTAAGTAAAAACTATGTATTATTTAAGTATAATTTTTCCTTCTTAGCTTTTTTCTTCTGCTGTTAAATTGCTATCCTAATTTTCCATTTTATTTATTTTCCTTATTTTTTTGGTTGCGTTGGGCCTTAGTTGCGGTACTCGGGGTCTTTGTTGAGGTGTACAGGATCTTTTTGTTGTGGCTTGGGCTCTTCATTGCAGCGCATGGGCTTCTCTCTCTAGTTGTGCGTGGGTTCCAGAGCACGTGCTCTCTGTAGTTTGTGGCTCATGGGCTCTCGTTGAGGTGCACGAGCTCAGTAGTTGCAGCATGCAGGCTTAGGTGCCCCGCGGCATGTAGGTTCCCCGACCAGGGATCGAGCCTGCGTCCCCTGCAGTGGAAGGTGGATTCTTTACCACTGGACTACCAGGGGAGTCCCTCTAATTGTCCTTTTTAAATTTACAATTAATTTGGTTTATTTTCTGAGTAAGTGATACTTTCACATTGTACAAAATTTATAGGGTGCAAGTGCATATTCAGTGAAAAGTTCCCCGTTAGTCAGTCCCGCTCCCTGGATGCAGCCAATGTTAAATGTTTCCAGTGTGTCCTTCCAAAAATATTCTTTGCCTCTATGAGTGCAGGGGTGGTTACCCTCCAAGAGAGCCCCATAGACCCCAATGATCCATGCCCTTGTATACTCCCCTCCCCTTCAGTGTGGGCTGACCTGACAGATTCGCTTCTGATGAATAGAAGACAGTGGTAGTGGTGGTCATTTCTGGAACTAGGTTATGAGGAAAGACTGGCTTCCATGGTGGGTGCTGTCCCTTGCTCTCCTGGGGAAGTCGTCTGTGAGGCAGCCCTGTGGAGAGCTTACGTGAGAGCCTGATGCCTGCCAGCAACCCCGAGTGAACTTGGGAGCAGACCCTCTTCCCGAGCTGAGCCTTCAGATGAGACCACAGCCCCAGCTAACAGCTTGACTACAACCTCATGAGGACCTAAGCCGAAGGCAACCTAGCTCCGCCAGCCCGGATTCCTGACCCATGGAAACAGATAATAAATGTTTGTCTTAAGTCATTAAGTTTTGGGGTAATTTGTTACACAATGATAGGTGACTAATGCAAGAAGCAGATATTTTTATATTCTCTGTAACTTCATACAAATAGTAGCATGCTGTGTATCCAGTTTTGCACCTCGTGTTTTCCACCTACTGTATCTTAGAGATCATTCCATACGAACACGTAAAGAGCTTTCTTAATGTTTTCTAAAAACAGTTGCATAGTTTTCTGTTGTGTGGGTATAACATAATTTATTTAGCCCCTTACTGATGGCCATTTAGGTTGTTTCCAAAGTCTTGACACTTGTTAGGTTTTGGTAGCCCTCCCTGTCACTGCCACCCCTGCTCATGGTTTTTTCCTTGGAATTTTCAGTTAGTTAATACCACCCCATGCACTCACCCCCAATAAAAAAAGAATTCTGTTGGTATTTTTACTGGAATCGTATTAAATTTATAAACTAATTTAGAGAGAATCATCATAGTGGGAATCCTTCTTGCTCTCCTTTAAGCATGCCACTGGCTCATGGGTTGAGATATTAAATGTGAGTTTTTTTCTCTGTTTCCCTCAGGTGGGGAAATAGACTCTTGGTGCTCAGAACCCTCTTCCCTGTCTGTGAGACAATCTGTTGGGACGGAATGAAGAATTTGTGTTTCTTTCCTGTCTCTACCCCATCCACATTTAGAATGGACCTCAGAATTCTTCTCTCAGGCAGAGTAGAGGGTTTTCAAAGCCAGTGGGACCCTAGGCTCTGAAGAAAAGAACTTCTCCCTGCCTAGGGAGAATCCAGGCTGTGTGGTCTCTCTGACTTTAATCAGGATGATGGCGGCCAGGGACCATCTCCAGCTTGTTCAAGCATTGGGTTGTTTGTAATTCTTTCTCCCTGTGAGAAGGTGGGGAGAGCGCACATTTGGAGGAGCAGATTCAGGGATATGGGGAAGGAGCTAGTGTGTTGATAGCCAACTCTGGGGAAACCTTGCTGAATTCAAGTGACCCAGACCTGGGTCCAAGTCTCAGGTCAGCCTCTTACTAGACAGGTGATCTTGGGCGAGTTGTTTTCCTTCCTCTAAGTTTCAGCTTCTTCATCTCTACAATGAAATAATGACGTTTGTCCTTACAGAGTTGTAAGGCTCAAGTGGGAGGAGACGTGTGAGGGCTTTTGGTAAATTTATAAACATTGAAGGAGCTGAAATTCACTTGAGGTTGATTAGTCACCTACTGAGTGCACAGCTCTGGGCTGTGCCCTTTAACATGTTCCTCAACCCTTAACAAGCCGTGGAATAAGTATGCTTTGAGAAAGTTTTCTACGTGCCCACAGCTTACCAGTGGCATTGCCGGGATTCGTACCAGGGTTTTCTTGGTTCTGGTGAAAGGAGTCTTTTCCTTACACCACTGTTTCCTCTCTGCCACAGAAGGCAGAAGCTCCCTCACACCTCCTCAGCTGTGACAAGAGTTGGTTTCCCGAATACCCAGCCATGCCTGGGACGTGAGTCCTCCAAATGCGGCGGTGAGTGCAGCGCTGCCCCGGTCTGGCTTGGCAGGGGCACATGAGGCGTCCAAGGCTCAGGGCACTACAACCTTGCCAGTTACCCTCCCTTCTGATCCCATAGCCAGGAGGGTTGGAGTGCGTCCTGGGGCCGTCTGCCAGAGTCTTACACTTGTGCCCTTTATGCCAGGCGCTGGGAGGAGAAAGCCAGTCCTTCCAGGCACTCTCCCTCCTCCACATCGTTCCTGGAAGGCTCCTTCTTGGTTTCTGCCGAGTGCAAAGGAAAGTCACTTTTTCTGAGACTGGTGCCTGGTACAGCGTATGAGAGTCCCAGCCCCAGAGATTCTGATGCAGTATGTGTGGGCAGGGGTGAGGTAGCTGTATGCTTAGCAAGTACCCCCCCATTCTCTTGCAGGGTCATTCTTGAAGAAATAGCCTTAGTCCTGAGAAAAAGCAGCAGCACAGAGAGAGAGAGCTGGGTAGGCTAGCCACAAAGATTGTGCTTCTCTGGGGAAGAAACCAGACTTAATAACTTTCTCATTGCACCTCTTCTTCCCTTTTTGTGGCTTCCCAGCACCTAGCTGGTCCTCAATTCCAACGGACACCTCGGCTCTGTTCCCCCAACCCCTCTGTGCTGTTTGGAGCGGGGTAGTAGTGGCTTACGTACACGGCACCTGACAGTCTGCCACCTCCATATTCATTCATTCGGAGGCCTCCCTGTGTGCCCGGCACAGGACAAATTGCCGGTGACACAGAGATAAATAGGGGGAAGTACACAGTTGGTAGGTCCGGCAGATACGTAAGCCCATCGTGAGATGTGCTGTCATAAAGATGTGCTGGTGATGCAGTGGATGGAGAGAGACGGATCCTTTCTCTGGGCGGTTGTGGGCGGCAAGAAAAGGGAACGTAAGAGTAGGTGTCCAGCAACTTAAATTCAGCCAGAATCTTCCCTCCGGTCTCTAACGGACTGAGAGATGGCGGAGGGGGTCAGCCCGGCCCGTTTGCCCTCATGTGAGCAGGGAGCATCATCTTCCCGATTCAGACGTGCGCAGTAGTTCTTAATTTGCACAGAAAGCCCAGACCAATAAATCCACTACTCAGCTGCAGTCCCCACAGCGCGTTTATAGGCAGCAGCTGACTTTTATCAGCTCGTTTGTTCTTTCACATAAGCAGAGTTTTATGAGGGTCTCCTGAGCTGGCTCATAACGCGATGAAACGTCTGCAAAACTCAGCCATAAATCCCCGGCACCTGCCAAGCAGAGGATGCTGTTTTCCAGGCACATTTTGTCCAGCTGGCGGCTCTGTCCCCTTGCCCAGTTTGCATTTCTGCACTTGTCTCTTTAAACTTGGATTTGTTTTTCAGCTCTCTGCGGCCTCTTTAAAGGCAACTGAAAAATGAGGGGTAGGAAAAAGGAACTAGAAAGTTATGTCTGTGCTAAAAATTACGTCTGGCTTATGTTGCCCTGAAAGCTGGTTTTGATCCCACTGCTGAAACAGAGATCAGGCTTCCCAGCCACACGAACCCCAGGGCCAGGGACTGAAGGACAGTGCCAACTGAGTCCGCTGTTAATACTTTGATTCTTTTCTGGGCCATCACCCTTTGTACTTGCCAAAGACCCGAATCCTCAGTTGTCAGTTCCGTAAATTAAAGGAGCAGCTCCAGAGGCCTTTTCCCCAGATGGTCTCCAAGCATGACATCTTTTCCCAGCATTTCGAGAGCTCCCCCAACACAGAGAGGAAATTTAAATGCCCTCCCTCCTCCAAATAAGGCAAGACCTGGCCTCTCTGAGGATGCTGGCTGGCAGAGGCGGACTGGTTCCTTGGGAAGGCTACAAACGCCTCAGCAAAGCAGGTTGTCTGTCTAGGAAATGCTATGTGGCCCAAGGCTGTGCTCTCAGAATCATTCACCTCTCTGTTTGCAGGGTCTCTTGGTTTTGGTCAGGCGACCACTACGCCCGAAGAAGACCCCTGGGGCTGCCCTTCACGTGGCCTCATCTCTTACTCACTTTCCCTAGACCCCACTTCAGGGCAGCTTCCTGGGCGTGTGACCCGTGCTTATAAGGGTCCCCCAGCTCAGCCTAAGGCTCTGCTGTCACCCTCTTGAAACTTTTAATAGTTTTTGAACAAAAGGCTGGATTTTCATTTTGCATGGGGCCGTGCGAATTACGTTGCCAGCCCTGCCCCACCTCCCTCTGGTCCTGCTGTAAGGAGCTGCCCCAGGTCTGTGGACAGACCCTCTCTCTCCTCCCAAGTCCAAGTCCGAGACTGTGGAGAGCAGGTTCCTTGCCTGTCCACGAGGAATCTGGCCTTGCCCCCCTCCCCAGGGCTCCCGTTATCCAGTCTTCCGGTTTCAGCCACTTCCTATCACGTGACAGCATCTCGAAAAGCCCTGAAGAGGCCTCTTCCAATCCTAACTCATTGAGTGTCGTCACCTGCTCCTGGCCCTTCATCACCTTCACCTTCACCAGAAAAGACTTTGGTTAATGCACTCTGCTAGGAGGAAGCTGCCTGCTCTGCTGGAGGGACTGAAGCCTCTGCTAGAAAAAAACAGCTGCTAATCCCCATCCCCGCCCCAAAGGCAAGACACAGTTCCCTGCACGGGAGGAGGAACCCACCTTCTTTCTCCAAGCCCAGCTGGGACACCATCTACTCTGTGATGTCTTCTCTTATTCCCCTACTAAGAACAACCCTTCCTTTTCCAGCATGTCCCTTGTATCTCTATCACGTCATTTTTTGTATCCATCCTTACACCCCTACTGGCCCAGCAAGGTGCTCAGCACCTCTGGGGACTGAACCGAGTGGCAGAAATGCTGCAGAGATTTTGCAGCTGCCCGGCTCAGAGAAGGTGGACTTGCCCCACCTGGTGGGGTTGTGCGGGGTCAGGGGGCTTGTCCTTGGCAGAGCTGACCGGCCACCGGTGGCCGTGGCCTCCCCTAAAGCCATGGTGTCCTGGAAAGATCACGAGCTTCGGCAGAATCCTGGCTGTACCACCTAGGACTGTAGGGCCTTGGCTTTACCTCTCTTCCTGTGAAATGAGGACAATACCTGACTCACCGGACTATTAGGAAAATTAAGTGAGCTAATTTATTCAAAGCATAGAGGATAAGGCCCAGCGCACAGTAGGTTCTTAGTAACTGTTTTATGCTGCCCTCCTCCACCCTCTGGAGGACTTAAAGCTGAGGCCTTTCCTCCTTTGTCAGGTATCAGCTGGGCTGAGGGTATTGTCCCTGGCTACCTGTGTCTGGGAGCTGGGCTGGTGACAGAAGTGAAACAAGGCAGGAGCGGACCCCCCACCCCAATGACGAAGAGCCTCAGGCCAGGCAAGGCAAAACCTCCTCCCTTCCCCAGCCCTGCCTGGCTTGGCTTCCCAGATCCACCCGGCATTGCCACACCAGCGGAAATGGTGGTTGCCTTATGATGGTTGCTGTCCCAGCCAAACCCCAGGACTCTGGCGACAGCCCTGAATGGGCCTGGCCACCACATCAAGGACAGAGCTCCACCCTCTTTCCTGCACCCCCTCCCACCTCAGGCTTCCCAGCCTCTTTCCTCCCCAGAGAACCCAGGGTGGAACCTCTCCCTGGGGCCGGGGTCGGCCACAGGCCCCTGTAGCAGCTGCTGCCGTGAGGTGGAGAAGGTTCTGGATGGGGAATCAGGACATCCGCCACTCGCCCCTGTGGGACCTGAGCAGGTGACCCGACCTCTCTGGACCCCGGTGTCTTCATCCAAAAAGCAAAAACAAAGCAGGATAGTAAACAAAAGTTTCAACGTCACAAGAATTCTGCTGCAAGAATTAAATGGGCTAATAAATGTAAAAGAGCTTCAAATCACATACACAGAGAAGTAGTGTTCCTCTGAGAAGCAGCGGGGTGTGACGGAGAGAAGGGGGATTTGGGAGTCCCATGAGAATTATACCATAATCACTCTCTACTGAGCAGTTTCTCTGCTTCGGGCTTACGTCTAGTGCTTTTAGATCCGTTACAACCGCCCTGTGGGGTAGATTTATTCCCCCGGTTTACAGATGAGTCTGGTTTAGGAGGCTCAGGTGACTTGGCTCTCCAAGGTCACATAGCTGGTCTGGGATTTAATCCTTGAGGAGCTCCAGCGTTCCTGTCTACTACATAGCCATCCAAGGCAGCCCTGGCCAGTGTCCTCAGCCAGTCAGCAAGACTCCTCTGTGCCTTGGTTCCCTCCCCTGTGCGGTGGAGGAGAGGAAGTGAGCCCAGGAGCGGAGTGTGGCTGTCACAGTGCAGGGCGGGTGGGATGGTGGCTGACTCTACCCACAGCAGTGGTTCCCAGCAAGGCCTGCGATCCGCCCGTCACAGGCAGGGCTTCTGGGGACCACTCAGTGAGGGAAGCCTGGCTCAGGTAGGAGCATAAGGCTGTGTCATTTCCCGGCTACGCTTGGCAACTCCTCAGAGGCAAGGCTGGCGGATGTGAGACACCCCACTGCCCAGGGCAATCTGGGACCTGCCTCATTTCTGTCTCCATCCACTGAAGTCTCCATCATGCTCCACGAGTCACCCAAGCAGCAGAAGTCCACACCACTGTGTGGGGGAAAGTGCACCCAGTGAGCCAGCCTCGTAGACCAGTTTGTGGGAATAACCAGCACCTCCTGTGCAAGCCGTGGACCCCAGCACACTGATCCAAGGCCCAGGGTCTGAGGAGGGCACTTATTTCTGGCTGAGGATCCCAGCCTAGTAGCATCCTCTATCCAGTCCCCCTCGCCCTGGCTGCCTGGCCCAGCAGGAGACAGGCAAGATGTGGAGCGGCCATCATTTAGACCCTGTGTAACTCTGAACAAACAAGGAATAAACAGTCTCTCCCTTGGTGAGGACTGAAGGATTGAGACCAGTGGTTCTTATTCTTGGCTGCAATGGGAGTCACTGGGGGAGCTTTGTAAAGCACCAATGCCTGTGTCCACCCCCAGATTCTGGTTTAATTGGCTGGGATGCAGGCATTTTGAAAGCACCCCCTCCCTGTGACTTTGATATGCAGCAAAGGTAGAGAACAACTGCGTTGATACAACTCATTCATTGAAGAACCTTGCTTTTGAATGTGGCTCTGCTAGGCTCCAAGGTGAGCAAGAGTCTGGGCCTCTGCCCTCACGGGGCCTGTATTCTAGTGGGGAGACAAAATAAGCAGCAAGGAAGTGGGTACTTGCAGATGGGAATAAATGCTGTAAGGGACATGGAGCAGTAATGCAGTGAAAGAGATGGGTATTAGCTGCGGCTGCAGTTCTCAAAGTGTCGTCTGGGGACTCTGAGGCCCTTCAGGGGATCTACAAGGTGGAAACGTTTTATAACATAGTGGTCCCTTGGTATCCGTGGGGGATTGTTTCCGGAACCCACGAGGGTACCAGAATCCACAGGTACTCAAGTCCCTTATATAAAACGGCATAGTTTTTGCATATAACCTACACACATCCTCACGTATGTACGCTTTAAATCATCTCTAGATTACTTATAATACCTAATACAACGTAAATGCTATGTAAGTAGTTGCCAGCATGGCAAATTCAAGTTTTGCTTTTTGGAAGCTTCTGGCTTTTTTTTTCCAAATATTTTTGATCCTTGGTTGGTTGAGTTTGCAGATGCAGAACCGTGGATACGGAGGGCTAACTGTACTAAGACACTGTTTGCCTCTTCTATTCTCATTCTCTCACAAGTGTACAGGGGAGTTTTCAGGTGCCCTGTGTTGTGTAATGACATCCTTACTCTGACAGCTAACGAGGCGTGTGCTTGTGTGTTCCAGTGTTTTAAAACATTCTCAGATTTAATGTCTATTTTGGCAAATGTTGATAGATACAAGCCATATGAACCCCAGCAGAAGCTCTCTGGGGTCCTCAATTTTTAAGAATGTAATAGAGTCATGAGACCAAAAAGTTTGAAAACTGCTGATCCAGGGGAAAAGGCTTCCAGAGGGTCCTGAGGTATGGGAACCAGCTTGGTGTGTCCAGGAAACAGTAGGAAGGCAAGGAGATTAGAGTGAAGAGAGAAAGGGGTTGGTGGCACATGAGGTCAGAGGGGAAGGTAGAGACCAGGCATGCAGGAATCTGGAGGGAGGACTACTGCAGGCAGAGGAGGATTGAGACGCTGTCCGGGTGTGAAATAAAAGATTGAACGAGGATGACAGCCGTGCAGACGGAGAAAAGTCGATTCCAGAGATATCTGGAAGGTGGAGTCACCGGGACCTGGTGATAAATGAAATGTGGAATGGAGGAGGATGGCTCCAGCTTGCTGGCCATTCGTCAAGGCAGGGGACACAGGAACTGGAAGAGTTTTAGGGTGGGTGGTGGAGGACAGAATGTGAGAGGTGTCAGGGGTGGGGGATGTCCAGCTGGCTTCTGGAGAGGTGGGTTTGCATGTCACTGGAGGAGTCAGGGCTGCAGTGATCAAGTTTTGGGAGAATGTGTGCAGAAAGGAGGAACTTTGCTGGGGAACCCCAACCTGCAGGATGTGGCACAGGTTGATGTCAGAGGGGGTCGGGGGAGAACCAGAAGGTCCTGGGGGCCAGAAGCCAAAGAAGGAGACTGTTTCAAGAATGAAGGAAGGTCTGGGCTGGTAAGAGTGCAGAGGGGTCATGTTGGATGAGGATGGCTGTGACCTCTGTAAGAAGTTTCTTGGGTTGCAGGAACGCTAGTTTGCAGCGGGTTGAGGGGTGAAAAGAGATGAGGACATGGAAGTGATGTGTGCGGAAAGACTTCCAGGAAGGGAAGGAAGAAAATAGCTTGAAGGAGGTGCAGAGGGGGTCTTTTGGGATGGAGGAGGTAGGAAATGTTGTGTAAGCTGAGGGGATGGTTGGTGGCACAAAGTCCCGGAACTGGTGGAGAGGCTGGCTCAGGGCCGGGGGAAGGAAGAGCAGAAACAGTTACAGTGAGTTTGGGTGGAAGGTGGATAGTGGAGGGAGGGCCATCTGAGTGGCAGGTAGCAGGCAAGGTGGTTTGTAGAAGGGGCGATCAGGCAGGTGGAGGCTTGGAGAGGGAGGGGAAGGTTTGGACCGCCACTAAGGATGCTGGGTGAGGAAGCTTCTGGGCTCAGCGGCAAGGCTGGGCTTGGGACTTCTCTGCCCCTCACCCAGAGTGGATCCAGAGGGCTCAGAAAACACCAGATAGACTGCCTTTAAGCAGTGATTCCCCTCAAAGAGCTCATACTTTTCCCCAGATGTTTCCCGATTATTTTCACCATATTGAGAGGAAATGCATAGAAGAGGAGTAGGGATTAACATGCTGACTTAATGTGAGGAAAGAGCAGAGAAACTCTCAAAACACTTCTGAAAGCAGTCAGGATCATAATATGGAAAGCCTGGTTCCCTGAACCGGACCACTGGGCAGCAGTGCTTTGATGGTCCTCTTCCTCCTTCCCTCCATGGCCACCTTCCTCCCACCATCCCTCCAGGCTTATCAGCCTTGACACCTCCCTCTCTTCTGCCTTTTGGTCCCCGTACCCCTGCCCCAGCTCCAGCATATCAGTCCCCAAGATGGTGGCACTGTCCACGCCTCTCAGGAGTCTGTCCTTTCCCCTCCTTTCTCAGTGCCAGGACTACTGCTGGCCTCAGCCTCCAGTCTGTCCTTCCAGTCCACCCTCTGCCAAGAGGATTGTTCTAGACTATACGTAAATCTAACCATGTATCCTCTTACTCCTGAAGTCTTTCAAAGATTCCCAGGGTGTCTAGGTAGAGACCCAAACTCTTTTTTTAAAATAATTAATTAATTAATTTTTTGCTGTGTTGGATCTTCGTTGATGCATGTGGGCTTTCTCTAGTTGTGGCGAGCAGGGGCTACTCTTCATTGTGGTGCACGAGCTTCTCATTGTGGTAGCTTCATTTGTTGCAGAGCACAGGCTCTAGGCACGTGGGCTTCAGTAGTTATGGCGCACGGGCTCAGTCGTTGTGGCTCACGGGCTCTAGAGCGCAGGCTCAGTAGTTGTGGCGCACGGGCTTAGTAGTTCCGCGGCATGTGGGATCTTCCTGGACCAGGGCTTGAACCCGTGTCCCCTGCATTGGCAGGTGGATTCTTAACCACTGCGCCACCAGGGAAGTCCCCCAAACTCTTTTTTTTTTAATTTAATTTTTTTTTTGGCCATGCCACATGGCATGTGGTTCCCCGAGCAGGGATCGAACCTACGTCCCCTGCATTGGAAGCACGGAGTCTTAACCACTGGACCGTCAGGGAAGTCCCAAGACCCAAACTCTTCAGCATGGTGTTCAAGGCCCCTCATTGGCCCACCAACCCCACTTCATCTCCCAGCACTCCTCAGGTCTCCTCTGCCCCCATGCCTTTGTTCATGGGGGTTCTCCTGCCAGGGAAACCCTACTCCCCTTATCCATCTGCGGGGCTGGGGGAATTCTATTCACCTTTCAGGGCTCAGTTGAAATGTCACCTCCTTCGTAAAGTTGGCCTTGACCACCCACGCTGAGTCACCTCCCTCATCTAAGTCCCCACAGTACCCTGTACTCCAGTAGAATAGCCCATCCCACTTTGTGATAACCGGCTATTTATACATACACCTCCTTTCCCTGGGCTGTGAGCTCCTCCAGGACAGGGGCCAGGGCTGATCCTCTGCTACGTCCCAGCAAGGACCAGAGTTTGGAGGCTCGTGGGTGCTGAAATGAATGAATGAGTCAGTATTCTCATGGATCTTGTGTCATCAGTGTGGGAACCGCTGCTATAGTTATATGGATTGAAAAAAAAATGCGTTATCCAGTATTATACAACCCAGAAATGCATAGGGATTCAAAGACCCAGGGAGGTGGGCTTTGCAGAGCCCACGGAAGAGGAATCTCGGGAGCCTGCACAGAGGACAACTGGCACCTGGCTTCCCCGTGCCCCGGCAGAAGTTCTCCGTGAAGCCACTAGGCAGGACCCCTGGGAGTCCCATCCTGCCAGCTGGGCCTCTGGACAGCCCAGGACCGAGAAGCACTGATGGCTGGGAAGCCCTAAAGAGGTAGTCATCACTCATCAGCTCAGTCTGGCACCAGCCTGCCCTGCCCAGAGGCGGGGGGCTGCATGAAATGAATCCTGCTCTAAGAGGCCCTGGCTCCCTGAGCCTGCGTGACAGCCCAGACAGTTAAAATGGTTGTGCATAGTCACATCTGCAGGTAATTTCTGCATCCATCTGCACTGGAACAGATCTCATTCAGTCAATTAGAACAACAGCCTCTGTCCCAGCGCCATCTCTCAGGCAGGAGGGGCCCCAGTGTCCCCCGGACAGCACGTTGCTCAGGCTCTTGTCGGAACCCGCTGTCTCCTAGTGGGCTCCAATTGCATCAGGAGTAACCATGAGGTCAGCGGGCATGCTTGTTATGGGCAGCCTGGCCTCCAGCCGCCTGGGTGCGTGCGCAAGGAGCTCCGAGGCCGTGCTGCCTGACATTTGCAATCGTTTAATGGGAATAAGTTCCATCTTTGAGCTCTGCTCAGCCTTTCATTCAGCAGCCAAAATGTCCACCCTGGACAGGACATAAATCCCATTGGCGAGTCACTGGGCCAGCTCTCCTCCTGGAGCCGCTTCTTCCCCGTAGCTCACCAGGGGCAGCTGTTTGCCCCCCAGTTCAGGAAAGACCTCAGGAAACTGATGGGGTGCAGGGGAGAGAGAGCACTGCATTGGGAGTCAAATTCCAGAGGGGCAGTCCAGGTTGGGTGAGTTACTTAACTCTCTGAGCTTTGGTTTTCTCATTTGTCGAAACAGGATGATACCTACTTCTCTTAATTATCCTAAGAATTAAGGCCCCAACTATGCCTGACACCCTGTAGATACACAGAAAGTGCTTCTTTCCACCTATGTACTAGCTGTGTGACCTTGGGTGACATACATAACTTCTCTGGGATTCGATTTCCTCATGTAAAATGAGACCACGAGAGAACCCATCTCATATGACAGTTGTGAGGACTAAATGAGGTTAACACATGCAAAGTGATTAGAAGGGTGCCTGGCACGTGATAAGCACTTGATACACATTAGTCGTCATTGTTTTTACTCCTTTGTAGGTCACAGTTATAGGAGAAAGCCCTAGTCAATGTATTATTTGGGATGCTTTGGAGGTTAATCCTCTCCTTGGTGGGGTTCCAAGTTGAGACAAGTTGCAGGTTGGGAGGAGAAAGAGGACAAGTGGGAGGGCTGAGTTCCAGACTGACCAAATGTTCATTTCACGAATGTTTATTGAGGTACTACTGTGTGCCAAGCACTGGGCTAAAAATGTAGCGTTGATAGGAACGCCTATCTGGATTACTGTCATTCGTGTGATCTGGTGATTTTATTTTTCTCTTCGCTGGGCTATTCATTTTTTAAAAAATCACCAGTGAAAGGAAAGAGGTTCCTTGACACCACCGCAGCGGAGCTTCTGGGGTATCTCCATGGGGCTCAGGTCCTGGGTGACATGTTTCTAGGACCTTCCTCTGTTTATGCCTTCCCTCTTTTTCTAGTCTCAGCTGAGACTCCTCAGGTAAGGTCAGGTGGCCTGTCCTTAGCTCCTGATTCTTTGTCTATCACTAACAATGCGTATCTTGAAGTTGCCGGTACTTTGTCCATGACCTAGGATGAGCAGGCACCATGTCTCTTGTTTTCTGCTCTTCTGCAGAACCTAGCGGATGCCTGGCATGGAATAGATACTCGACAGATATTTGTCAAACAAAGGGGTGAGGCACGGACTTTGGGCCTGTGGTCAGGTGTAGGACTGGGGCCTCTGAGAGGTAACCTACCTCCACCTTGGACAGCCCCTCGGACCTGCCCCCATGCCCAGCCCCTGTGGAATGTCTCCAGGGCCAAGGATTTCACTGTCTTCCTCTGGCTCCCATTCCAGCCGCTAAGCCCCTGTCGGTCAGGAAGTTCTTCCCAATGTCTGCCTATATCTCCAGGAATAACTTAAGCCTGCTGTCCCAGAGCCAGGCAGCACAGAGGCAGACAGGCATCCTCCCTGAATGCCTCTCCCTGCTCCCCCAAGGAAAAGACTGCACGAGGGACCAGAACCGGAAAGTGCCTGGGGGTGGGGGTGGGTTGGAAATGGGACTGACAAAGGTCAAGCACATGTCCCCGAGGAAACAGAATGTAGTTGTGGCGAGTGGGGCTTGGAGACTCGGGCCTGCATCTGACCAGAATCTTAAGAGCTTTCCTGGTGGAGAGGCACTGGCGACCGAGAGGGGTGGGCTCTCACCAGCTGGGTGCCCGGTGTGGGGCATCAGGAATCCTGGAATGCCTACCGGGCAGAGTCCGAGTGGGAGTCTCCAAAAACTCAGCCTTCCCAGGCTGGGCTGGGGTTGAAAGGAGAAAGTCAGCCTGGCCTGGACCAGGACAACGTGCCACCCAGCAGGCCAGCGAGCAGGAGCCTCAGGCAGGGACCACTACCAGAAGGAAGGGCCCCACCGTCAGTCTGGGTCAACCCCAAAGCCCCCCAGCTAGACTACAGCCGGGCCACTGCGTCCTCTCCGCCCTCACCCCGGTGTTCACTGTCTCCTCTGCCGCGCAGGCCTGCTGCGGCCTGGAGGGATGAAGCAAAGTACTCACAAGGGCCCGGGGAACACCAGCCCACACACTCCTTCCTGCCTCCTTGCGCCCTAAAGAGCTGTTTTCCATCTGTCTCTGGTTTTCCCAAAGTCACGTTGGTTACTCCAGCAGAGGATGGAGGGACAGCTCGGGGCCAGGAGGCGGGTGGCTTGCTTTATGTGACCTTGGACAAGTCTCTTCTCTCTGAGTCCTGAGTTATTTCCCTGCACAGAGTGGGCAAGGACAAGGATATTTACATGCTTTTTGTTTTTTACAGTAACAGACCTTTCAGTATTTTGGCGAAAAATCTGAGTTGGAATGTCGATGTTTAAAACAAAGAAAAGCAGAGCTGCTCTGGTTGGAGTGGGGGAAGGGTCTGGGACCCCACCTGCTCAGCCTCCCCCAAACCCACGGCTGAAAGTCACAGGACCTCATGACCTTTAAGAGACTTGCTGCCCTCAAGTTCAACGGGGCTCCTAAGTGGGTTAGCACTGGGAGGTCCAAGGGCAGTGCTATCAGCTGGAAAATTGTTGACAACTAGTTCAACAGCAGGATGGGGGAGGCTAGGCTTGTTGTACCTTGATCATGAAATAGAACTAGCTTCCTGCAGATGGTCCCAGCTCCAGCTGAAGGAGTAAGAAGAACCGCCACCCTCCTGAAGCAGCGCACACAGAGGGAGACGGGTCCCCGGGCTTTGCCCTCGAGGGGCTGAGGACACACTGCCTAGAGGCAGGAGATCGATTTGATGGCCTCCCAGGGCCCGACACCTTGGGTGGGGATGGCAGGTGTGGAGGAAAGCTTGGAGCACGAACACCCCTACCGAGAAGAGACTTGAGTCCTCAGACCAGCCTTGCCCCCCTCCAGGGGGAGTGACTTTGAGACACCCGACCAGACCCTGTCTCCAGCCTCCTCTCCGGAAACCCCCTCATTCCACGGTGTCTGCTTAATCCCTGTTCACAGCAGGCTGACCTCCCGCCTCCGTGGCCTCACACTGAGCCTTCTCCAGATCCTCTCAGGCCTCCTTCGAAAAATAAATAAATACTTTCTCTATTATCCCATTAGCAGCTTCACAGGTTTTTCTGCTATTAGTTCCCAACTCCAGTGAAAGTGGAAACATGTGTCCTGAAGAGCCTCACTTGCCCATCAGCCTCTATTGGGCTGGTGCTAAACTCCAGGTGGGAGCTGTGCCCATCCACCTGCAGCCACCCCCTGGCGAGAGGTGGGGTCAGAACCAGCTCAGCTCCCCCCGAGTTCCGCCAAGCTCAGCCCATACCAGCCCCCCACCCCAAACACACCAGACAAGGATCCGGGAGAGGCAGCTTTTGCACACTTCTCCTCACAGGCTGTGCATCTTCAGGCAAAGCTCTTTACCTCTCTGGGCCTCAGATTCTTTTTTTTTTAATGGCGTTTATAATCCCTGGCTTGAAGGATTGGAGGACCAAAATGATCTGAGAGAACCAGGGAAGGTCTTAAAAGGCACAAAGTGCTTTGCCAGTGGGGTAGGATATTTGGGAAATATTTTACTTTTCTGACCTTTGCTCCTACAGATTTAGAAAAGGAAGCAGCCAGGCCTTCCCTATAGCCGAAGAGGGGACTTTGGCAGCTCAGACTCTCTGGCATTGGCTCATCGGCCTTCCCTTCTATGCCTACCACACTCTACTTCCCATGGCCATAGCTCTCTGAGAAGATTCTAGGATGCCAGATCGTCAGCTCCTCGAGGTCAGGCAGGGAGCTGCCCGGTGGCCTCATCTAACACCCGCACAATGCCCCGGGCAGGCCCTGGCACAGAGCAGAGTCAGGCTGGGAGCTGGGGATGTGTTTGTCTCTTCATTCTATCTCTTGGCCCCTTTTTCCCTTCCTCTGCCTGTGGCCCCAGGCAAGAGGGCCCAGAAAAGGCAAGGCCAGCCCTTCGGCCCAGGTGTGCAGGAGTGTGGGCTGTTTCTGGCTGCCCCCAGGCACCAGGCAGCTCTATTAGTCTGGGAAGAGCCTGTCGGCAGCTGGCATCTGTCGGCAGTGCCTGTGAGGTCACTGCTCTGCCTTCCAGTTTCTAATGAAATAGGACTAAGTCCCGGCTCAAGCCGTCTCTGAAACCTTTTGTCCCTTGGCTCCCACCCTAGTGCCCCTCCTTACCCCTCCCAACACCCCAGCCCCACTTTACTTCTTCTCTTGTCTGTGAGCTTCTTGAGACAGAAAGGGTATCTCATGATCCCTGGGTAAGCAGTGCTGCCCGGGCCCTGCAGTCAGCCATGCTCCATCCAGTGCCATTCAGTGCCGAGCCTGAATTGTGACTCTCTTCTTTTTTTTTTTTAATAAATTTATTTATTTTTGGCTGCATTGGATCTTCGTTGCTGCACGCGGGCTCTCTCTAGTTGCGGCGAGCGGGGGCTACTCTTGGTTGCGGTGCACGGGCTTCTCATTGCGGTGGCTTCTCTTGTTGCAGAGCATGGGCTCTAGGCGCACGGGCTTCAGTAGTTGTGGCGCATGAGCTGTGTGGGATCTTCCTGCACCAGGGCTCAAACCCGTGTCCTGTGCATCGGCAGGCAGGCAGATTCTTAACCACTGCGCCACCAGGGAAGCCCTGTGACTCTCTTCTTAATGGGCTGTGTAGCCTTAGACAAGGGCCCCAACTTCTCCTTACCTCTAATTCACTCATCTTTAAAGTGCAAATAGCACATTGCCATGAAGATCTAGTGAGATAATGCATCTGCACTTTGCAAGCCCTCCGAGGGATAAGCTGCTATTGTTACTTTCCCCCTAGCCCTGCAACACAGCAGCAGGCCTGGCGAATATCCAGTCCCAGATTCAGTCCCAGGCCCCAGGCCCCAGGCCCCAGGCCCCAGCTCCCCAGCCCCTCCTTCCGGCTCCTGGCCAGGTGAGAGATGCTGTGAGCTCTGCCGGATTGTGGCTTCCCGGCCTGGGAAAGGCTGTCCAGACGACTGGGAGCAGCAGGGTGACTATACCCAGGCAGCCTCAGGGCCCACGGCCTCCCTGGGCGGACAGGACCCTGGAGCACATTCGTGGGTGGGGAGCTGGATGTGCCCACCTGCACCACTGAACTTGGCCTCAACGTTGTCTGATGAGCTGGAGCATCTTACCAACCCGCTGCTCCGCCCCTCGCTGTGGGTCTGTGTCAGCTGTGCAGCAGGACCTGGCCTTCCTTTCCCTGACTGTCGGAAGTGAGAAGTCCCTTCTCACCCATCAACCAGCCACTCTCAGCACCTTGGTTCCCCCCAAAGTTGCAGGAGATCAGACGAGGGCATTCTTCCACCTCTGAGCTGCTAATGCCCTCTCCAGGTCACCCCTGGAGCGGGAGGTGAGGCTGGGGACTGGCTGCCAGACACCTGTAACCTGCTCTCTCTCGTCTTGTCTGATGCTGGTCCTCAAGGGAGCAGGGGAAGGGCTCAGTCTTCTCCCTCCCGGGATCCTGGGCTCTCTGGCCAGGGGCTGGGGCCTTTGGGGAGGGTCTCAGGGACAGCTGAATACTTTGACATCAGGTTCCATGCAGGCCAGGATGGGAGTGGGCAGGCCTAGCCCCCTCTTGCCAGACATTGCTGGGGGGCTGGGCATGGCCTTGTGGGGAGCTGGCCTGGACGTGGCAGAAGGCAGGAGGCTGGACCGCCTGACCTCCTGTGAGCCCAGAGGCTGCAATTCCTGAGTGATTCTCCCCTCTGAGCAGCTCTCCTGGGAAAGCTGGCAGGTCTGGGTCAAGGGGAGGGAGTCTGGTATGGACCATATTCAGGGGCGGATTAGCTGGGGGAACTGCTCCCACCAGCAGGGAGGGGAGAGATAAAGCCTGGGAGCTGGAGAAGGGGGGCCCAGCATGGAGACATTCCCTCCCCTGACCCCAGGCCCGTGCAGAGCCGTGTCTGTGGTGGGGGAGGGGCTGCCCCCTTTCCCAGGGTACTGGCCGGCCCTGGAGCCCAGCACTTTCTCAGGCCCTTTATTAAATTTCTCAGGAGCAAGAAGGGAGGTTATCCCTCCCCCTCTTCCCCAGGCTCCCCTCCTTTTGTCTCCCTCCCCAGGAGGGTCGGAAAGGAGCTTTTCTCATTATTGTGGTTATTAAAAAATAAATGAGCCAGGGACAGAGACACACACACACAGAGACAGAGAGACTGAGAGACGGAGGCAAGCAAAGAGAGACAAAGAAAAGACAGACTGATTGAAGAGGGAGCTGGGAAGACGGAGACAGAAGGAGGTTCGCATAGAGACTTCTAGAGCCCACGAGAAATAGATGGAGAGATCCGAGGCCACTTGGTGTAGGAGGGAGAAAGGAGGTTTGGGAACTTTTGGCGGCATTTCAAGTCACAGCTCCTTGGGCCTCACTTACCTCATCTGCAAAATGGAAATAATCATTCTTATTTTGTAGCATCACCTTGTCACGTAGAAATAATGTCTGTACAATACTGAGTGCAAAGCCTGGAGCTTAATGTTGCTCAGAACATGGCCTTATATATATTATATGTTCTGTGTGTATGTATGGGCCGGGGGAACAATGGCAGCGAGAACTCAGTGATGCCTGGGGAAGTGCCCAGGTACGGCCCACGGGACAGGACTGGGAGTGTCAGAATGCCTCACCCAGGGAATAACTGTCCTCAGTTATTCCCTGGGTGAGGCATTCTGGAACAATCCCCCTTCCCTGTTCCTCACCTCACTTCTCTGAGCCAGTTCTTGGTTCCTGAAGGAAACTGGAGTCAGAGATCATCCATCTCAGGTTGTTTGTTTTTTCTTTTCTCTCCCAAATGAAAGGCTTTGGAAGCACACAGCCCTGGCACTGAATTCCAGAAATTTACTATGAATTTTTTTAAGGGCAAAGGGCTAATAATGTTTATCTCATAGGTTTAAAAAAAAATCTTGTTATAAAATTCCCTTGTAAAACCCAGCCACTTTAAGTGTACAGTTCAATGATCTTTAGTAAATGTATGGAGTTGTGCAACAGTCCAGTTTTAGAGCATTTCTATCACCCCCCAAATATCCCTCATGCCCGTGTAAGTCACTCTGAACCCCAAGCACCTACTAATCTATTTTCTCTTTCTACTGATTTGCCTTTTCTGGACATTTCCTATAAATGGAATCATATAGTGTGTGGTCTTTGATGTCTGACTTCTCTCACTTAGTATCGTATTTTGAGATGCATCTGTGTTGTAGCAGGTAGCACGCCTTTACCCCCTTTTACTGTTGAGTAGTCTTCCATTTATGGGTGTACCCCATGTTGTCCATCCATTCACCATTTGATAGACACGGGTTGTTCAAAGGGTATTTTAAGAGTTAAATATGGGACTTCCCTGGTGACCCAGTGGTTAAGAATCTGCCTACCAATGCAGGGGACACAGGTTTGAGCCCTGGTCCGGGAAGGTCCCACACAGCCCGTGCGCCACAACTGCTGAGCCCACGCACCACAACTACTGAAGCCCGGGTGCCTAGAGGCCGTGCTCCGCAACAAGAGAAGCCACCACAATGAGAAGCTCGTGCATCGCAACAAAGAGTAGACCCCGCTAACCACAACTAGAGAAAGCCTGCGTGCAGCAACGAAGACCCAACGCAGCCCAAAATAAATAAATAGATAACATTTTTTAGAAAAAGAGTTAAATATGATACTGTGTGTAAAGTGATTAGATCAGTCAATATCAGATAATTTTAAATAGATTAAGGAGAGAGAGAGAGAAATTTCCTTGCAGGCTCACCAAGGCAGTCAGAGTTGGGAGCCCTTTGTAGTAATTTGCTTCTCACATCACCACCCCGGGGTAGGTCATTCTACTATCCTGTCTGCTTTAGGGAGAAGAAAACCACAGCTTGGAGGAGAGACTGGCTTGTCTGTGATCACACCCAGTAAGTGTGGAGCTGGGACCATGTGAGCCTGTGCAGTGGGCCCCAGCACTGCAGCAGCTACTCAGCTGTCCAGGACCTGCACTCGGCCCCCAAGAGAGCATCAGGGACAGAGCTGGAGTTCCCACCAGCCCCTCGCTCTCAGCACCCAGCACTTACCTCCACCCACAGGGCCTGCTGCAATTAGCTACAAATCCACCCCACCCACACCCCATGTCTCCTCTCTCCTCTCCGTCCCTGCGGAGTCTCCAAGCATAGAGCACCATCGGGCTACTGTGTCGGGCACAGCTTCACAGGTGTGGCATTCACAATCTACTTTAGTCTTCAGCAACCCCTGAGTGTTGGTGCAAAGGCTCAGAGAGGTTCGGAAACTTGCCCAAGATCACACAGTTTGTGTGCAAGTGGTGAAGCCCAAATTCCAGTGTCTACATCTGTTTGATTCCGAAGCCCGTTCTCTCTCTCTCCCTCTGCTCCCCTCCCTCGCAGAGGCTGGAGCTCTACATCTGGCTCCCAAATGACCCCCCAGGAGGGAAGGCAAAGGCCTGGGGACCACGCTGCAGGGGAAGGGGAGGGGGCTGGAGCGGGTGGGCCGAAGGACCGCCTGGCCTTCTTCCCTCCAGCTCGGCTCCGAGGCCCTCCCTAAGGTGGCAGCGTGATGAGCTGCCCTCTCCTGTCCTCCCAGCTTCTTCTGGGAGGCAATGTGCTTCTTATCAGGCTGGTGTTGGGTTTGCAAACCACACCGTCTAATTGCGAAGGGTTGGGGGAGTAAGGGCGCATCTCCCGTGAGAAGAGCAGTCAGGCCTCTTCCACCTCCCTGGGGGTGGGAGGGGACTCCCAGCACGGTGGACACAGCTGTGCCCATGCCTTCACCTAGCGCCAGCCCAGAGGGGCAGGGAACGGGCTTCCCAAGAGAAGTCGTTTAGAACCAGGCCACACTGCCTTCACCTGCACCCATTGGGGGCTGGAAGAGGCATCGGCTCTAGGCTCCTCTAGTTACCTCGCCTCTGATTAGGGCTCCCTGAGGGCAGGGCTGGGCCCCTCGGGACAGTCTTCCAGGACCCGGGCCCCCTCCTCAACCTTTCCCTGCTCCCAGCAGGAGGACATGCACCCCACGCCGTTCCACAGTGCTGGGTTCACAGTGGAGAAGCTGTGTAACGAGGGCTCCGAAGGCTCCCCACCCAGCGGGTCTGTCGGGGTGACTGTGAGGCGGCCAGGATGCCTCCTTCTCGAACGTTCTGAAATCTCTGTGAATCTGAGCCAGGCCCTCCCACCTCCTCCCCCACCGCCCCGACGGGGCAGGGTGTAACTGTTGAGCTGCCGGAGCTCCCATCACTTCCCAGGGCACACACACCTCTGTCACAGCTTCAGAGGCACACGGAGACCCACACGGGACCCTCACTCCCAGTTCCTGACATGTGCACGCGCACACCTGCACTCACAGATGCGCTCCCCCCAGACACACAGATGTCTGCACTTCCTGACACACAAACACAATGCTGTGTGCTAACACACACGGACACACACGCAGCCACTCCATGTAGGCACTGAGAGTCACACACTCAAACACACTTCTGGAGCATACGCTGAGGCACACACATGTCAATAGGCACACCTGCAGATACACACACGGACATGCATTGCAGACGCATGCAGGAGTGTCCTCGTTCTCAGGGCAGGATTACATGCAAGGAACCCTAGGTGTCAAGCGCGAGAAGGGACTTTGAAAATGCACTTGCCCAGCCCCTCCTGGCAGGCCCTCGCCAGCTCTGCCCAGCGGCTGCAGTAGCACCCACAGAGAGACCCAGCTCTCGGTCCAGGCTCCAAGGTCAAGGAGTTCTCGCGACATCTGAATTTTGCCAGATGGACCCTGTTGATCTGGTCCTTTGGAAATCACCTCCGGTGACTCAAAACCTCAGGTACTAGAGTCCGGGGCTGGCTCTCAAAAGGAAGGGGCTCTGGGGGGAGGTGGGCGGGGAGCAGGATTCACAGGGGGCCTTGCCAAAGAGAAGCACTGGTTTGGATTAGGGAGGACACCTTGTCCCATCCCAGCTGAGAATATTGGGCTTATCTGGTTGCTTAGACAAAAGGAGGAGGAGCAAGTGGCCCAGGCTCCTGTTCCCATGATGCTATCAGCAGACAGGGAAAATGTGGGGTGGGGACCAAGGCAAGGGCAGGTCAGCAAACCTGCGCAGGACGGCTGGTGTAGGCCCCCCAGTCTGGGCAGCACGGCTTGGAGGGGAGAGGCAGGGTCCGGGGCTTTGAGGGAGCAGGGAGGGAAGGGACCAGCGTTGTGTAAAGGAAGAGAGGCCCCACTCGTCCGAGGCCAGAGGGTCCAGAGCGAGCACCGTGAGCGTGATCTCGAATAAGACTTGCTTCTATTGGGGCCCAAGGCTTGAGCTCCAAGTCACCTGGGCTTCTCTAATTACTCCCCCACTCCGATTCATTCCTCCGGCTCCCGGACTGCAAAGTGTCTCTCTGTATTGTAAACAATTACCTGCCTCCCTCACTACAGGGTGACCTTATTTTATGTCATTCATTCATTCAGTCAGTCATTTGTTACGAGCTGTGTAACCTGGGGCCATTCATTCTCTTCTCTAAAAGATGGATAATGATAGCACCCTCCTCAGGATTGTTAAGATCAAATGAGTTATTATAGACGTAAAGCTCACAGGACATCACCTGACACAGAGTAAGTGCTGTGTAAATGCTAGCTTAAAAAATGTACAGATGCACACCAGACAGGGAATGCTGGGGACACACGAGTGAGTAAGGTGGACACAAAGCTCAAAGCCTTGGGGGCCTGGGCATGGGATGGGGTGTCATCCTGATGCAGTAGTCACAGTAATGCGTGATGGCTGTTGTAATGGGTGAAGGCAGGATTTTAGGGGAGCACAAGTCATGGGGTCCCAACCTGGGCAGAGGGCTGGAGAGGGGCCTCCTAAGGCAGGGATGTTCAAGGTAGGACCTGGAGGGTGAGTTGGAATAGTCAGGTAAAGAGCCAGAAACAGAGTGTTCCAGGCAGAGGGAACGGTGTGTGTAAAGGCCTGGAGGCAGGATGTCTAGATCACTGTTATGAGCTCCAGGGTTTAGCCAGAGCCTGGCCCAGGGTAAGTCTTCATTCGTTATTTCTTGACCAAGCCCTGATTTTTTCTAGCTCCTGCAGTGGACACACACTTCATCCCACGGAATCTCTGTAGCAACCTTGTGAGATGGGGCTAACGTATCCCATTTCACAGAGAGACGCTGAGGCCCTTGCATCGGTGGCCAAGGGCACACAGCTAGCGGTGACTCAGTGGTAGATTCAGGATAGTCTATCCCTCAGCTGGCTTTGGAGAGTCATGGGAATGTTTCTTTGCTGCTACCGCAGAGGAGCCCTGAACAAAGACCCAGGCATGACCCGGCAGGCTGGGGACAGGCCCACAAGGCCCTTTCCTTTGAGATGTAGCCCCTGGGATCTGAGATCAAAATGCCTGGAGCCCAAATTTCTGGGCCACCATTGTCCATCCTGAGCCTGTGGTCTGACCTCCTCCCATAATCAGCCTCTCGATGGCCTAGGCTGGAGACCCAAGCTCAGAGGGTCTCACCCCTTCCCACCTCTCCTTCCCTGGAATTCCTGGGGGCTGCATCTGGCTCCTATCAGAATGAGGCCTCTGGGCCTCTGTTCCCTGGGCCGTGCTCAGGCCTGTGTGTCTGCAGCTGTGGCAGCTATGGGCCTGGGACGAAGCCATCGTGAGGGGTGAGGGTGAGGCCTGCCAGGACACCCCATGGCCAGTACCCCTCTCCAAGCCCCTGTCTGCCTCCTCCGGCCCAGCTGTAATTTTCTTATCAGATGCTTCAAAGTGACACATCTGGGCACAGAAACGACAGTGTGTCTCCCTTTGGAAAGCTGAAGTCCAGGAGGAGGCCTCGTGTGCATTGTGGGGGAGCACAGAGTCCAGGGCCAAGGAGCTCAGGGCCAGGGGGCCAGGGTACCAGCATGTCTGACGGTTGCTCAGGCCTGGCTGATGGCCCTCAGCCCCATGTCTGGCCAACTGTCAGCCTGTTTCCAAATTACAAATGCTTATTCCTTAGGGTGCCAGGTCTCCGACCCCAGAACAAACACCAAGCCCAGTACACAGGTAGGAAAACTGAGGCCTGTGGCTGCTAGGAGGGGCCAGGCGCAGTTCTCTCTTTCCATCTTCCCGGGACAGGGGAAGGGAGGCTGGTCTGTCTGTTCTTCCACCCACCCATCTTCAAGCCACTTTCAACCCCCAACCCCCCTAAATGCTCCCTGGAGCTGGTCCCCAGCGACCCCCTTCCAGGGAATGTGATGAAAGCCCTATTTATTATACTTCAGCTCGGACAGTTGTTTCAGATGTTTCCAATTCGTTAGCCTGCTCACACATCTGTTCCTGGTTGAAGTCAGAGACTAAAAAGCAAAAAGGAAAACTCGATGTGTTTCACACACCCTACTCAAATGCACATGGACTGGCATACACCCCCCTCCCTCCCAGAGACCCCCACAATCCACCCCCACATCCTCGCCACACTCACATCCCACTTAGTTTCACTCCACATGCTCATGCTTGCTCAGCTTCCACAGATGTGCTCACACCCAACACACCCAGTTGACACACACACCCTAGCGTGCGCGCTCATGCCCACGCGCCCCCTGCACCTGTCCCCTCGTAGCTCCCCGCCGCGGGTCCTCCGCTATCTGAACACCTGACAGGTTGCGGTGAGCCTCACAGCCCCCCGGTGGGGTGGAGGGGTGGCCCGGAGCAAGTCTTGGCTTCTGGTTTAGACGCTGACCCTCTGAGCCCAGGGACCATGCCCGTCCTCTGAGCCTCAGTTCCCTTGTTTACAGAAGGATGTCGTCTCCTTCCTTTCTCAGGGGGCTATCATGCTGGTTCAAATCTTGCGCGTGAGCACCTGGCCTGATGCCTGGCAGCGAGCTGGTGCTCCCGGGCTGGGACGCAGGTCATGGTTACCGCTGCTGCTTCCATCTTCCCCTACGCACACGCGCACCCCACATCTGCTCCTATGCTGGATACACGGGCACGGGGTGGGGTTGAAAGAGCTCTAGGGTCCCTGAGAACTTGAGGTCCTGCAATTCTTGACACCTGCCCCCCAAATGTATACAGCTGGACGTGGCTGCGGGCTCAGCAACCCAGGCCAACACACACACACACACACACACACACACACACACACACGTGCAGGCGTAAACAAAGGCACGTGCACTCAGGAGCAAAACCTTCCCATACACAATCCTTAACACACCCACACTTCCCTACACATTCACACGCACCGCCGTGGCGCACACTTGCACTCCCTTCTCAGCTGATTCACACACTCACACCCAGCTACACACGGAATGCCTGGGGGCGGGGCTGGGGATCAGCCGGGTAGGGGTGGTCTGGGTTCCTAGGGCCTAGGGCTGGACATCTGGCTTGGGGCTGAAGGAGAAAGTCACTTCTCCTGCTACTAGGCAGGCTGGGAGCACTATTGAAGGGGGGAGGGGAGGAAAGCCCCACTCAACTCTGGGGGCCCAGAGCGGGGAGGGCAGGGCGATGATACGCGCCTCTCTAATGCCTGGCAGTGCTCACCCGGGTCACCCCACCTCTGGAGGAACTCTCAAGCAGCTCCAGGGAAAAGGGAGGCTGGGAGGGGGGCACAGATCAGTAGGGTGAAAGGTCAGGGTGATGACTTCTCTGCCCAGATGGTCCACTGATTGGCACCTCCTGTTCACCAACCCCAGCCCCCAGGTCTGGGCCATGAACTTGGAAACAAGAGCCCCTCTCTCTCTCTGCCCTCCCATCTACCCCTGTTCCCGCCAACCACAGGTGGCTTCCATCACGGCTCAGCCAGACCAGCCCAGGGCCGCTCCGGCCTGGGGTGCTCCAGGCAGGCTTAGCCCATCCCTCCGTCAGCTCCCCTGAGCCCTGGGTAGGGTGGGCCTGGCCGTGGACTGCTGTGGGGCAGAGGAGCTCTGACCACCAGAGAGCAAGCAGAGGGGGTCTCCAAGGCCCACCATGCCTCGCTCCACTTCCCCCAAGCTGACCCTCCAGCTGTCTGTGAGTCACGGCCCTTTTGCTCCTTCAACCCAGACCCCAAAGCGGGTGGGAGAAGGGGTTTTCCTTGTTAGACCCCGATGAGCTCAGAGCAGCCAGCTCAGCACACGTGTGTGTTGGGGGGTCTGAGTCACAGCCCATCTGCCAGGGGCCCCCCAGCTCCCCTCCCTTCCCTGCCCAAGCTTTAGGGCCACCACCTTCTTCTCTCCTCTGTTCTTGGAATCAGAACAGACCCGAGTTCAGATCCTCTCCGCCGCTGACTTGCGCCGTGATTGGGGACAAAACATTTAACTTCCCCAAGCTTTGCTTTGCTCCCCAGCAAAATGGGCAAATGATAGTCTCTGTGGTGAGGACCCATTGAGATCATGGCCACCAAAGGGCCTGGCCCTCAGTAAGTGCTCAGTGAGAGCTTGCAGACTCCATCCTGAAGCCAGGTGACCTGTCCCGACACTGCGCCCTT
Source organism: Lagenorhynchus albirostris (assembly GCF_949774975.1). Classification (NCBI taxonomy): domain Eukaryota; kingdom Metazoa; phylum Chordata; class Mammalia; order Artiodactyla; family Delphinidae; genus Lagenorhynchus; species Lagenorhynchus albirostris. Next base: position 156,065,698 of record NC_083096.1, read on the forward strand.
GGGAACTTCTTCTTTCAGCAGACACTCCCATTGGGGCCTCCACTTCAGTAGGAGGGGGTCTGCCTGGATGAGGAAACGCAGCATCTCTCCCAAAGAGCCTTCCCTGGCTCCCCCAGTTTTCCTGTCAGTCCCCCGAATCTGAAGGACCATAGGCCCTTGGGGAAGCGGGGGTGCTGCTGGGTGGCAGGTGGTGCTGCTGGTGCTTGGAGCTGCCCAGTGCCCTCTGAAACGGATCTCTCCTCCCAGCCACAGGGAGGGCAGTCAGGACATAGCCCTCCTTCCCCTCCCCATCCCAAGGCCAAGGGCAGCACATGCTACCGCTATGATTTTAACTATTGCACATCTGCAGGGTTTGCATCTGTGCGTCCTCCCTGTTCCTACCCTTGAAGAAGGCTTCTGCAGGTACTTGAGCTGGAGTCAAAAACTGCAGAGGGAGGAGAGTGGGCCAGTAGAGGGGCTTCTGCCGTGCTCCTCACCCGGGAACTAACATCAGGTAGGAGGAGAGCGTAAGAAGTAAATATTTATTGAGAACATACTGTGTGCCAGGCCTTGCCCCAGAGCAATGTGCATGTTAGTCTGCATGTACCAGAATGTAATTCCATGAGGGCAGAGACTTTTCTGTTTTGTTCAGTGTTATAACCTCAGTGTCTAGCACGGTGCCTGGTAAGTGGTAGGCACTCAATAAATATACACTGAATGAACGAGTTTGTACCTGTCATTCTCTCATAACTCTATGAGGGAGGTGCAGTTATTATCTCCATGTTACATTGTCTTTACTGGAGGCTCAGAGAGGGTAAGTGACTTGCTCAAGGTCACACAGCCAGGTAAATAGAAGAACTGGCCTGTCTGGCTGTCAAAGCCCTTCCTCTGTCCACTTCACTCATGAGCAGGCCCAGATGACCACAGTTGCTCTGTGTGCATAGGTGCCCCTGCATGGGGCGCATTGCCCCTACAGTCTCATAAACAGACATAGATGTTCTTGTGTGTTCTGTGCCTCAGGGTACCTGTGAGGGCTCCCATGTTTGCTCTGCACTCAGAAACCGGCCCCTCCACCAGCCCCAGCATCCGTGTTCCTGGACACCCACTGAATATGGACTGGACACGGGATGCAAGATGTAAGACACAGGACAGGGCACCCAGGCCTCTCTGGGGCACAGCGGACCTAGCTGGCTTCTCCTGTCTCTCTTGCACCAGTGCCCAGAGGATGTGATTGCGTGTGCATATTTTCAGTTGTGCATGGTGTGTGTATGTGTGCCCACACTTCCGTGCATGTGTGTGTTGGGTGTGCGTGTGTATGCATGTGAATCTGAGTTGCTTCTGCCTCAGAGATCCTGGCCTGCCCTACCTCAGGGTCCAACTCTTCACAGACAAAATGGGGTCCTGGGAAGGCTGACAGAGAAGCTGGAAGAAGTCAGCTCTCGGCCTGGTGCCGCCTGGGTGGGAGTGCATCACGGAGCGGGCAGTGGGATGGGCACAGGCTCAGGGAGCCAGGGGGCAGGGAGTAATGCTTGGGATGGGGGTTAGCAAATCCCCACCCTCCTCCTTCCATCCCCGAAAAGGAGGGGTACATCAGAGCTAGGGTCAAGTGAGAGCACATACACATATGTACAGACACACACACACACACACACACACACACACACAGTGATGCAGGTACACACCCATAACCACTGATTCCCACGAAGACAAACACAGATGGGTTCATGTGTGCAAACGTGCCTGGACACATGCACTGACATGGACTCCTATGCACACAGAAACACACACACACACGCACACGCACGCAAACACACACACACCCCTGATGAGCACGCAGATCCACAGACACACACATCACAATGAACAGATCCAATCTCATCATATGAGCCCCTGCCTGACTCATCTACCTGCCCCATCCACCCTCTCCCTCCACCAATACCCTCCTTTCCCCTGAGCTTGCTTGGGCCATACTGAACTGAAGGTTTACTCTGCAGGATGAGTGAGGGCTCTCCATTGCCCATCCCCTCCCCACGGAGTCCAGGGACCGGAGCACCCGAACCTCATTGGCTGTCCAGCTTGGTCTGTGTAAGTCCTGCAGGGACTTAAGGAGCATCATCTCTCATTACGCCAACCTCACAGTGCACACTCGGCCATGTCCTACTTCCTCTGGGTCTCTGACGATGACTTACCTTCAGCCTCCGGGACTTCCCACGAGCTCTTGCTCTCAATACGAACCTTTCCCTCCTGCTCTTGGCCTAACCAACTTGTGCTCTCTGGTCCCAGCTGAGAGTCATTTTCTCCGGGAATTTTTATGGCTTGTCCACCTCTGCTTGGGAGTCCCACTGTCTCCAATTCATCCCAGAGGGTGCACCTTTCCTCTGAAATGTAATTGCTGCATGACTTGTTCCTCTCCTCATCTGTGCTGCCCTCAAGGAGAGGGGCCAAGTCTGTCTTATCTGTCATTGTTTTCTAGGGTTTTTTTTTTTTGTTTTAGTTTAGAACTTGCTGTATAGTAAGCAGCTCATAAATACTAATTGAATACATGAAATGAGTGAATGAATGAATGAGAGCTTCAGCCCAATCTCCTTCTAGACACTCTGGTTTTGCTTGGAGGGGCTGGGTGATAGAAGATGCGCTCTTCAGCTGGGAATCGGGACACCTGGCTTCTAATCTCTAAGTGGCAGAGTGACCTTGGGCAATTCACCTCCCTTTGCTGGGCCTGGTCCCCTCCTCCATGAGGTACAGAAGAGCTGATGGCCAGGTGCTTCCTGACATCCTTCCAGCTCTGCCACCGATCGTGGGCCCTGCAGTCTGGGCAGTGCTGGCCCTTGTTTTCATGGAGGGGCAGGGACATGAGTGGAGAATCTGAGTATCCTTTACAGGATAAAGTCTGACCCTGGTTTGGCATTCAAGACCTTCCACCATCCAGTCTCAGCCCCAACTGCTTGTTTATTTCATTCCCTCCCCTCAGCCCATGCAACACACACACACACACACACACACACACACACACAAACACTCATGGACACCATGCAAAACAACAGGCCCACAAGAAAAAGGGGCTTCAGGGCTGTACCAGCTGCTGGTCACTGAACCGCCATCAGCATCTCGGTGGGACGGAGGAAGCACGGGCTATTGAGTCAGACGATTTGAGTTCAGATCCAGGCTTGGCCGCTCGTGGGTAGGGCACTTAGCCTCTCTGTGCCTCAGTGTCCTCATCAGAAAGATGTAAATGCTAATACCTTCCCTGTGGGGACGCCTTTGATCAAAGGAAGCAAGTGTCTGCAAAGCACACTGAATGTCGTGTGACCCTGAAGAATGATTCATTAGAAACCTGCTCTGTGCTCAGGCCCCTGACAAGGAGCTGAGAGATTTGGGAAAGTTGCTGCCTCCTCTTGGGGACTCATGATCTAACCAAGAGAATGGATGCAAACCCAGGAGCCCTGTGGGAAAAAAATGTCATCTGAGGGAAGGGGCAAAGGACAGGCTGGGGGAAATAGCTGCAATGAATATGACAAGCAAATAATGAATATTCTTGCCATCTAACAATCTTATACAACTTAAGGGGCAAACACCCCACAAAGACTTCCATAGATTAATGGGCACACGATACGGATACAAAATTCACAGGAGAGAATATAATACTGCAGATCAACTATACCTCAATAAAATTTTTTTTTAATTCACAAGAGAGAAATTATAAATGTTTAGTGGCAGATGTTTGTAAAATATATTCCATCTTATCAGTCATCAAAGAAACGCAAATTATAGCAATGGTAACACTTCTGCCTGTCAAATTAGCAAAGTTTTTTTTTCTTTAAAGAGAATACCCAGTGGAGGTAAAATCATGATGAGAACAACCTCAAACACAGCCACCTTTTCCATTCATCATTCTATATTTATTATTATTATTATTATTTAAAAATTTATTTGTTTTACTTATTTATTTTTGGCTGTGTTGGGTCTTTGTTGCTGCGCGAAGACTTTCTCTAGTTGCTGCAAGCGGAGGCTACTCTTCGTTGCAGTGCGTGGCTTGTTTTGTTGTGGAGCACGGGCTCTAGGCACGCGGGCTTCAGTAATTGTGGCACACGGGCTCAGTTGTTGTGGCTCACGGGTTCTAGAGCACAGGCTCAGTAGCTGTGGAGCATGGGCTTAGTTGCTCTGCGGCATGTGGGATCTTCCTGTACCAGGGCTCGAACCTGTGTCCCCTGCATTGGCAGGAGGATTCTTAACCACTGCGCCACCAGGGAAGCCCATCATTCAATATTTCTCAGACACATATGACGCACCAGGCACCGTTCTGTGTGCTGGGAAGCGGGTTGGCGAAGTGGACAAGGAACTTTCCAAGCACATATAGCAGCAGTGCAGTTAGAAGTCGTGTCTGTGGCGCTGATTGACATGGTTGAGTCGGGTGATGGTTCACAGAGACGTGGATGCAAACCTGGGTGTGTCATTAGTGGCTGTGGCACCTGAGGGGAGCTGCCCGCGTGGTCACGCCCTGTTTCCTTGTCTGTACAATGAGGATGATCATATCCAGCCCACAACGTTGTTGAGCACTAAGCAAGCCAACAGGTATGTGACGCCAGGCCTCAAGCGACTGCCCCGTCAGTAGCAGAGCCTATGGACACGTGACGTCCATTGCGCATTGTTTATCATGGGGGATTTCCCCACCCAAGTGTCTAACAATGGAAGAGTGGCAAATATATGTTGTTACATTGATGACATCACGTATAGAAGCCACTCAAAATGTTACTTCAGGGGGCTTTCCTGGTGGCGCAGTGGTTGAGAGTCTGCCTGCCGATACAGGGGACACGGGTTCGTGCCTCGGTCCGGGAAGATCCCACGTGCCGCGGAGCAGGTGGGCCCGTGAGCCATGGCCGCTGAGCCTGCGCGTCCGGAGCCTGTGCTCCGCAGCTGGAGAGGCCACAACAGTGAGAGGCCCGCGTACCACACACACACAAAAATCTGTCATTGAGAAAATACCTATATGCCTGCTTTACACGCATCTTATCAGTTCTCCCAACAACCCTGTAAGCGGCGAGCTATAATTACTGTCATTTTTACACATGAGGAAACAGAACTTGTCAAGTTCAAGAGACTTGCCAAGGTCTCAAAATTAACAGGCAGAGCTGAGATTTGAACCCAGCTTTAGCCTGGCTCCAAAGCGCTGGGCTTTGCCACTTTGCCCTGCCACGCTGTGGGAGAACAAACACTCACTAACTCTCTGGTGCTGGAGACAAGAGATGGAGAGATGACTAACCACGGGGGCTGGGGAGAGGATAGGAAAGTACGGACTCCTTCCGAAGCCCTGAGACAGGTGACGGGAGGTGTGGGGATTTGGAGCTGGGCTGCCTGGAAGAGGTCAGCTGGGTCAGAGACAGGAGGACTAGGGAGCTGGGCTCGTTTCTAGGGAAGGAGTAACCTGACTTTTTCTAGGTTGAATTTGGAGAGATGGCCGGCAGCTTGAAGTATTGACAGGTGTGAAGATAGGCGAACCAAGCTGGAGATGAATATTCGAAGGAGACAGAGGGCTCTGGACTAAGAAGATGGCAGGGCAGTTGGAGAAGGGAGAGTGTTCGTTGAGGATGTACTACGAGCCAGAACGTCCTAAGTACTCTGTTTTATGGCAGCTGTGTCTTGGAGTGTCTGCCCAGTCACACCCCGTTCTTTGGAATTGTCCTCTATCCACAATCCCTCCTGGAAGGAAATTTTTTTTTGGTCATGCCTCGCTGCTTGCGGGATCTTAGTTCCCTGCACAGGGATTGCACCCGGGTCCCGGCAGTGGAAGTGCCGGGTCCTAACCACTGGACTGCCAGGGAATTCCCCACAATCCCTCCTGAAGGCACGTGCCCAGGCAGCCACATGAACGCTCTCTCCCTGGAATGGGCTGGGACCCTGGGAGACAGAAGTAGATCCTGGGCAGCCACGCTGTTAGGTCACAGAGAGCTGAGGCCGGGTTGGGACGGAAGTAGTCTTGTAGAAGCTGGTCTTCAGAGAGAAGGCACAGCTGCACAGACAGAAGTGGTGATAAGGGACCATGTGACCCCACAGAGGGACAGATGGAGAGCGATGACTGTCACCTTTCTGGTTCCCGGGAGGCAGCCCATCTCTCCGGCGTTTTGATTCTTCTCCTTGGATACTCACCAGATTATCAGTTGTAGCGTTCTGGTAAACCTCATTTTCCTTGAGCTGGCTTAAGAGGGTTTCTGTTCTTTGCCACCAAATGACATTGAATTGACACATGAACATTCTGTCTTAAGTGTAAAGTGCCTAGTGTAGTGCTTAGCTCATTGTTGGCAACAACAAAAATGGTAGCTATTATTATCTCATTTACTCCTCAAAGTAACCTGATAAGACAGAAGGTATTATCATACCCATTGGAAAGATGGGGAAATTGAGGCTCACTGATGCATTCCACAAATACTAGTTGAGTTCCAGTGCTGGGGATACCGGAGAGAAAAGAGCCTGGCTTTGAAGATGCCTGTATTCCCATGGCAGAGACAGACACCAAACAAACAAATAATAAACAAGGAAACACCAGGCAGAAATAAAGTGCTGTGAAGGAAATAATACAGAACGGCCTGTTAGAGCTACTTTAGGCCGGAGAAATCCTCTCTGAGGAGGTGACACTTGAGCTGAGACGTAAATGACAAGAAGGGCAGGCCATGTAAGGACCTGGGAAAAGAACATTCAACGCAGAGGGAAAAGCAAGAAAAGACTGTCCGGCAGGATTGAGTCTGGGGCTCTCAGGGGACAGCAAGAGGTCACAATGGGCAGAGTCGGAGAGCAGGGGCAGGCCACCAAGGGTTTTGTGAATCAGGGGAAGTGTTTGGCCTTAATTCTAAGTGCACTGGGAAGATTTAAGAGTGCCATGGTAGACAGCCCCCCAGAGATTCCTACATGCATCCCCAAAACCTGTGAATGTGTTACCTGACCTGGAAAAAGGGATTTCACAGCTTGACTAAGTTAAGGCTCTCGAGATGGAGAGATTATCTTAAATCATCCAGGTGGGCCCAGTATAATCACAGGGGTCCTTATAAAAGGGAGGCAGGAGGCTCAGAGTCAGAGAACAAGATGTGATGACAGTGCCAGAAGTCAAAGCGATGCAAGGAAGGGGCCACGAGCCACGGAATGTGGGTGGCCTCTAGAAGGTGGAAAAGGCAAGGAAACAGAGTCTTCCCCAGAGCCTCCAGGGGTAACGCAGCCCTACATTGGGCTTCTGACCTCTCGAAGAGTAAAGATAATAAATTTGTGTTATTTTAAGCCACTGAGGTTGTGGTAATTTGTTACAGCAGCAATAGGAAACTCATACAAGTGCTATGATTTGATTTATATTTAAAAATAAAATCACCCTGGCTGCTGTGGATTGTGGGGACAAAAGGGAAGCCAGGAGACCAGCATCACCAGGCAGGCAATGACAGTGCCTGGACCAGGGTGATGGGAGAGGAGATGGAGCCCAGTGCATGGGTTCAGACACCCTCTGGAGGCAGAAGTGCAACAGCCTGGGGAGTAAGGAGATGGCAATCCAGAATGCCTCTGGGTTTTACCTTCAGCAGTTGGATTTACTGGTATGGGAAAGACTGTGGGAGAAACAGGTTTAGAAGTGTCAAGGGACTCAGAAAAGGTCACCCAGCCAGAAAGTGGCAAACCCAGGACTAGAACTCTCAGCCCCAACATGTTTGAATCTGTGGGGATGATCTCACTAAGGAAAAGACTTTAGGAGATTTTTAGTTAACATTCAGTTAACACTCTATTAGTGGAGCTCTCCAAAGAAGGAGAACCAATGTGTTTTGTGTGTGTGTGTGTGTGTGTGTGTGTGTGTGTGTGTGTGTGTGTAGTATAAGGAATTGGCTCACACAATTGTGGATGCTTGACAAGTCCAAAATCTGCAGGATAGGCTGAAGGTGGAAACCCAAGGAAGAGCTGGTGTTGCAGTTCAAGTCCAAAGGCCATCTACTGACAGAATTCCTTCTTGCTCAGTGGATGTCAGTTTTTATTCTATCAAGGCCTTCAACTGATCAGATGAGACCCACCTACATTATGGAGGGTAATCTGCTTTCCTCAAAGTCTTAAATGTTCATCTCATCTTAAAAGTACCTTCACAGAAACATCTAGGATAATGTTTGCACCATGGCCTGCCCAAGTAGACACACAAAATTAACCATCACACTTACTTTTCTTACTATCAGACATTGTGTTTTTTATCTATATTAGTTCATGGTCAAAGAGTAGCACAGAGGGCCAAGAAAAACCCTTAAGGGCTGGGAGAAGAGGTTGGCAAAGGACAGAGAACAGGAGCCAGGACCGTGGAGAGAAGCCTTCCAAGAAGGAGGGGGTATCAAGAGCTGCAGAGAGGGTCTTCCCTGACATTTCAGTGGTTGGGACTCTGAGATCCCACTACAGGGGGCACAGGTTCGATCCCTGGGAACTAAGATTCCCCGCATGCCGCGGGGTGCGGCCAAAAGAAAAAAAAAAAGTTGCAGAGAGATAGAAAAGGAAGACAAAGGAGTTACAGAATGTGGCGATTAGGAGGTTGCTGGTGACCTTAGCAACGGACCACGCAGGGACTATGAAAGGAGGAAGGGCTCTTCACATGCAAGCAATGGGAACTCGAGTCCCACAGGGGAGCCAGCAAGTGAATGATTACAAAATACAATGCCCACTAGAGATTGTCATACTGAATGAAGCAAGTCAGACAGAGAAAGACAAATATCATATGATATCACTTATATGTGGAACCTAAAATAGTGGTATAAATGAGCTTATTTACAAAACAGAAATAGAGTCGCAGATGAAGAAAACAAACTTACGGTTACTGGGGGGAAGGGGGGGAGAAATAAATTGGGAGATTGGGATTGACATAAACACCCTTTTATGTTTAAAATAGTTGACTAATAAGGACTTACTGTATAGCACAGGGAACTCTTCTCAATACCCTGTGGTGACCTATATGGGAAAAGAATTTTTAAAAAGAGTGGATATATGTATATGTATCACTGATTCACTTTGCTGTACAGCAGAAACTAACATGACATTTTAAACCAGCTATACTCCAATAAAAATTGTTTAAAATTTATAGTTTAAAAATAAATAAATTAAATAAATAAATTTTTAAAAATACAACATCCAATGAAACAGAAAGGAAGCTGTGATAGGGAATGTTACTGGAACTACTGAGATGGAGAGGTCAGGAAAGGCCCTTCAAACAAAATGATGTTTAAGCTGAGATTGGAAGGAAGAAAAGAAGCTGCCCACGTGAAGGTCTGTGGGAAGGAGGAGCCGGCAGGGGACCGGTGCAAAGGCCCTGAGATGAGAAAGAGTTTGGAGTGATCAAGACGCTGGAAGAAGCTCGGTAAGGCTGAAGCCGAGAGAGGGGCAATAGATGAAGCCGGAGGGATGTGGCCTTATAAGGGATGGTGTTTGGATTTTATTCTAAGTGTGATGGAAAATCACTAGAAGGTTTAAGCGGGGAAGTAAGTGATGGGATCTGCTTTATAATTTTTGAAGTTTATTGCGGCTAGGCTACTGTGTGAAGCCTGTGCTGGGAGGGAGCGGGGATAGAGGGGAAGCCGTCAGGGACGCTTACAATGGACCAGGTAAGCCGCATAGATGGCATAAAGGGGTAGCAGTGAGGTAAGCAGTAGGTGGGTTTGGGAAATGGTCTGGAGGTAGAACCAACAGAATTTGCCAATGGAGTGGATGTGGGAGGTGAGAGACAGAGAAGAATGGAAAACCACTCCCAGTTTCCTGTTTGTCAGGTTCACTGCTGTTTACCAAGAAGGGGGAAATCAGCAGAGAAAGAGGTTCTGGGTCACGAGTTTAGTTTTAGGGGCAGGACACTGAAGGGGTCACTCTTAGCTGTCTTAGCTGTCTTGATGAGGGTGGGCCTGGGTGGCTTGAGGGGGGGGGCGGGGACACTGGCGGCAGAGTGCCCAGTGGAGGCTGGCAGGTAGCTGGGGGCTTCTGCAGAGCTCAGTGGGAAGGCGCTGAGGGTTTGCAGGGCAGTTGAGATGTTGAGGTGAGGCCAGGGCAGAAATCATTATCCAGTAGTCAAAATGTCAAGAATCTGAATTAGGGGGGGAGGGTATGGTGGGGGCCCGTGAGGGGAGTCTGGGATCTCAGGGATGGAGCAGTTTGGGTGAGGCCAAGAGGAGGGAGTGGCCATGTGAGCAGGAGGCTGAAGTGGACTATTGACACTGTCTGGGAGGTCCGGGAGGTGCTGAACATGGCATTGACACAGAGCGTGAGGTCCCTGAGGTGACGCTTGTGCCTGCGATGGAGAAGAGGACCTTGAGACAGACATCAGCGTCCTGGGTAACCAAAGAAGTTACTGGAGGGCAGGTAACCCCAGTGAGGAGAGGGGGGATGCAGAACAGCAGGAATGGAAAAGAGCAGGAATTTCCCAGAATACTGCAGGGAGGGCCACGAAGGGGGGGCGAGGGGAAGGAGGCTGATGGCTCAGGCTCCCCCACCCCCGCCCCGGGCGAGAATCGGTGGGTTTTCCAGACCCAGCGGGGTGGGGGCTGCGGCATCCCAGAGGTGTGTTAGGGGAGCCCAAGCTCCCTACAAGGCAGAGACTCTGGGACGGTGGGTTTATGGTGGGAGCAGGCTTCCAGAGGACACACCGGCCCTTGGGAAGGGAGAATGAGAGAGGAAAGGGGAAGAGCAGAAAATTTCCACCCCCCATCCTCCCTCTCTGGGGCTCCTCACCCCCTCCAGACTCTCCCCTTCAAAGCCAGCCTTCACAAGAGCTGCCAGGCACTCCTAATGCATGACTCCATCCTGCCTCTTATCCACTTCATAAACCCCACTGCGCTCAGGGTAAAGTCCCTGTCCTTTAGCCTGGTCCACGAGGCCCTTCTGGAAGGATCTCACCTGCTGTCCTCCTTCCCACCTCTCTCATCCTAAATCCCCACAAAGCAGGATGAACTTACACCTCTAAGGGCACCATGATGCATCAGGCCTCTGGCCCTTTGCACACACCATTCCCTCTGCCTGGAATGCCTTTTTCATCTCACGTGCCTAGAAAATGCCAAGTCTTTCAAGCAAGCATCTCCTCTTTGGAGAAGCTTCTCTGATGCCCTCAAGGAGCCACGATTGCCCCTTTCTTTGTGCCATACCTCTTCCTCATCTACCTTGTTTCATAAATCTATCTCCCCAACTAGACCAGGAGTGCCTTAGGAGGACAGTATGATATCCATTTCTCTCTCTCTCTTTTTTTTTTTTCTGTACCATGCGGCTTACAGGACCGCGGTGAAAGCGCTGAGTCCTAATCACTGAGCTGCCAGGGAATTCCCTTATATCCATTTCTCTATCCTCCATTCCCAGCCCAATGCCTGGGACACAAAAGCAGTTAATATTTATGAATGACAGGACAAAATTATAGCTAATTATAAAAAACCAGTATGTACTAAATACTAAGATTCCTAGCACTGCGGTGAGCTCTTTAAATGCATTTCCTTATGTTAGGCCCATAAGAACTGTGGTGGAGCAGGCAGTGTTACTATACTGATTTTACAGATGAGGACACTGAGGCTCAGGGAGGTGAAGTGACTGGTCCAAGGACATTGAGCTAGTTGGTGCTAGAGATGGGCTGCTAACTCAGACAAGCCTGATTCCAGTGTCGGTGCACTTGACCACTGTCCTATATTGCCTCCATGAAAGAGAGGCAGAGGACAAGGTCTCAGAGGACAATGGGGTCACGGAGACTGAGGTTTGCAGGAGAGTCTGCAATAAATTGACAATAACAAAGTCATCTTTTCTTTGAGTCACAGTGTGATCACAAGGACTGTTTGTTGCCTACCCAAAAGCCCATCTCCCCTTCTTCAGTGCTGTCAGAGTTTTGCTTTTGTCTGTGAACACCCTACCCCCCATAATTCAGGTAAATCTTGACTGGTCTGAGCTAATTTTAGTAACATCATCCCTCTTGTCTGGTTGGTTCAGTTGTGGGCATGTGATCCAGTTAGCTCTTTTAAATTTCTTTTTAATTGGGATAAAATAACACAGTGTTATCTTTTTAACCATTTTAGAGTGCCACGTAACTCTTTAAGTTATTGCTGGACTTGGTTGAAGATGTAGTGCCTGGAGCTGCTGCAGCCATTTTGTGATCATGAGGATAATGGCCAACATACTGAGGATGGTGGAATGAGATTAGAGGACAGAATCTGATGTGTGTGGTTCCTCAGCTGCTGGATCATTCCTACCTCAGCTCTTTCTGATACATGAGATAATACACCACCCTGCTCTCTAAGCCATTTTGAGCTGGTCTTCTATTACTTGTAGCTAAAAGTATATTGATACTGACACTGCAGGTGGTACAATGGTTCTTGCCTGATAGAGGACGACATGAAGTATAAAGAATTTCACTAATCTCTAGGAGCTACTGCCCTGGCCTGAGTCCACTGACCTTAGGTCTTCTAATGAGAATGATGATCTTGGCCTGGGTGAATAGTAACAGTGACCTGGGACATCATCTGAATAAGCTTGCAGGAGCTACAAAAGATGCAATCCTGGCTGTCTAGGGGTTCAGTTTACCAAACATCAGTTAAGTATGTTTATGGTGCTGGGATCATAAGGCTGAATCAGACACAGCCTTTGCCCTTAAGGGGCTCACACTGCAGTGGGAGAGATGACCACAGGCCAGTGATGAGTGATGAATAGGTCTACACGAGGTCCGGAGGCTGATGTGCAAGGTGGCTGGGTGAAACTTCACATAAACATTTTGAAGGATGGTAAGAGAAGGGCCAGAGAAGAAGGCATTTCTAGGAAGAATGACCAGCATATGCAAACCCAGGGGACCATGACTCTTTCAGGGAAATTACAAGTTATTTAGCATAATGGGAACCGGGCTGGCCACTTACAGGCTGTGTGTCTCTGAGCAAATTACCTGATGTCTCTGAGGCTTGGAATTCACATTTGTGAGAAAAAGAAAAAAGAAAGTAAAATGGTTGCAAAATTAGGTAACGGAATTTAGATGCAAAGCACAGTGCTTGGCATATATTAGGTGCACAAGAAATTCTCTTTCTCATTCATCCATTTTTGTCACATGGTTCTAATTCATTATCTTCTCTGACCCAGGTGGCTTTCTTCCCTTTCTCACTCATTCCTGAGCCTAGTAGCGAGGCCCCCCAACTCCCACAGACTTTTCCTCAGGCAGGAAACCCGACCCACTGCCTGGCCTGGGACAGCTTCTGGGGCTGGGTGGTTTGTGTTATTCATTCTCTCTCTCTTTCTCTCTCTCTCTCTTTTTTTTCCCCTAAATGCAACAAAATAAAACCAAACAAAAAGCCCAACGACTGGCGTGGCTTGTCAGGGAGTTATGCAAGTGTGTAAAAAAATAAAATAAAATAAACATCGAGTTTTCGGCATTTGGGGCTGTTTGATTAGGCACAGAGCAGAGCCAAGGGCCGGTGAGATGGAGGAAAGGCTCAGGGCAGAGGGGAGAGGGGAGGGGCTGGGGAGCAGGGGTGGAGGGGGCCCAGGACCAACTCAGAAATGGCTGTTTGCCCCCTGCAAACTTGGCAAGGATCCGGTTGAATGAGCCCAAATTCTGGTATTTGGGACCCAACTGCTCCACTTTCTCTGGCCATCCACCAGCTCTGCTCCCTGGCCATCAGGACACACCAGAGGTCACTCCGTCCATGCCCCTGTCACTGTAAAAGACCCTGTTCCCTTGTCTCCATAGTTAGGGCTCCCCCCTCCTCTCCTGAGAAGGAGATTCCACAGCCTGTCTTGATTACTCCTACCCCCTCCCCTCTCCCCTCCCCCCCCATCAGTATAGCTTTTCTGCTCTAACTTAACTCCTGCTAACTATAGTTTTAGCCCATTTCCCTTTACCCAATCTGAAATGATGCTGGAAAACAGCTGTTTGCCACCCTAAGAAGTGTTTCCCTCCCTCCCTTCTTCAGGCTTGACTTCAACAGCATCTGGGTCACTGCAGGTGCCTGCAGCCCTTCAAGACCCAGTCCACAAACATGCATAGGGTCCCTACCGTTTACCGGGCATTTGCACCCTTCATTTCACTGCCCCTAAAAAACAGATGAGAACTCTGAAGCTCAGAGAGGTTAAGTAACTTAGGCATGGCCACACAGCTGGTAAGTAATAGAGCAGGGATTTGAATCTCCGTCTTATTTCAAGATCTACCTCGCTCTGCTGCACCAGGTCCCAGTGGAGGGTCCTCACCTGGATTCCCGGGACGTTATAGCCTCACATTTCCTCTGAACTGGGAAGATGCTATGAAGAGTTGACTCTGAGAAGAGGAGGGCGTGGCCGGGACCACAGGCCCCGTTGAGCCTGTTCCTTGTCACTTTCCAGGTTCCTGATGGGGAAACTGAGGTTTCGAGAGGCTCCCCGGCCCTGTTCTGACCCCAAGATGCCTGGAGCTGCAGCCGGTACTCCGGCTGCGTGGAATCCCCAGGATGCGGAGTGGGGGAAGGGGAGGAGACAAGGACAGAGGGTCTGCGCCAGGGTCCAAACCAAGTGTGCGGGTGCCCGCCCTGCGCTCCAAGCGCAGCGCCCCAGCTGGGGGCAAGTGCGCGCGGGAGGGGGGCTACGAACTCCCGGGCCTGGCGCTCCAGTCCGTTTTTTGCTGCGGATCCCGGGAAGGGGGGCCGGCTCGGGGGTGGGACTGCAAAGGGGGGGGATTCCCTCCCTCGTGCGCTAGGAGGACTAGCCCCTCTCCCGGCTGGGAGCTCCGGCGGAGCCGAGGCGCAACGGAGAGCCCCGGCGCGGGCAGAGAGCCGGGAGCGGATCGGCCGAGTGGGGCACTGTGGAGAGGAGGGCCGGACCGGGCCGCCCCGGAGGACCGATGCGCCGGGTGGGGCGCTGGCCCCGGAGGGCGTGAGCCGCCCGCAGATTGAGCAACTTGGAAACCGGCGGGCGGAGCGCGGGCGCGCTGGGCGCCCAGGACAGTTCCGCGGCGAGCGGGTGAGCCGGCCGCGCCCTCGCCCCTCCCGGGCCTGCCCCCGCCGCGGCTGGCAGCGCGGAGGTGAGTCCCCACGGAGCTGCCCCGTCCTCCTCCCTAGCGCCCCCTTCCACTGGGACCTGGGGCGCCGTGGGCCCTCTCATCTGGGCTTGACCGAGCTGAGCGCGGGGGGAGGGGGGGCGGGGAGACCGCCAGAGCAAGGGGACTTATGACTGCTGTCGGGTCAGCGAGGGCGGGGGAGGGCACCTTCTGGAGTCCCTCCTGCGAATCCTGCCGTCCCCACCCCCGGCATCCCTTAGCCAGTGGGCAGCCTCCTCGCGGTGCTGCCTCGGGCTGCCCTCAACCCGGCAGCCCCCGGTGATCGTGCTCACTCGAAGTTCTGAACTCCCCAAATCCACCAGACCTATTGTCCAGCACCCCCGATCCAGAAGCTCTTGATTCCTGGTGTCTTCGCCTCGGATTCCCCCGAGTCCCACGGCCTCCAGTTACCACCCCCAGTGCCGCAGCCCGGGCCCGGGTCCGACGTGGCAGGCGGTGTGTGCCGCGCCCCCACGGTGCGCTGTGGGGTGGCGCGGCTCATTGTCCCGCGGGTTCGGGGGGCTGAGGGACAGACGGTCTTGCTTGGTTGGGGAAAGATGGGGGCTGTTTGTTAACCCACGGCTCCCAGGAGGGCCGGGTCGGATTCCGGGTGCGCGAGCTTGGGGCAAGGGTTTTCTTGTGAAACCCACCTATTGCACTTGGAGAGTTCTCTTGGATTTTGGGGGGCAGTCAGGGGGACTTCAGGTCCACCTCCCCTCCCCCTGCACCTGTTGGGCCTCTCCCGATAATAGGGAGGAAGGCTCTGAGCGCTTGGAGTCGTGATGAAGGGGCGCGAAGGAGCCCTTCCCCGCTGCCCTTGGCGTTGGGGGGCGGGGGGGCGGGGGGCCCCAGCACCTGGCTTGGCTCCGGCAGACACGCTAATCCCGACAGGTCGGGCCGGCACGTACTAGGTCCCGCCCCCAGCCCAGCAATCCTTCTTGCCCCCGCCTGCCAGCCCTCTCCACCCGTAGCTGGTCCTGGGGAGGGCTAAGGAGAAATTATCTGGATGGTTTACATTTCTGGGTCTGTATCCGGCCCCGGACCGGGTACCAATTTATCCAAATAGCGTTGCAGGGAAGAAGGTGAAAGTTTATCCAGACTTCTGGGGGCACTGAGTCCCCGCCCTCAGCACCACCCCTAGCCGTGCGCCCCTCCCCAGTCTGTCCTCCCCTCCTCGGACCACCTAGCACGTGGAGCCTCTCTCCTGGGCCCCAGCCTCTGCCTCTGCCTTCCACCCCTTCCCCAAGCTGGGTTGTGCCCTACACCCCTCCGCTCCCTGCGCCTTTTGCTCTGCCCTCCAGATCCCCAGTCCTGAGCAGCAAACCCTTCGCTCACTGACTAGGTTTGTAACCCCAAGACCCTTAACCTGTCCGTGCCCATAAAGTGGGAGTAATTCTGCTTTCCTCTTAGTCTTGTGGTGAGGAGTCAGTGAGGGCCTGGCGCACGGCAGGTGGTGCAGGCACGTCATGAATGTGAATCCCTCACCCCGACCCTGGCAGAGACAAAATGCCCCTCCTCACTCCCATGGATGCCTGAGACCTTGATCACTGCCAGCAGTTCCCATTGCTGGCTCTGCCTGTGCAGAGCGATGGGCCTCCAGATAGGACCTGTCTGTGCCATGTAGCCAAAGGAGCAGAGGAAATCAGGCAGAGGAACCGAGGGGAATGAGACAGCCTACTTAGAAGAGAGTCATTAGCTCCTATCCCCTCTCTCAGCCTCGATCCAAGGTTGTCTGTGTGTGTGTACCCACTGCATATGTGTGTGTGGGGACGGGGGGCGGGGCAGGGACCTCCTCTCTGGAAGGATGTGGATTCAGGGACCTGTGACCTTCTGGGGCTTGGTACTGCAGCATTCCTAGTCTGAGACCTGTCCTGCCTTTAAAATCAGATATCACATAAAATTCAGAGTTTTCCACTTCTCTTTTAAAAAATCAGAAGGTCTAGCAATGCGGAACCAGTATTTCTGCCTATCAACTATCGGTTGGAATGGAATAGCAGATGCTCCCTTTGGATGGGACATTTGCCCTCCAGTTCACCCTCTCCACACCCAGTGTCCCTCCTATTTGTTGCTTGTATCCCTGATAGAATGAACTCTTAGCTCCTTTCCAGGGTTGATTCTGTATTGAAACTCTTCCTATCCAGTGACGGGCAAGGAAGGCCAGTGCCACTTGCTCCAGTGACATGCAGATCTGCAGCCTCCCCCCCATTTCCCTGCTGAGATCATGGTTTGATGGGGATACTGGTGGGAGTGGGTTGGAAGGTCCTCCCTGGCAAGGGTTGGGTGAGCCTGGCAAGGGCCAGACTGAAAGCTAAGACCCAGGAGGACTGAGGGGGAAGTAGAGGGAGGGAGAGGAAGGGTGATAACATTTGCTGTGCACTAACTTTGAAGTACCAGGCACCGTGCTGGGCAGGCAGAGGGAGTGCAGAGATGCACAGACCTGTTCTGCCCCAAGGACCCAGGGCTACTGATCACACAGTGAGACCAAAGTCTCACGCACTCAGGATTTAACACCAGCTTTGTCTGATGCGGTCTTCCTCCAGTGTTTGTCAAGTTTAAGGACTCAGGGCACCCTGAGGATGCATCTGCCAGGGGTCCTCAGACCTCGGTTTGAGACAGGCCACCATTAAAGTTTAACCCTATCACTTCGAGTGATCACTGGGGCCAAGGCAATCAACCATAAAGATAAATGCAAATATGGAAATGGCATAACAGTGCTCAGTGTTAAGATTAGTATCCAGATGGTATGAAAACTGTTTCTATTGCTTTTTAGACGGCCATCAGAAGGTGGACACAAAATGCAGTCTTGGTCATAGAAAATACAGCATTTATTGAGTCCCTATGTGCCAGGCACTGTTCTAAGCAGTTTCATGTATTAACTCACTTAAGCTCTAAAAACAGCAACCACCCTCTTGTAGATAAAGAAACGGAGGCTCAGACCAGCTAAGCAACTAGCCTAAGGTAACAACTAATAAGTAGCAGAGGCAACATTCAAAGCCAGGCAGTCTGACTCTGAAGTTTATGACCTTAACCATCATACTCTACGGCCAGCGTCTGGGATTGTGTACTTGGAGCTGAAGACCCCGGTTTGATAAGCTCAGCCGGATGTCTGCAATCTGTGGGTGATGGAAGTGTGTGGTGGGGGCTGGAGAAGGCGGGAAGGCTCTGGTGGTTCACGCAGGGAGTACTGGAAGGGCAGGTAGGGGCTGGCAGCTGACGGGGCGCTTGGGGGTGGCTGGGGGCATCTCCGCAGGCTCTGGCCACAGCACCAGGTGGGATCCATCAGTCTCATGTAAACACTTCTCACAAGCAGCTTAACCACTTGAGTGTGTCTGGCCTTCAAAGCCGGTGGGAGAGGCCAAGGAGGGAGTGCTGAACTCCCCTGTGGGATAATGATTTATCTCCCATGCAGGTGGGCTCTCCTGGGGCCTCCCTGGAGGCGAAGGGGGAAAGGATTGGGACGGGGTTGGGAGGGACACCTCCGCTCTAGCATTTCAGCTTTCTCATTCGTTAAGCCAAAACTCAGCCGGCTCTCAGAGCAAACCTGTGAAATATTTATCCCCATTTCATAGATGAGGAAACTGAGGTTCAGAGAGGCTAAGTGACTTGTCCAAAGGCATCTTAAGCAGCCGGTGGGAGGGTGATGCTTCTCTGGCATCTACAAAGCTTCTCTAAGGCTCTCTGTTTCCTCCCGTCCCTGTGTGGGTGTGGGTGTGTGTGCAGCAAGTGTGTGGGCCAATGGACGTGCAGGCATCTGTTGTGAAAGTGTGCAATACTGTGAGTGGGAAGTGGATTTTTGTCCCCCGACTCCCAGGTTGGGCTCCAACTTCCCAGACACATTTCACCGGGGGGGGGACCAGCTCCCCCTGCCCCCATCACCCGGGCCAGCGGGTCCACAGACCTGGCTCTCGCTGGGCAGGGGGATTATCCCCATTCTCTGTGTCTCTGGCCAGGGCGGGCGTCGCTGCCTCTTTTATCCTTTCACAAAGGCCAGGCCCGCAGGGCCTGCTGTGTCAGAGTTTCTGTGGCCAGGGGAAGCCTTACTTCCTTTTCTCCCGCCAAGCCCAGAGGGCCACGCAGGGTCTGCCAGCTTGTCGGGGGCCACTGCTCTAGCTCCAGGCAGGTGAAAGGCACATTGGTGACTCAGCACTGGGGAGAGAAGGCTGAGGGGTCCCTCACAGAAGGACAGAGAGAGCTGTTCTTTAAGAGACACGATGTTACTGCAGCATGAAGTCTGTAGGGTAGACCTAAAGAAGGACTTCCTAACATTGGGCAGGTCGGAAGCCAGGCAGCTGGTTTCCAGGGATCCACAAGTTTGATCTGAGTGTCCACCATATTCCAACCACTTGGGTAGCCAACTCCCATCCCATGTTAGGGACTCTTACAAGATAGGAAGAGGGGCAGATTTCTCCTACAGGGGCGCCAGGTGGGTAACTTGTAATGTCCAAACATTCTGAGTTCTCACAGTCTCCTGGGTAGGGGACCACATGGGAGCGTAGGTGGCATAGGCTGGGGGGCCCCATGTTTCCCCAGAATTAACCCTTCTCTCTCCTCCCCCAACAGGTTGGTTTTTGGAGGTGTCCCTGCTGAAGGACAAAGAGTTCTCCCATGTGACACCCCAAGGTGCCTTTGAGGAAAGCTCTCTGGACCTCCTTATGGGCTGATGGAGAAGTGGGCTCCCCACACCCTCTCTGTCCCCAGCTGAGATTATGGTGGATTTGGGATACAGCCCAGGCCTGGGCCTCCTGCTGCTGACCCAGCCCCGGAGGCGTTAGCAAGAGCCCTGTGCCATCCACCCCCCAGAGACCACCCCTCCCACCAGGGGCCTGAGCTGGCGAGTGACTATGCGGCTTGGGCTGTGTGTGGTGGCCCTGGTTCTGAGCTGGATGCATCTCGCTGCCGGCAGCCGGGGGATCAAGGGGAAGAGGCAGAGGCGGAGTGAGTAACGGATGCGGCTGGACCACCGTGGGCCTTGGGAGTGGTGGTGGTGAGGGTGCTGTCTGGGGACTAGGGCCTTTGGTCGTTTCATTCTATGATGACCATTGCAGATTTCTACTTTGTCTATTACATTGCTCAGTAGATTATCCAGTTTGTGGATTAATTTGTTGAGATTACCCACTCTGTAGATTACTCACTCTGTCTGTTTTCCCCTTTGTAGACTCTGCTTTCTAGATTAACCCCTCTCTTGTGAGGGTCCAGTTTGTGGATTCTGCCCTTTGATATAACACCAGCTTTGTGTGGTATCCATGGAAGTGCTTCTCGGCCCGGTGCTCCTGGGGTGCTGTGTCCTCCCATTTATGGACAGGAGTTCAGGGCTCCTTTCTTTTAGTGGTGTCTGAAGTGCAGCCCTTAACCCCTTGGGGCCAGGAACCCCACACAGCCTCGTGGTGGGCAACAGATGTCCCTGCCCAGATCATGGGGCAGAAACAATGGAGCAGAGAAGGTCGTGGGACAGTCCACTGCTGTGGTTTTTAAACCTGCCCAGTGGGATTCAAAGATGTGTGCTGGGGGGTGAAGGGGAGGCCGTGGGCAGGAGGCTGGCCCCCCACCTTCAAACCAGAGCAGCTTCCCTCTTCCCTGCTTTTGGGAAGATTCCACGTAAGATGTCATTGGAGGAAAGAGTCTTCACAGCCTAAAAAAAATTAAATCCTGTTACTGTACAGATGGGAAAACTGAGGCTAAGGAAGGGGAAGAGATGACATTCCAAAGGACACGCAGTCAGTATTGGAACCCAGGTCTCCTGGTCCCCGTGAGCCCAGTCTTCTTGAAAACAGAGCCTGAAGGAGTTTACCTGTCCCCACCATCCTCGCCGTCCCTCCCAGGATCCCATCCTAGGCAGTCCTGAGAGCAGGTCCCCCATGCTCCACTTGATGCCTCCAGGGATGGGGGTTCAGTACCTGCCGTCGTGTGGTGGGAGTGGCCACTGCGTGTGAGGGACAGTGCCAGGGAGTGGGGTGGAGGCCCGACCCAAGCCTATCTGTCTCTCAGCATCCCCCGGAAGAGATGTCACGCCCCCAGGCAGACAGGTCCTCCGAAGTCTAGTCCGACCATCTCTTGCTTCACTTCTGAGGCCTTCTGACTGAGGTCCGCCAGGAAAGGTTGAAAGGCAATGGAGTTTTGTTGGGTCTCCACGGGAGTGGCCAAGGCCAGAACCCAGCCCAGAGAGAGAAGCTCAGTGAACTGGTGAAGCTGAAAATCCCTGGCTTAACAAACAATTAGAGACGGTTAGGTTTAATCAGCAGCGAGGCCTTGATTTTCCTCCCTTCTCATCTGTCGTGGCCAGTAGTTTGGACTCCACGGGCCAGATGCGGTTTAGTGATTTATAATCAGTCTCCTCTCTTTCCGAGAGGAGAGAAAGAACGGGAGAGGCCACTCATCCTCATGGGATGTGCACTAGTGGTGACGCTTCCACTGGTGAGCCGCACACTCACCTACACCAGGGGGGGTCAGAAGACCTGGGTTCATCTCTTGCACTAAAAAAAGAGAAAAGTACTGGTCTGGCCATCAGAATGGCCCACTCCCAGCAACAGCCAGTCAAATGCAGCGATTTTGATGTGCCCGCTTTTGATAGAGCCGCATCTCACAGCCTCGACAGCATTTAGCCCAGTGTTTATTACCAAACGGTGTCACTGACAGACATCCTTGATCACCATCAAGGGGGCGACGAGGTTGGGGAGAGGTGTGGGAAAGACTCAAGATGCAACGAGGGTCCAAAATGGACAGAGGCTCGGGGGGGATATGGGGGTAGACATTGCTAGGCAACACTTGTGAAATAACCATAAACCTGCAAGTGTGACTGTACAGGAATGCAGCGAGGGTTACATGAGATAACAGGTCCACATATTGTGAAACCTTTGTGAAATATCAAGCTCTGTATGGTCAGGATGCATGTCATGGTTTTTATTTTTTTTTTTGCGGTACGCGGTCCTCTCACTGCTGTGGCCTCTCCCGTTGCGGAGCACAGGCTCCGGACGCGCAGGCTCAGCGGCCATGGCTCACGGGCCCAGCCGCTCTGCGGCGTGTGGGATCTTCCCGGACCGGGGCACGAACCCGTGTCCCCTGCATCGGCAGGCGGACTCTCAACCACTGCGCCACCAGGGAAGCCCCTTTTTTAAAAATTTTGATTGGAGTATAGTTGATTTACAATGTTGTGTTAGTTTCAGGCATACAGCAAAGTGAATCAGTTATACATATACATATATCCGCTCTTTTAGATGCGTGTCATTATTATATAAACAAGCTGTGGACCATTTTGCCCCAGGGTTTCCATGGAGTGGAGGAGGGAAGAAAAGATGGAGACAGCACGTGTGGCTGCTCTGGCCCCCCCACGTGCAAGGGCAGTGGGCAGCCTGGGGGGGCAGAGGCAGGCTTGCTGTGTATATGCGCCTCAGGTCTGTCGCCTCTGCCATCCCGTGACTGCATGCCAGTGGGGCCACCAGAAGCCACCCAGTATAGCTCTGAGCCATACACCAGTTTCGAGCCCAGAAATGTGTGATCTCAGGTCTGGGAGATGGTTAGCTGTGAGTCCTAAACCCTGACAGGGCGTCCTCCTCCTGTCCCACTCACTGAGGACAACTCCCCTCCCCGAACCCTCTCCTCGCTCACCCTCACTGGCCCTTGCTCTCTGCTGACTGCCTCCCCACCTGGATTTCCTGCCCATCACGGAGCCGTCTTTCCCTCACCATGCCTCTCACTGAGTGCCCCTCCCCTTACTGAGACCCTTCTCCCATCTGATTCCTGGGCCCCTTCACTCAGTCCTGCCCCCCATGAAGCCTGCATTCCTTCACTGAACCCTGACTCTTCCAGAAGCTGGACTCCCCGTTTTTTAAATTAATTTTTATTGGAATATAGTCGATCCCCAATGCTGTGTTAGCTTCCGCCTCACAGCAAAGGGAACCAGCCACACGTGTACGTAAATCCACTCTCTTCCAGATTCTCCTCCCATACAGGTCACGACAGAACACTGAGTAGAGTTCCCTGTGCTATACAGCAGGTCCTTTTTAGTTATCTATTTTATATATACTAGTGTATATATGTCAATCCCAATCTCCCAATTCATCCCTCCCCTCCCCTTCCCCCTTGGTAACCATAAGTTTGTTTTCTACAGCTGTGACTCTATTCCTGTTTTGTAAATATGTTCATTTGTACCACTTTTTTAGATTGCACATGTAAGGATATCATATCATATTTGTCTTTCTCTGGACTCCCCTTTTTGCCCATTCTCACTGCCCCGTCCTCCAACTGGAACCTTCCTCCCCTCTGCCACTAACCATCTGTAGAATCCCTCTTCCCTGGCTGAAGCCCCATTCACTCCTTGGGCCATTCCCCACTCACCCGTTGCGAACCCCCAGAGCCCGGCCCCGGGTGGCAGAGACGGGTCGTGAGGAGCCCGTGGGTGAAGGGGGAAGAGGCAATTTAACCTGGTGTAGAGGATGTGGAAAGGAACCAGGAGGGCTGCGAGGGCCCAGAGGGAGTGACTCCTGAGATGTGATTTTAAAGATGAGTAGTTGATGTGCAGGCAAGGGAGTGGGGGGGTGGGGGAGGTGGAGGGCACTCCAGGCAGGCGACCAGCCTGTCCGAAGGTGAGGAGTTGGGATGCGGCACAGACTGTGCAGGAAGTGGGGTGCGGCTAGGGGTAGCTGGAGGAGTGGTTTCTGGGTGCAGTTCTAGGGAGCCCTGCGGTTTTCACTGGAGCCGCTCTGCTCATTCTGTGTTATACGTGGACGCTCTTTTCTACTGAAAAGAAGGGTTGTGCTGTTAAAACAAAAAGCTGAACGCCCATAGGGTAGAGCAATGAAAGCTGCCTGGAGCTGAGGGAGCGTCCTGGGAGCGATGCCGCACAGGTGGGCAGAGGTCGGAGGGTGGAGCGCTTGGTACCCGCCAGGCTGAGGAGTTGGCCCTTGACCTGACTTGAGCTGTGGGTAATGAGGACCCACGGAGAGGTCTGAATTAGGGGAGCAGTGTGGTCCAGCTGCAGGACCGGGCGAGGGGAGGTGGTTCGAGATGGGAGGCAAACAGGCCAGTTAAAGGCTATTTGGGCCCAGTCGAGGAAAAAGTGTAGGTCTAAACTAAGCTCACAGCTGAGTTAAAGGATGCCGGATCTTCCCGGGGGATGTGCCCAGGGCACCAGGAATGGGCACATCTCCTGGGAGAGCATGTGGCCTCAACACACTCAGCGAGGTGCCAGTTCCTGTCACCCCCCTGCCCTGCCCTTGCCCCCGCCCACTTAGCTCAGGGCTCTCTCACCGAGTCTAATTCCTCCAAGACTAGATACCACCCCCAAACAAAGGTCAGCCCTCCTCTGGGTCATGGAGAGTTCCCCTCCCTTGGCATTGACCTTCACCCAACCCCCCGTAACTCCTCATTCCTATCCTGTCCTGCTCCCCACACTTTATCAAGCCCCCCAGTAAGCTCCATCCTATAACCCCCTCCCTGAGCCTCTGCCTCACTCATCACATCCTCAGCCCTACATTCTGGGGTAGCCCTATCCCTGTGGATCCTCACCCCTTACTGGGCTCCCATTCAGAAACAAGACAGGCTCCACCCTCCAGAGCTCTTTCTAATGAGAGGCAAAGACATATTAGCAGATAATAATGACACAAGGTGACGTCTACCATGATGGATTCAAGTACTGGGGGCAGGGAACACAGAAATACTCCACCCAGATTTTACATGGAGGTGAGATCAATGGAGACTTCCTGTAGGAGGTGACCTTAGTTCTGAGACTTGAAAAAGTTAAACTCAAGAGGAGGCAGAGGGTGTTCCAGGCAGAAGGAACAACTTGAGCAAAGGCACAGAAGTGTGAAGTAGTGTGATGTGTTCAGAGGAACAAAAATAATTCCATATTGCTTAGAAGTAGTGTGAAGAGGTGAGGTGGATGGGATCTGCCTATGAAAGCTTTTTAGGCCAGATGGAAGAGCTGGGTATTAAGTCTGCAGCCAATAGGGAGCTATTGATGGGTTTTAGGCAGGGGTGTGACACCATCAGAATTGGGGTTTTGGAAAGATCTCGAGATGACAAAGTTGGGGACCTGGGAGAAGTGAAGTCCCTGGAGAGGAGGCACTGTGGCCAGAAGCCATTCTTCAGCGGGGTGGGGGCTGAGCCACCCTGGGACAAGGCCTGACTGTAGAAACATCAGCCCGAAAGGGGTTTGCATGGGGATGAAGGGGGCGGGAAGCACCAGGGAAGGGAGGAGGACACAGCCTTGCCTTCCTGGCTCATGCACTCAGGCTCCACTGAGTGCCTGGGAGCGGGGGCAGTAAGGTGGGGGTGGGAAGGGCAGAACTGCTTGAGGGGGTTTTGTGAAGAGCTTGGAAGGAGGCTCCGTCAGCTCCCTGAGCACCCTCCCCATCACTGAGCCCACCCATCCTCAGCCAGGCTCCAGCCCTGCCAGGCTGCCTCCCCTGCATGCAACCCTCCCGTCAGGGGCACAGAAGCCCGAGGCAGCATTTCAGATTGTGAATCTGACCACGCCCTTCTGAGGTCCCTTTCTCTGTCAATAGACTAAAGCCCTATTTTCCATTCTGTGGATGCCCTCGGATGGTCAGTGCCTCAGAGCCTTTGCACAGGCTGTTTCTCCTGTCTGCACTCCCTCTTCACCTAGCCTGCTGCATAAGGGCATGCCCTTCATCGCTCCTACGGTCCTCACAGTGTGCAGCGAGCCCTAGGTGGGCGTTTGTCGCTGCATCTCCACATCCCCAGTTCCTAGCAGTTCTGACACGTGTTAGGTGTGTGGTGAACGTCCGTGGAATGAATGAGCCTGTTTCTCCCTTTGGATCATTATGTAGCCTCTGCCCATACCCAGCATCTTCCTTGGACACTGGCACATACAGAGCCCCTCCACTCTCGCTTTCCATCCACGCGCTGCCCATCTATTTGCCTCACTAAGCCGAGAACACCCTTTGGTTCCCCTTCCCCTTGATAAGTGTCTCTTTCCTCATCGGACTGGCCCTGCCCATCGCCAAGCCCCTCTCCTCCTTTCTGAGCACCACTCTCCCTTCCTGAGCCCCCAAACCTCAAGGAGCTCAGCTCCCTAGTCTCTTGTCCCTGACCCCAGCCCCAAGCCTCAAGGCCTGTCTTACCACCTGAGCTCTGTATCTTGACCCTCTCGTATCCTTGGGTCTTCACTCCATCACTTCACCGTGCCTCTGTCTTGTGATCACATTCCCCACCCCCAGCTGGTCTCTCCTTTCTGTCTGTGTTCCCCGACCCCCTCTGTCCCTCTCCTCACTTTACCCCCCCCACCTCTATCCCCTCCACTCACTCTTCAGCCCCCTGTGGTTTGGCTGGCATTCCCACCACTCCACCAAACTGCCTTTGTTGAGGTCACCCAATCACCTCTTAGTGCACGTGTTGTAGATTTGCCCAGGGCTCCCCCCTCACGGTCTCCTCCCAGCCCCGGTCCCTGCAGATCTCGCCCTTTTCCACTCGGTTTCCGTCCCCCACCCCCGTCAATGTCCTTCCATCTCTCCCACTATTCCTTCTCAGCTTCTTTCCGGGCACCTTCCTCTACTTGTGTGTTGAATGCGAGTACTGCCCGGGCCGCAGTTCTTGATCCTCTTCTCAAGCTGCACAGCTCCTTCCCCCGGGACGCTTTCCTCTCCCAGGGATTTAAGCCCCAGTGATGGCTCCCAGGACGGATCCCTGAGTTCTCTCCCTTCTCCATAGCCAGTCTCTTGAATGAGATGGTTCCCTTTCCTCACCTTCCTTTACCCTTCAGCCACTGCCCTCCACTCTCCACCCCCACCAGGAACGCCATTCCTTACGTGGCTGATTTGTGGCTGATTCCTTACGTGACATCTCAGAAGCGTTTGGCGTTGGACTCCCCGCTCCCCCCTTGAGGGTCCTCTTCTCTTGGCTTCCGTGATGCAGCGAGCTTCTGAGTGTCCCTACCTGTCTGGGTCCTCCTCAGCCCCTTAGTTGGCCCTTCTTTTTCTGTCCTTCTCTTCAATGGCTAATGCCTTTTCTCACTGTCTGTACCCTCTCTCCTAGTCATCTCACGGACCTCTAGGCCTTTGATGACTGTTTTATATTAAGGGCTCCGTGTCTCCACCTCCAGGCAAAATGTTTCTCTTGACTTCCAGACCCACAGGTTCAGCTGCCTAGTAGATCCCCCCGGATGTCTCACGAGAACCACAAACTCAACACAAGGCATCATTTCCTCCACCCAGATCTGCTCTTCCTCCTGTGGGCCCTCTCTTGGTGAAGGACCAACGGCTACCCCACCACCCAAGCCCAACGCCTAGGCATCACCCTTGACGTGTGCTTTCCCTGGGCTCTCACCCCACGTCCAGTTCATCACCTAGTCTCATTGATTCTACCGTCTGAATATCTCACCTGTGTCTACACCTGTCCATCCTCTTGGTTCAGCTCCATCTCTTTGAACCTGGGAGTCCTCCTCCCTCCAGGTTTGCCATCCCTACAATCTGGTCTCCACACCACAGAGTGATCTTTCTAAACTGGAATCCTGGCCATGTCTCCTGTTTTAAAGCCCCCAGGGATTCCTCATGGCCTTTAGGGTAACATCCATACTCCTTTATTAGGGTTCGAGGCTGTTCCTGCTTTGGCCCCTGCTTCCCTCTCCACTCACTCCACACACCAGCCATGCTGAACTAATTTCAGATCCCCCACGGGCCGCACTTTCTCTTGCGTGTCACTGAGAGCTCTGAAGGGAGATGCACACAGAGATATGTTGTTGGTTGAGTGGGGTCGAGCAGCAGGATTCTGAGAAGGCCCTTTGCAAATCTGTCCTTAACAGAAGTGATAAGGAAGGAATAAATGAGTTACGGGAGCATAGTGATAGAGGCCCACAGCTGGGACACCTGGATGACTTTGGTTTTCGAAACCAAGGCAAAAACCTAGAAGGAGCATTCATTTCAATAATGACTTAAATAAAAACCTTGAGTATAGACAACTTCATATCTTTGAAGTAAAAGTGGTACTAAAATCTACAGTGACATTAATTTGTAATACAGCTGAATAACGGCCCGAACTAGAAAACTAATCCCAAGGGGGCTCCCTCGTAACTTCGACACCACATTGGGAGCCTTGTTTTTTTCTTTTACAATGACCCAACCAACAAGAGTGATATTAAGTTTTACGTTTTTTTTGCGGTACGCGGGCCTCTCACTGCTGCGGCCCCTCCCGCAGCGGAGCACAGGCTCCGGACGCGCAGGCTCAGCGGCCATGGCCCACGGGCCCAGCCGCTCCGTGGCATGTGGGATCCTCCCGGACCGGGGCACGAACCCGCGTCCCCGGCATCGGCAGGCGGACTCTCAGCCACTGCGCCACCAGGGAAGCCCTGATATTAAGTTTTAAATTCATTGATTAATTAAATGGTAACGTTGACTCTATATAAATAAATAAATTCTCTATTTAAAAAAAATCAGTCTGGCCATGCTTTCAGTTTGCATGTCACCTTGTATTGTCCTACCCCCTGGCTTTCATAAACTTTGTCCCCTCTGCCTGGAACACATACTGGCGGTGAAGCCTTGTTTAAGTAATTCGACCTCTCCATTTCCTCATCTGTGAGAAACAGGATGAAATAAAAGTAGTAGCACCCCCCTCACGGGTTGTGAGGCTCAAAGGAGTTAATATTTGTAAAGCACTGAGAGCAGCGCCTGCCACAGAATACGTGTTCAACCTTTAGGAGTAAGCTGCCATGATTATGATTATGACTTTGTTGTTGTTGTTTTATTGTTGTGTTTGTTATTCCCCTCTTCTCTTCTGTTCACCTTTCTCTTACTCGTTCCCCTGTTCTGAAATCAGGATCATTCCTGAAGCACGTGTTCCTTCCCGCAACCCTGCAGAGTGGGCCTCCTGATCTCCCTATTTTGGTGGTGGGGAGGGAGGCCCACAAGATGCAGTATTTCTCCCAGGGTCACAGGCTGGGCCAGCGGCTCAGGTCCAGCCAGCTGAAGCCTGAGCTCTGGGTCCTCCGTTGCAGCGCGACCCCCTGCCATCTCTGCTCTGATTCCCCTGGCTCTCTGCCTCCAGCCTGTATCTACAGCACCTCGCTGCCTGGTTCCTCTTTTAGTGACTGGCCCCACTCATCCCCTATGCCAGAACCCCGGGAAGCACCGCAGCCTCCTCCCGCTACGCTTGGTCACCATGACCACACTGATTGCTTCCCCTAAGCAGCTCTCAGATCGTTTTCTCTTTATCTCCCCTGAACAGAACTTGGTTTAAGACTTTCTCATCTTTCTCACCTGGATGATCAGGTCAGCTTCCTCCCTAAAGGTCCTCCAGTCTCTGGTCTCTCCCCAGGCTGCAGAGGAAGCTTCCCAACATGTAAATCAGACTGGGTGTTTCTCCTGCTTAAAACTTGCCAATGACTTCCTGTTGTCTTATCGGCTATCAGAAAGATGGCCCCCAAACTCTGCAAAACAAGGGTTCTGTGGCCAAAATGTCTCAGAGGTGCAGTTCACTCTTTCCCCATTTCACAGAGTCACTCTAATTCACAGGAGCCTAGTAAAGGCTGCAAAACGTCCTGCAGTAAAGAATCCTGCTTAGACTTGTCGGACCCGGTGGTTCTCAGTCTCACCTGGTGCAACGGCCTTTTCTCCACATCCTTCTGATGAACATTTAGAGGAATCACGTTCCAAGGAATACTCTCTGGGAAAAGCTGCCCGACAGGATGGAGTTCAAGTCCATTGGCATGATATAAAAGGCCCCTCCTGATAGGACACCTTATCTTTCACTTGTACTCCAAACTACCCTCAATTCCCTTGGGGTCATTCTGCGCCTCTGTGGTCTTGCCCCTGGAGGGCCCTTGTCTCCACTTCCCAATGGACAAATTGCTACTTATTCTTCAAGAGCTGGCCCAAATGGCGCCTCCTCTGTGACTCCTTCCTCCCTTATTTCTGGGTCCTCTATCGCGTGGCCTTGTGGCTGCCAGCATGTTCCTGGGTGCGGGTCTGTCTGCACCCCTGAGAGATTAGTTCAGCTTAGCCGGACGTCTTTCCCTCCACGTCGCCAGCACTCACACGGCACATGGTACCTGGGAGGGGCCGGGTGAGTGTTGGTTGAACAAGTGAATGAGGAAACAAGATCAAAGGTCTGAGACTCGACGCTGGGGCTGGGGACCACGTTGGCTCAAAGGATGGTTCCAACCTCAGCACCTTTGACATCTTGGGCCACATTGTTTTTGTAGGAGCTGCCCCCCGCATCGTAGGATGTTTAACGGCCTCCCTGGCCTCTGTCCCCCAGATGCCACTAGCAACCCCCCCCCCCCAGTGTGATAATCGACACGTCTCTAGACTTTGCCAAATGTCCTCTGGGGAGCAGACTCATCTCTGCTTGAGAGCACTGTTCTAGATGCAGGTTATTCCAGCTGTCTTCCTGTCTCTGGGCAGGTGGCCTCTTTCTCATTATGCCTCTTGTCCTTAAACTTTTCTCAAGGATGAAAGCCCTCCATCCATACCTGAGGCTGAGCGTTCCTTCCTCTGGTGTGGGGGTGGGGATGAGGGAATGTGTAAATTCCAGGATGGGTGCAACTTCAGTGCCTCCTCTGGGGATGAGGGAGCAAGCCTGGAGGGTGAGTTTGTGTTGTACCTGGACCTAAAGAGGCATTTAGGGTGGGTGGCAGCTCTTGCTGTGCTAGCTCCCTTGAAAGCAGATACTGGGGAGGTTTATAGAGCAGCCTTGCAGAGAGCTACCAGCCTGGCCTGTGCTTTCTGAGAAGCACATTCATTCTACGGGCTGAAACTCCTGTCTACTCACTTCCCATCCTTGTGGGATTCTGGGAAAGATGGGGGTCTCTCCCACAGCTGCCTCTCACCCTTGCCCCATCCTTGCAGTCAGCGCCGAGGGGAGCCAGGCCTGTGCCAAAGGCTGTGAGCTCTGTTCGGAGGTCAACGGCTGCCTTAAGTGCTCACCCAAGCTGTTCATCTTGCTGGAGAGGAGCGACATCCGCCAGGTGGGCGTCTGCTTGCCGTCCTGCCCACCTGGATACTTTGATGCCCGCAACCCTGACATGAACAAGTGCATCAGTGAGTGTGGGCAGGGCTGGGTAAGGGCACCGGAAGCTCTGGACATGGGGCGGGGGTGGGGCGGGGCGGTGCTTTGAACTGTTGATGTACTACAAGAGAAATAGAGGGATACTGAAGAGGGGAGTTCTTGATTTAAAAATCCAGCTGCTGACCAGACCTCTCCCCAGACATCCCACCCACGTTTCCAACCCATACCGTAGCCACATCTCCTCCCTCCAAACCTGCGCTGACCTGTATTGGGTCACTCTCAGTGTCCCAACCCATCACCCAGGCCACAGACCTGAGAGCCAACCTCTCATTTATGCCCCCACCCCATCCATCCAATAACCAAATTGTGCCTCCTTCATCTTCTTTCCATCCTCACTGCCATGGTCTTATTCAGGGTCCCATCACGTCTCTCCTTGACCATTGCAATAGCCTGTTCATCTGTCCCCCAACCCTCATCTGGTTCCCTTCCACCCTCCCTCTGCACTGCAGCCAGAAAGATGCCTCTGAGACACATAACCAGAAAATCACTGCTGGCTCCACTGAGGGCAGGGAAATTCAAGCCCTGGTCAGCCTTCTCTCCCCACCCTTTTCCCCCGACTCTTCTCACTCTGCTCCGCTCTCTCACACCAGCTACCGTCCCACATGCTCCAAGACACATGCTGTCACACCTCCCTCTCGGCTGGGGGACATGCAGCGAACACTCTCCTGTAAACAATGCCAGTGACCTTCCCATTCTGTTCAGAGCCTTGGAGTTTAGAAGGCATTTCCAGACCTCCTATCAGTTGAGCCTCCCAACCACCTTTGGAGGGAGACGGACTTAAGTGATGGTACCCTTTTCATAGCTGATAACGTCGAGGTCTCAGGAGAAATGACTGATCCAAGTTCAGGCGACTTGGGTTCTAATCCCAGCTCTGCTGCTTATTCATTGTGTGACCTTGGGCAAGTCGCAGCCTCTCAGAACCTCATCTTCAAAACGTGGCTGCTTGCTTTTACCCCCCTAGGGCTGTTGTAAGAGGCATGTGGAGGCCCTCAGGGTCTGGCACTCAATAAACAGCTACTGTTATTCTTACTTTTGTTCATATTTTGCCTGCCACCAAACCCAGGAATCAGAGGCCAGGAGGCACAGAGGAGGGTGGGGTGGCGTTGGGAAGCTTGTGAGCACGGAGGTAGGACCCTGGGACTGGTCCTTTGGAACCCTGGTCCTCAGGGATTTGGGGTAGGGCGTTCCTGGCTGTGTCAGCTTCTGGGAAACTGTCGTCCCAGGCTTCAGGGGCGGAGACTGGGGAGAAGTCAGCTCCACCCACAATCCAGGAGGGGAGAGATTGTGAAAGACCCCTCCAGCTTCTAGCCTAGCCCGGCAACCCACCCTCCCCCCACTTCCCCAGAGGAGGGAGAGCTGGCAGGAGGGCTTCGGGGAGGGACCCAGGAGTCCAACCAAGGTGGTTCCTGGAAGCCGGCCTTGTAGAGGCAGAGGAATTTGCCCCGGGATTGCTCTCCCCTACTCCAGGCACTCTTGCTGCCCCAGGCAGGAGGAGAACCGGGCTCTGGGGTGCTGTGGGTGCCCGGCGATAGGGGGAGAGGAGACCACACAGCCACTCTCGGGGTGTCACTGTATCCCTCGGTTCAGCTCTGACTAGGTGGTCCTCGGGGTGCCGTGAGAGGCTGGGACGCTCCTCTAGCCCCCACTAATCTCCTCTCCTCTGAAACCGGCTCTCTTGGGCCTCCCCTTGGGCTCCCGGGCCTGGGGTTGGGTTGGGGCTGAGGTTGGCTGACCGTGGCAGGAGTCCCAGCCAGCCCTCAAGAGAGGCTGCTTTGGGCTCCTCTCCCCCCATCCCCTTGCCTTCCTTTCTCTCCGTCCCAAGACTCCCCTGCGGTAATTGCAGCCCCAGACCCCTGTCCTGCCCTGTGTGAGTAGGCGTGGCTGGGTGGCCACGGGGACCCGGGGAGGCGTCTATCCGCGGCTGAGCCAGAGGCCCCCAATCTGGCCCTCTCCTCAGAATGCAAGATCGAACACTGTGAGGCCTGCTTCAGCCACAACTTCTGCACCAAGTGTAAGGAGAGCTTGTACCTGCACAAGGGCCGCTGCTATCCCGCCTGTCCCGAGGGCTCTGCGGCTGCCAACGGCACCATGGAGTGCAGCAGCCCCGGTAAGGCAGGAAGGCGCGGCGGGCAAACGCTGCTGCGGCCCAGGGTCCAGGACCCCGGAGGAGGGGCGGGCTGGGGGGATCTGGCCAGGGCGAGCGTGGGCTGGGCCCTGTGCAGCGAAAGCGCATCACCACCACCCTCTGAGCTTCCCCTCAGGACTCTTCTGCCTTCTGGGCTAAAGACGCCTCTAGCCTGGGGCTGCGGCTGAGAGCAGATGGGAGGGGCTCCCCTGGGGTACCCGGGGCCAGGGGAGGAGGCGTGACCCCCTTGTCCTCTTGCTTCCCTCCCCTCCTGCCAGCGCAATGTGAAATGAGCGAGTGGTCTCTGTGGGGGCCGTGCTCCAAGAAGAAGAAGCTCTGTGGCTTCCGGAGGGGCTCGGAGGAGCGGACACGGATAGTGCTGCACGCCCCTGGGGGGGACCACACCGTCTGCTCCGACACCAAGGAGACCCGGAGGTGCATGGGGCGGAGGACACCCTGCCCGGAGGGTGAGCTGCGGCCTCACCTCCCTGGGGTCGGGGGTCAGCACAGCCACGAGAGCTCTGACCCCCTCTGCTTCCTGCCTGTGGCCCAGGAAAGGGCTCAGGCCAGGACTCCATACTGCGCAAACCCATGCCAGGCAGAGAGTGGGCCCCGCAGCTGTGTGATGGGCCGGGAAGCTGCTATGGCCCTATCCCTCCCCATTTCTTCTGAGCCAGTGGATGTTGGCACTGGAAGCGCCCTCAGAGGTCAGACGATGGGGACGTAGAAGGGGGTGTTAAGACCCAGAGAGGTGCAGTGATTTGTCCAAGGTCACACAGCCTGCAGGTGACAATGATGTGGCAGTGTCCTGGGGTGGAGGAGTGGCGGGTGGGGGGGAGGTGTCCTGCCTGTCCCGAGAGCTGCAGTGACCATCTGGGAGATGCCCTCGGCCCATTGGGATCAAAGGTCTAAGGAAGACGTGAGGAAGAGGAGGGCGTCTGGTTCATCGAGGGGTGCAGGGTGAAAAGGCTCACGGGACCCCTTCTCAGTACCCATGTTGCAGCGCCCTCTGCAGTGGCTGCTTCTCAGAGGAGGCCTTGAGGGGACCCCGACTGCCTATGGGCCTCCTCCCCACCTCCCCCTGCCCAGCTTCCTCACCACATTCCTCCTCGGGCCCTTGGCCATGCCCAGGGCCTCCCTGCTGTGTCAGGACGCCCTTTGTTGACTCTTACAGGGCAGAAGAGGAGGAAGGGCGGCCAGGGCCGGCGGGAGCATGCCAACAGGAACCCCGGCCGGAAGGAGAACAAGGAGGCGGGCGCCGGTGCTCGGAGACGCAAGGGCCAGCAGCGGCAGCAGCAAGGGACAGTGGGGCCGGTCACCTCTGCGGGGTCCACCTAGGGACACTGTTCGGCGTCCGGGCCCGTGCAGAAAGAGTCCAGCACTGCTCTGTGTGATGAGAGCTTTACCGAACTCGAGCACTGGGGGCAACGCATACACACACTCTCCCTACCTACACGTACACACAGATACGTGCACACAGACCCCACGTCCAAACGTGTAACTGACATACATGCAAACATGTGCACGCGCACACGCGGACACACACACACACACAATCGAGGTTACCGGAAGACACTTCTGTCCCTCGGACATCACTGGGTCAGCAGGGCAGGGAGGCAGAGGGGTCGTCTCTGCCCTGCAGAGGGCCTAGTGGCGCACACTTGGTTTGTGATGCTCCCGGCGGGCACATCAGAGAGAACATTTTCCAGCCTCCGAGCCCAGACTCTGCAGAGTGGAGCCTTCTGGAGGAGCTGATAGGACCAGCCCGGTGTGGCAGACCGCAGCCAAAGCTTGAGAGGTGTTCAGCATCTCCAGCTGTGTGACTTTATCTTTGGAGAGTATTGTTACACCTCCATGATCCGTATCAGGGCTTTCCTGACTCTGAAAACTGCTTAAAGGTTTATTTCAAATTAAAAATGAAAACCAAATGACCACAGTAGCCACAGGTACCACGTTTCTTTTCAGGATATGGGGTTGGTAGAGTACACGGGAGCAGGAAATGAATTTCAAGAGACCCCTCCTGGTCTAATTTACAGAAGGTCCAGAGCAGGAAGGAAACTTGGGGGATATGTAGAGCAGTAACCAGATTCTCTACATCTTTGTCACTCAGAGTGTGGTCTGCGGACCAGCATCAAAATTATCAGTAGGCAGCTTGTGAGAAATGAGAATCTCAGGTCCCATCCCAGACCTGTTGAACCAGAGTCTGCACTTTTACAAGGTTCCAAGTGACTGGCATGCACATTCAAGTTTGAGAAACACTGCTTTAATTACCTCTAAGGATGGAACGAAGGTCTCGGCCAGCTTGCAGCAGGAAGGATTCTGGTCGGCTGTAAAGGGAGACTTCCCACCTGGGAGAGGTAGAATCTATATACGGAAGGGCTATAGGAGCACTTCTAGGGGGAGGGAGTGCTCAGGCTCTCTGAGATGGTTGGGGACCGTTGGACGGGAAGGCAGAACAGTGGATAAAGTCACTTCTTGTGGTGTTCTGAAGTGTCCACTGGCAGCCATCTGGGCACCAGGCTCTGGATGAATGTTTGGTTTGCAGAGGGGAGCCAGACAGGTGCCTTGCTCTCATGGAACTTAGAGGTTGGTGGGGGAACAGGCATGAATCAAGTAATCATTTGAATAAATGCATAATTATAAATGAGAGGAGTTAAAGGCAGGCAACCACTGAAACATACACAGAGCTATGAAAGTAAAGAAAACTAAATAAAAATAAAAGACCCTATCTCGGGGAAGCTTTTTAGACGGGGTGACCTTTGAGCCAAGCTCTGAAGGATAAATATAAGAGTTAACACAAAGACGAGGAACGGCATTCTAGACCAGTGCTGTCCAATAGAAATACAATATGAGCCACTTATCTCATTTAACAGTTTTCTAACAGCCACATTTAAAGCGTAAAAAGAAACAGGTGAAGCTAATTTTAATTATATCTTATATTTAACCAAATATATGCAAAATGTTATCTTTTTAACATGTGATCAATATAAAAAATTATTAGTGAGATATTTTACATTCTTTTTTTAAACTAAGTCTTCAACATTCTGTGTATATATTTACACTTACAGCGTATCTTAATTCAGATACTAAATTTTCACCAGGAATACTTGATATGTATTTTGATTTAATAAAAATTCAAGTCGAAAAGTAGATTCACATACCCAAAGTGTTTATAGACTAGGTTAAAATTTTCTGAACTGAATATGTTTAAAAATTTTAATTTAATTAATTGAAATGAAATAACATTAAGAATTCAGTTCTTCAGTTGCACTGGCCACGTTTCAATTGCTCACTAGCCGTATGTGGCTCGTGGCTACTGTATTGGACAGCATAGTCCTAGATAGAGGGCACAGCACATACAAATGTCCTGTGGCAGACAGGAGCTTGGTGTTCAATGAACTGAAAGAAGGCCAATACAGCTGGGAGGCCTGGAGGGCAAGAAAGGTGAGATGTTCCCAGAAAGGTCGCCTAGAGCTGGGTCCTTATTCTCAGAGCCAAGAGAGGCCGCTGAAGAGTTTTAAGCAGCCAGCCCACAGGACCAGATTTGCAAAAGGCAAGTCTGATCATGTCGGCCGTTGTATAGACGACAGATTTTCGGGAAGTTGTTCAGGAGGCTGTTGCTGTCATCCAGGTGAGATGTGGTGGTGACAGTGGAAATGGAGAGAAGAGGACACAATCAGAGGTATCTGGAAAATAAAGTTGGCAGAGTTTGGTGATAAACCGGACATGGAAAAGGGGAGAAAGGGAGAGGGAGGTGTCAAGGATGAAGTTCCCATTTCTGGCTTGAACATCCAGACAGAGGATGGTGCTGTGTTCTGAGATGTGGAACTCGTGAGGAAGACCAGTTTGGAAGGAGAAAGAAGACCAAAACTTTGGTTTTGACCGTGTAGAGTTTGAGGTGCCCATGAGACATCCTGGTGACGAGGGTGGATAGACGTTGCGTTGACACAGATATGGGTCTAGAGTGCACAGGGGACGTCTGAGCTGCAATGCCAACTGGCATAGAGAAGATCACTGGGGCTGTGGGTTGGGAAGAGCCCTGGGTGAAGAGAGGCCTCAGCACCCAGCTCTGGGCCCTCCAAGGATAAAGATCAGATAACAGAGGATCGGTTGGCAGAAGAGTCAGAGAACAAGCAGGCAAAGGAAAAACCAAGGGAGTGTCACGTCCCAGAAGCCAGCAAGCAGGAGGGGAGATCAAGAGGACCAAAAGCTGCTAGATGCAAATAAACGAGGCCTGGGAACTGACCACTGACTTACAGCATGTGCACCAGTAGTGGCCTCAGCCAGAGCTGTTTGGAGAAGGTGATGGAGGCAGAATTCAGCACAAATTCTTTCCAGAAGTTTAGCCGAGAGACAGAGAAGTAAGACAGGGGCTAGAAAGAGATATGGGCTCAAGAGAGTGTCTTTTTTTTTTTTTTTTTTTAGGTGGGAAAGATTTGAAAATGTTTAAAACCTGCTGGGAAGGGTCCGGTTAAGAGGAAGAGGTTGAACACACAGGAGAGAGAAGGGGAAATCAGTACTGAAAGACTCTGTGGGGAGGGACAGCTCTTATAGGAGCAGAGAGACGGGGGTGCCGGAGCGGGAAGGCTGGGAGGTTTGGAAGTGGGGAATCTCAGGTCTGTGCACCTGACACACTGTGGGGATCGACCCACCCATATCTCTGAGCCCCTTCGCTGCTGGTCAGGAGCCTGGGTGGTCACGGGCTGGCTCTGGCCTCTCCCCTAACCCCTTACTTTGCCTTCTCTCTCTGCCCCGGCTCTGTCTTTGCCAGTCTCTCTAGCCCTATGCATCGTCCATCTCTGATTTGGTCTCTCTGCCTTTGCCCCTCCCTGCTTCTCTGACTCTGTCCCTTCTCTGTCCCACTTTCTGTCACCGTGTCTTTCTCTGT
The DNA here is from genome assembly GCF_949774975.1 of Lagenorhynchus albirostris. NCBI lineage: Eukaryota > Metazoa > Chordata > Mammalia > Artiodactyla > Delphinidae > Lagenorhynchus > Lagenorhynchus albirostris. The sequence goes on from NC_083096.1 coordinate 156,103,705, forward strand.
TCCCACCTCATCCGCCCCTAGCTCTATCTGTGTGTGCCATTGCTTCTCTGTTTTTCTGTCTTTGTCTGGGTATCAGGCCCTGCATGTCTTGGCTGTCTCTGGCTCTGATTTGTCCCCATCTCCCAGAACCTCAGGTCCTTGCTACTTGAAGGGTGGCCATGGGTCAGCAACCTCAGCCTCACCTGAAAGTTTGCTAAAAATGCAGACTCTCAGGCCCCTCCCAGACCCAGAAATCGGAATCTGCCTTGTAACAGATCCCCCAGGTAATTCACATGCATGTTAAACGTTTCAGAAGCACTGTCCTCAGCTTTCCTCTAAAACATCAAAACCTAAACCCAGAATCTTAGAATCAGAGTGAGCTGGATCCCCCCGTGTCTCCTGCAACACCCGGGTGACGCTGAGGCATTCCACTTCTCCGCATCCCTCCTAACGCTGCTCTTGATGCTTTAGGCAATTAAGGGAGGGAACTTAATAGGAGCTCCAGGGGGTCCTGAGCTTCCACATCTGCAGCATTACCGGTGGGAGGGAATTCTCCTGGGACGGATATACTGGTGCGTTCAGGTACAATTCCAGTGTGTCCTTGCAAACATTCCCACCTGGATCTACCCCCATCTGTCTCACTCTGTCCTTTCAAGACTAACAATGCTTTTTTTGAGCTGGAGGTAGGGTATGGGTTTCAAGATGGGGGGGAGCGGTTACCTGCTCGCAGCCTTAGAAGCAACCCACCTGAGGCCAGAGACCATAGGTTGGATGAGAAGTCACACTTTGTGATTTTCAGAGTAAGAGTGTGCTGGAGAGAGGAGTCATGTCAGGATTCCTAACACGGGGACTTCCCTGGCGGTCCAGTGGTTAAGAATTGGCCTTCCAACGCAGGGGACGTGGGTTTGATCCCTGGTTGGGGAACTAAGATCCCACATGCCACGGGGCAACTAATCCCCTGTGCTGAGGGACAACTAAGCCCACGTGCCGCAACTACTGAGGCCGCACGCCACAACTAGAGAGCCAGTGCTCTGGAACTAGAGAGAAGCCCACACACCGCGACGAAGATCCCACATGCTGCAACTAAGACCCAACGCAGCCAAATAAATAAATATTTAAAAAGAGAAAAAGATTCCTAACCCGACTCCCAGGTTTAGGCGACAATAGCATGTGATGTGCATACTGCTGTTATCTGGCCACAGTGTCATTTGGAAAATGTTAAGTTTTTCCTCTACAGGGTCGCAGACTTGCTCGGACTAACACATTTCTGGCCACCTTACCCAGTGCCAGCTCTGCTATGTTTCAGATCAATTCTCCAGAGAACGCGTTTGTTTTCCACTTCCGTATTTCGGGTGATGGGATTGTGTTTTCTGAGTTTGTTTTTTTAAGTATGTTCCCCCCGCTCCACCCTAGTTTGTTTGGTTTGGTTTGGTTTGGAAGCACAGAGAGAATTTAGGAAAAAGGTCAGCTTCCTGGGCCCCATTCAAGTCCCTGACCCAGGGCCAGTAATCCAGGTGCTGGCGGGTTTTTGCCCCTGATTCCAGCTGTGGTCCAGATTAGATCTAAACGGTGAAAACCCTGATGAACGGCGGTAAGGAAGGAGAAAACAACCAGAGAGAACAGGTCCCATTTCTGAAGGATTAGATGGATTCATTGCAAAGGGACTAGAGTGCTGCCTGGCTAGTAAAAGGGAGCCGGAACAAAAGCCTAGTTACAGGGCTGTAGAGAAAATCTGGAGATCAGGTGCCTCAGGGGTTGCTGAGACGGAGCATACCAGAGCTGGGAGCACCTGCTTAGGTGTGGTGTCCCTCCTGGCTCTCCCTAGGGAAAGAGCTGACACAGGGTGAAGAATAAACAGGTTTTGCCTGGAGCCTTGCTTGGCTTCGGCATCAAATAGACCCCGGGTCAGCAGCCCTGATGGGGAGGGTGGGAGAGCCGCTCAACCTGGGTCCCTACCTTTCTCTCCCACCTCTAGCTTATCAGGTTAGGGGTGGGGAGGACGAGAGACCCAGACCAGTGGTTGGAGTGGGTGGCTTGGGTCCTACCCTAGAGCCTTCCAGAGCTTAAGTAGGAAATTGCGAAACAGGGCTACATTTTTAAAGAGAAAGTATGTGAAAAATGGTTCCTCCCTCGCCTGTTCGCTCTCCCGGAGCTTGGTGCAGGGTAGTGGGTGAGATGGATTCCTGGCTGGACTCAGTCCTGTGCGGGAAAGAGGGCAGACCCAAGGCCCCTAAGGGCCCCTCAGGCCAGGCCGCGGCAGCTGCCAGCCTTTGGTTATTGATTATTGTTATTGGGAGGCACTTTTTCCATCTGCGGAGCATCAGCCTGGCCCATGGAGAAGGCCGGTTCCTTCCTCTGGCTGAGTTTCATCTCCTGAAAGGGCTGGCTTCTGAGGGCTCCCTCTGCAACCCAATATGTACCATGGGCTGCTGATTAAGTACTTGGAATGTCTTCAGGTCGAGCCAGGCCTGTCCATAAAATGGGAGGCATTTTGGCAGTTCCAAGGCCCCTGGCACCCAGTCTTGGCACCGGCCCTGCTGTCTTCTTCTAGGAGCTGGGGTGGGCCTCCCGCCAGCATGCTTCCCTGGGAAACATCGAAGTGAGTTAAAGTCAACAATGAGTTCATCTCCAAAAGGAATAAGCCGGCAGCCTTCAGGGCAGGGGAACTGGAAGAGGGGGAACAGGGATTTGGGAGCAGTGGAGGGGGTTAAGTGATGCTGGGACAGCCAGACCAGATCCAAGCCTGTCAAACAAGCTGGCAGCTCAAGGAACAAAGAAAAGTGCTTTCCCAGGCCAGTGCTGGATGGCTCCCTTGGCAATGGTGGTGACAATGAGGGTGTCACAATCCCAGGGACCATGAGAAGTGTACTTTCAAGGATTGGGAGCCGGAGCAAGACACTGACTTGGAAAGAAGCTGGGGAAGTTGAGTTGACGGCCCCATGAGCTCTGGCTCTGCTGGCCCCGGGGCTGCCGGGAGGGCACGTGCAGATGGCCATGTGGGCTGTCGAACCCACTGTCTCATCTTGGAGGATTCAAAGGGGGAGGACTCGGGTGTCAAGGCCAAGTGAGGAGCAGGCTCGTGATCGCAGAACCCAGCATTTTCATCTGAACATCTCTATCGTTCGATTCATCTTTGAGGGCTTTACGTTTGGATAATCACTCCTGGTTTGGGCCAGTGTGTCATTTCTGTGCTTTTCACCTGGGGCATGAGGAAACCACATCCTAGAGGGCATTGGACTGCTCTCTACTCATTTGATCTGTTGTGCCATGGGGCCGGGGAGCCAAAGGCAGAGCAAAGCCCAAAGTGAGCCGTACTCTGGGACTGGCCTGAAGCTGGAGTCACCTCTCTTTGGCCACCAAGTGGAATCCTGGCCTCTCCAGCCACCTTTCAAAGGCTGGACTCCACATGGAAGGAAGGGAGCAGACAGAAAAGCATGATGATGGCCCATCAGCTGCTTGTGCCGGTTGAGATACACAGAAAACCCTTCTGGTTCAGACTTCGGATCTGACCCAGCGGCTGGGAGACGGGCAACAACTGCCTTGAATATGTACTTGGCCTGTCTCCCAAGGGCAGAACCATTGCTGAAGAGTGTGTTTGATTTCTCCCATGCCCTCACATCCATTCTCACAAGGTATTTTCTTGTATGAGGTATTTGCCGACCATGCACATTTATGATTCTTTTCCCACCACCAAACCAACAAAATGTCCACAGACATTGCATCTCAATTTCTCACAAACACATTCTCTTTGCATTCCCATGGTTTCCCCTCTCCCCATTTCCCTCTTTTTCTAAAAAACCTCCTTCACCCTGTTGGTCCTTCTGATTCCCTCCATGTGGACCAACTTTAACATTTCTGCTCCCCCCAGAGCTTCTCCAGCCCCCTCCCACCACCAGCCTGTGTCTTTCTTTCCTTTCGATGTGCAGCCCCAGGTCCTTCACAGCCAGGCCTTGCTCAGTACACATGTCCCCTATATTTTCCACCAGTTGCATTTGTCTTTTGTTATTGCAGGCTAGATGTTTGTCAAGTGAATGCAAAAAAGTGAATGGATGAAAAAGTCTCGCTTGAATGTGTTTATTCTCATATTATTCCTGGAGATCGTAGCTATTGATAAGACTTACTCCATTTTCCTTCTGGGAGTAAAAATAAGGCCAGCATCAAAGTTCATTAGGGCACTGGACCAAGATCTCTTTGTCATTGGCCACCACTGGTTGTGACAACCCAGCTCACCAGCGTCACCTCCCTCCACTCACATCCCCCATCCCCCCTACTCTTCTGCCCAGAACTACTCAATGGTGCCCAGTACCAATGAACTTTCAAACGTCAGTGCCTTTGTCCATGCTGTTCCCTCTCCCTAAAATGTTCTTCCTCCATGGTCTCATCTGTGGAGCTACTCATATTTCATCCCCAGATTGAATGTTATGTGAAGGTGCTGCCCTCCCTCTGTGTTTCTATGGACTGTCTATAAACCTTTATCGCATCTAAGTGTCCCCAGCCCAACGTTAGCTCCTGAAAGCAGAGACTGTGGGATTCATTCTTGCATTTCCTGTCCTTTCCCAAGTCTTACGAAGCTGCGAAGCTACGGTTATAGTTGGAGACACACTTATGATAACAATGGCCAACATCTATATAGCACTTACACTATCCTAAGCCCTTGACTTGCATTGCCTCACTTCATCCTCAACACAGCTCTGTGACGTGGGTACTTTTGTTATGCCCATTTTTCAGATGAGAAAACTGAGGCACGAAGAGGTAAAGGGAAGTGAGCAGGGGCACACAGCTTATAAACAGTGGAGCCAGGACTTGAACTTAGGGAGTTTGGCTGCACTACCGCCGAGTTGTGTAAAAACTCACATTTTGCCTGTCCTTTTCCCCACCAGCGTACCATGACACCCAGCCTGTTCAGGTCTCACTTGTTTATCAAGAAGAGGAGGAGGATCCAGGGCATGGGTCCTATGTGCTCACAAATAACGCCGTAGGGTCCTCACGGGCACCCACCGGGCCCTGCCTCTCCCCTCCAGACCCTCATGAGTCATTGCTGTGAAGCTGCTCAAGGCCACCTCACCACTGCCTGGCTGCCGGTATGTGCACCAGCCTTGGGCCCCGGGGGGCTACCTCAGGATGCTCCTGCAGCTGCCTACCCTGGGTGCAGACCTTGAAGATCCCAGTGCACCTAAACCTCATTGGGCAAAGCTGAAATTCTTTGTCTCAAGATCACCAAAGCCCATCTCACAGACTCTGGACAAAGGGGCTCTTTGGATTTCTGCCTGAAGCTCCCTTCTCCTCTGGGCTCCAAAAAAAAAAAAAAAAAAAAAAAAATCCTTGGCCAGTGTCCCTCTTCCCAGACCCCTATTCTCCTCCATGCAAGCTCCCTCCGCACCCCTCCCCATGAAACGTAAACCTCTGCAGAGAGCCCCCTGCTGGTCCACTAAAGCATCAGCTACACTGAGATGCGTAGGGAACCCCATCTTTTGAATTCCCAGGGCAGAAAAAAATAACTGTAACTCCATGTTGAGACTGGCAACTTTCACTCTCAGAGGGCAATGGCAACTGACCGCTCTAGTCGGTTACATGCCTGTTCAACGCGCGGAACACACACCAGAGCCCCAGGACTCGGCCGTGGGCAAGCTTTTTCTGTAAAGGGCCAGGGAGTAAGTATTTTAGACTTTGCAGGGCGGCTCTTCATCTCTGTCATTGTCGTGCCAAAGCTGTCGTGGACCGTTTGTAAACAAACGGGGTGGCTGTGTTCCAATAAAACTTTATTTATGAACTCTGAAATTTGCATTTCTTATCAGCTTCAGGTGTCACAACATATTATTCTTATTTTCTTCTACCATTTAAAAATGTGAAGACCATTCTTAGCTCACGAGCCCTATAGAAACAGGCGGCTATTGGGATTTGGTGGGAGGGCTGTGGTTTGCCTACCCCCGCCCTCAGAAATAAGCTACTTGGTTAATGCCCGGTGCGCTGGTGAGGTGGGGGAAGGGGAACACAGCAGAAATCTGAGTCCCCAGGTCCTAGGCACAGTGGCCAAGCATCCTAGGGATTTGCCCAGCTCTGGCTAGAAGCGAAACTGACAGCTCTAAAGTCTCTCAAATAGACGTTTAAAGCATCTAGAAGATTCCTCCAACCTGGTTACACAGTGAGTTGGAAGGATTGCTTTTTCCTGAGATGAGGGAGTTGGCAGATTTGTCTTTTTCTATCAAGGCTCTAAAAAAATACAGAAATCAAGGTTTTGACCACTTCTTCCTCTGCTGCTTGAGAAGGTATTTGTCCTAACTTTCTTCCATACCTCAGTCTGGGTCTCTCTTTTGGAAGTAAGATTTTGTTCCCAGTCTAGACTAGAGCAGACAAAGGAGCAAGAGGGATACAGGAGGCCAAGGAAAACCTCGGGGTCTTGTTGGGCAGAAGCTGCCCCTAGGGCAAGGCTGACCTTCTGACAGACAGAGGTCCCCCTGACACATTGGTTTCAGGAGTTGAGTTCAGATTCTTTATGTGACATTATTCTTCTGGAAACAATCTAAGGTACCTGGTCAACATTTTTAAAAAGTGCTTCCCTAAGGAAAAGAGGGTGGTGGGCAGGAGAGGAGGGGGTAAAAATTACACAGAGATTTAGTCTAATGGCTTAAAAATCAAAAGGATCATTGGACAGATAGATATCAAGTGTAATAGGAAACACACTGATCCTGGGGAGATGACTTAATATGGGCCCTCCAGCCTCCTTGGAGCTTAAACACTTATCTACGCTTTGGAATTATCCTTCAAATTCCCACATCAGCGTGTGCTCTGGATTCACTTCTCAGGACACAGCCAGCAATCCTGAGTTATCTAAACCAGTCTGAAAATTAGAGGCCATTAATAGCAGCTCATAAAATTGCTTCTCAGGCTTCCCTGGTGGTGCAGTGGTTGGGAGTCCGCCTGCCGATGCGGGGGACGCAGGTTCGTGCCCCGGTCTGGGAGGATCCCACGTGCCACGGAGCGGCTGGGCCCGTGAGCCACGGCCGCTGGGCCTGAGCGTCTGGAGCCTGTGCTCCGCAATGGGAAAGGCCACAGCAGTGAGAGGCCTGCGTACCGCAAAAAAAAAAAAAAAAAAAAAAACAAAAACAGAAAAAAAAAAAATTGCTTCTCAGATTTTCATAAGCAGAGTGTGCTGAGGACCACAGGACTTCGGTGATAGGAAGGAGAAAAATGCTGCTAGTTATGTTTCCAAAGCTTAATCTGGGGATCTTTTTGAAGAGCTCCTTACCCAGCAATGAGATGAATGCCAAGACCAATACAGACTCTGTTTTTCCCACTTAGAAGTGGTGACCAGATACATCATCCATGAAGAGAAGTTTCTTGGGGTTCCCAGGGGTGAATCTCTCCGCTTTTGATACCTTTCCATAGCCACCCAGCCCATCAGCTTGTTATAAGCTTGTCTAAAACTTCCCTGGCATCCTGGGTTGAAAACTGATAGCAGTTTGGTCCATGAAGCTCCAATTGAACACACCTTATTTTTTTGTATTCCCTTGTCGAGGTTGTCTGAAGAAGGACTGTCTCTTTTTGTTTTCTACAAATGTAACAAAACTCTAAAAATGTATTCCAAGTGCTTCTCTGTTCTTCCAGGATCCTGGAGCTGGTAACTGTTTCACTCTGAGAAGCAGCCACTCCAGGGGCCCAGCTCTTGGCCCCAGCAGGCAGGGGTCACTTCATCAGTACTTGCCAGAGAGACACAGGAAACTGAATAGAGAAGGCTCTGCTCTCAGTTCAACCGGGAAGGCTAAGCCAACAGGCTGGCACTAACTAAGAGCAAATGGCCTTACAATGGATCATTGCCAAAGGATAACGACCCTCAGGCTGCAGCATAAATATCAAGGCATTTGGGGCAGAGCCAAGACATATATTTTTAGAGTGCGCAAGACACTGCCGCAGCTTTCCTCACCCTGGCTCTGCTGAGAGAAAAGGAGAGGATCTAAGATAGGTGGGAAAGGAGCTGGGTCTTACTAGGACTGCCTTCCAGTCAGCTCATCAGAAAGCCTCAGGGGGACTTTGGGGAAAGACTTTGCTTTTCAGATCTCAAACTTCTGTGTACCCAGGAATCATTTGAGAAGTTCTTTAAAACGTATGTTATCTGGGCCCCACCTCCAGAGGGTCAGATTTCAGTAGCTCTTGGGTGAAGCGCAAGAGTGCATTTTTTAGAGTTGCCGTATGATCCAGAAATCCCACTGCTGAGCATATATCTGGAGAAAACTATAATTTAAAAAGATACATGCACCTCTGTGTTCATAACAGCACTATTCATAATAGCCAAGACACGTAAGCAACTTACATGTCCGTCGACAGATGAATGGATAAAGAAGATGTGGTACATGTACACAATGGAATATTACTCAGCCATGAAAAGAATGAAATAATGCCATTTGCAGCAACAGGGGTGGACCTAGAGATTATCCTACTAAGTGAAGTGAATCAGAAAAAGACAAATACCATATGATATCACTTATATGTGGAATCTAAAATATGACACAAATGAACTTATCTACAAAACAGAAACAGACTCACAGACACAGAGAACAGACGTGTGGTTACCAGGGGTGGGGTGGGGGAGGGATGCACTGGGAGTTTGGGATTAGCAGATGCAAAGTGTTACATATAGAATGGATAAACAACAAGGTCCTACTGGATAGCACAGGGAACTATATTTAATATCCTGTGATAAGCCATAATGGAAAATAATATAAAATAAAATGTCTATATATGTATAACCAAGTCACTTTGCCGTACAGCAGAAATTAACACAACATTGTAAATCAACTGTACTTCAATTTGAAAGAAAGTCTGCATTTTTTTTTTTTTTTTTTTTTTTTGCGGTACGCGGTTCTCTCACTGCTGTGGCCTCTCCCGTTGCAGCTCCGGATGCGCAGGCTCAGCGGCCATGGCTCACAGGCCCAGCTGCTCCGCGGCATGTGGGATCTTCCCAGACTGGGGCACGAACCCGTGTCCTCTGCATCAGCAGGCGGACTCTCAATCACTGCACCACCAGGGAAGCCCGTCAAAAGTCTGCATTTTTTACCAACTCCCCCAAGTGTTTCTGATGCTGATGGCCCTCAGATCACACTTTGACAAAACATCTCTTTAGAAGCTGCTGCTACTTGTCCATTAGATCCCAATGAAAAAGTTTTTACAGAATGAAGAAGGAAGTGAGGTCAAGATTCTCTGCTTCCTGTGAAAACACCAGTTCATTCTTTCCTATCAGAACTTGGCACAAAGTTTGGCATTTTGAACCACCTTTCTGCTCTATTCCTGTTGGGATCCTCCCATTCACACACACCTGTGCTTACTAGGAGCAAGATTCCAGGGAGTGAGAAGCTAACCCTGGGTCTGGAGGAAAAGAGAAAGCATCCCATCTACATGGTGTGTACTGGGTATACAATGCTTTCATGTACCATAATTCATATGACCACACTGCAGTCTTTCTGGGTAGTTAAATGAATATGTCAGTTTTAAAGCTGAGAAATTATAGGCCTGGAGGTATGTCATGCGTCCTCTGATCACCAAGACTTGAGGAAGGATATATGTGAAAAATATATTACACATACGGTAAGCAGGGCAGGCAAACCAAACCAATAACTTTAGCTTGACTTTCCTTGATGAGGCTTTTCATCTGCTGGTAGAACTGAGGTTGGTTGTTGGGGACAGCAAATACTGCTGTAAAAGAATTGATGGATCACATTATAAAAATAGACGGAAAGTTCGTATGTTAAACACAAGCTGAGTATGAGAACAGGAGAGAAACAACCCGCCATATCATCTGGGAAAATGAAACTCCTTGGCAAGACTTCACAACAGCCTGATTCAAAATTTCATAATGAAATTATGTCACTGATCAAAGCCTGAATGAGCTCATGGGCTGATTTTTGCCATTCGTGTTTATTCTGGTTTGAACCAAATTGAGGCATCAGAAATACATTATCCTAGTCTATTCTCCGGAAGTGGGCTATGGCACTCTTGTTTGGGGGACCAAAGGGACAGAGTGAGGCAGAAGAGGACACCTTTGGATCCTCACTGGGTGTGAAGTTGCTTCTGGTCAGCTCTGAGACACTTCCTCAAACACCATGTCAGGGTCAAGGGCGTTCAAGCAAACTTGTGTTTAAGCTCATTTTACTTGCCCTGGGGGTAATAAAAGTGAGTCTCAAGGGACTGAAGGTATTTCCCGCTCTTGTCTAGGACATGGCCTGGTTTTGCTCTAGAAGGATTGTTTTGGGGTTTGTTTGTTTCAGACTCAGAGAAATAAAGACCCAATCATCCCTCCCACAATTAGAGGACCTGACTTTATACCAAGTTGTTTGTTTTTATGGAACAAGCTACCCCACCCAGGATCCACCTTCTTCCGGCCTAACCACCTCTTCTCTGACCTAATCTGAAGGCACAGTGATGGACACTTCCTGACAACTTGAAGTGCCAAAAAAAGAGGGAGTCTTCTTGGTTGAAACACAGACATCCAGAGACTTGACTTTGGCTAATAAAAACAGAAACTTCTGGGTCTTACTGCCCTCATTCCCCCTCAGGAATGCAGAGACATTCCCATCTGCTATTCACTAAATGTGTCCTCCTAAAACTCATGTATTGAAATTCTAATCCCTGATGTGATGCTGTGTGTGTGTGTGTGTGTGTGTGTGTGTGTGTCAGCGGGGGGGGGGTGGGGGGTGGGGGGGTGGGGGGTGGGGGTGGGTAGTGGTGGTGGTGGTGGTGGTGGAGATGATTAGGTTTAGATGAGGTCATGAGGATGGAACCTTCATGATGGGATTAGTGCCCTTATGGGAAGAGGAAGACACTTCCCCTTTCTCCAGCATGTGAGGACACAGTGAGAAGACAGCTGTCTACAAACCAGGAAGAGAATTCTCACTAGGAAGCCAACCATATGGGCACCCTGACCATGGACTTCCCAGCCTCCAGAATTGTGAGAAATCAACGTTTGTGGTTTAAGCCACTCAGTCTATGGCATTTTCTACAGCAGCACCAGGTAAGACACCATCTATTCATTCCTTCATTCAGTGAATATTTATTTAGTCATTACTATGTTTAGTAGTAAGGACTTAGTCCTTACTAAGTGCTTTTTGAAGTCTTGAAGACACAGTGGTGAACAAACTTTCAAGGTCCCTGCTCTCAAGAAGCTTACATTCTAGTTTTGGGGGAAGAAGCTGATAAACTTGTAAATAACATAATTTCAGCTAGTAATAAATGCCATGAAGTAAATAAAACAGAATACTATAACAGAGTAACTGCAAAAGAATGGGAGATTGTGATTTAGACAGATTAGACAGGAAAGACTTACCCCAGGAGGAAGGGTTGCTGGGTAAAATACAGGATGCCCAATCAAATTTGAATTTCACATAAACAATGAATTTTTTTAGTATAAATATGTCCCAAATATTACATGGGACAAATAATATTTATACTAAAACTTATTCCATTGTTTATCTGAAATTCAAATTTAATTGGGCATCCTGGCTTTTTTGTTTGTTTGTTTGTTTGGTCACACAGCACAGCATGTGGGATATTAGTTCCCCGACCAGGGATTGAACTCCGGCACCCTGAAGTGGAAGCACGGATTCTTAACCACTGGACCACCAGGGAAGTCCCATGGGCATCCTGTGTTTTTTATCTGCTAAATTTTGCAGCCCTACCTGTAGGTGACATTTGAGCTGAGAACTGAATGACCAGAAGGAACTAGCTATGCAAGGTTTAGGGAAATGATGATTCAGGCAGAAGGAATACCCAGTAAATGTCAGAATAACCAGAGAGTGGAAGGTACAAATGAGGTCAAATAAATAGGCAGGGACCAGATCATGCAAAATTCTTTAGGGATAGCAAGGAGTTTCAGTTTCTCTCCCTCTCTGCCTCTCTCTCTCTCTCTCCCTCTCTCTCTCTCTCTCTCTCTCTCTCTCTCTCTCTCTCTCTCTCTCTCTCTCTCTCTCTCCTTTAACGCTGAGAGTGATGATATGCTGTTGGAGTTTTCAGAAGGGTGACAAGATCTCATTGGTATTTGGCTGCTGTGTAGTCGGCCACTTTTGGAAGGGCTTAGAGGACAAATTCAGAAGATAATTAAACTTAACCTTCTGTCATTGGCCTGGGAAGAGGCATCTACATTTGAGGGTGGACCCAACTAGGAGTTCTAGGCCGGGCGTCCAGGGTAACTGGGCGGTTGCTACGGAGGGCAGCTTGGTGGTTGCTAGGGAGAGAGAGGGGCGGGGTTCGACGCAGGGCGACGTCTAAGAGGCGGGGCGGGGGCGGAGCCTGGAGTGTGGCGGCGCGCGCCTCGCGTTCGCAGGAAGTCGCTCAGGGTAAGGAAGGGATGCGAGCGGAAGTGACGTAGTCCCGCGCACGCGGTCCAGCGTGGATCGGGCGGGTTGTTTCATCCCGGCTTGGGAAGTTACGAGCTCTTTTACCCCACGTAGGCCGGACCCAACGCTCCGGTCCCCGTCCCGTCGGCAAGATGGTGAAGCCCAAGTACAAAGGACGGAGCACCATCAACCCCTCTAAAGCCAGCACAAATCCTGGTACGGGCGGCGGGGCTCGCGGAGGGTGGGGCTTGGAGGAAGCTTGGAGGGAGGGACACCGGGTGGCCTTGCTTGGAGTGACCTCAAGCAGAGTGGCCTTTGGGGATGAGAAGGGAGAAGATGATTACTTGTTTATAGGCCCTGAGGAGGGCTCAGTCTTGCACGCCTGTCAAGGCTAGATGGCAGGCACCAGCTCTAAAGCCGGGAAAGTGAACACTCAGGCCTGGCAGCCATGGGGCATCTCCACCTGGGAGGTGCAGAGACTGGGAAGCTCTGAGTTGGAAGGGACACTTAAATTTGACCTTTTCTTGGGTCCCTGTGTGTGTCAGGTGTTGAAGCCCCTCCCCCACTATAGTTCAGTCTTGTATGAGTCCAGCTCTCCAGCTCAAGGAATTACTAGAAGTACTATAAATTAGACAAAGTCAGACTAAAAGTGATGTAGCCTGACCCAGCTGGCCCTTTACACTTGGCCACACTTGCCTACCACCTTAGCTTTGGCCATTTAAATGAGAAAGGGCTAGTAGATTTGGAATCATCCCATGATGATTTGGATTTCAAATCTTGGAATCATCGCATCCGGTAAAGTGCATAGAAAATGCTACAGATAAGTATGATTGTTTCAGTAAAGATGTTTTTGAAGATGTGTATGAGTTTTGTTGAGGTTCCACCACAGAATGAACAAGATAGCCTTTGGGGGAGTCCCTTCCATTTGGGTTTAGTTAATAAAACATATTAAAATATGGCCTAAAGTTTTTGATTTTAATTCATGTTGAATGTTTTACCTGGACCGCTGATAAATTATTCAGTTTGTGTAGACTGGGATCTGACAGCGTTAGAGGCCCTTAGAGATCATGATGTCATAGGTGAAGAACTGAGCCAAAATAGGGGAAGCGTCTTGCCACAGCTGGCACCCGTAGTGAGCAGTAGAGCTGCCAGTCCTGTGATTTCTGCCTGTTTTCTACCGCATGACTTCAAGACAGATGACTTAAAGGCATCCCCAAATGAGAAGCTAAGCCGGTATTACTATGCTAATTTGTCCTTCTCTTTCTCTCTGAGATGTAAGGCAAGAATTACTACCTATTTTGCTGTTGATAAAACTAAGGTCAAACATTAGGAAATTAAGAAACTGGTACATTAGGAACACTTATGTGTCAGAATCGTAGTCTTCGTGATGCTTTGCCTGTAGCAGGCACTCAGTATTTGTTAAACTGAGACCCAGAGGTAGGTGTCTTAGTGGTTAAGAGCACAGATGGTGATCTGATGCTTTTGTTCAAATTCTGGCTCTTGTACAAAAGATCTTTGTACAAGATGCTTGCCCACTGAGCCTCAGTGTCTTAACCTGCAGAATGGGGAGAATGCATCCCTCTTGGTAGGATTGTTGCATGGATTACATGAGACGATGCCTATAATGTGGATAGCACAGTGCCATAATTAGTGCTCAGAAACATTACCTACTATCATTTTCAAACACAGTCCTACGGAGGGTTCCAGATTAGGTCAACTCTGTCATACCATGTAGCTTCCAGGAATGATTTTGTTGGAGCAACACGTGGAGAAAGTGGAGATTTTGCAGTGAGGTGGCAGCTTGCCTGCTTTGAGTGAACTAGTTGGTGTGTTTGAAGCAATGGCTATACTTAGACTTGTTGGCTATCAAATAGTGTGCATTCCACTTCTGTGTTTCCTAGATCGAGTTGAGGGAGCAGGAGGCCAAAACATGAGGGACCGGGCCACAATCCGACGCCTGAATATGTACAGGCAGAAGGAGCGCAGGTGAGCGTGGGTGCTGGTGTCCTCTCCCCTTCCCTTCCTGCCCTTGACTTATAGCTGACACCTGTTAAGCCTTTGATATTCCCACCCCCACTTTCCCCAGGTAGGAGTAGTGTATTTTCAAATACCGTTTTATATGATAAACTGAATTTTGGGTTAAAGACATGCGCAGTAGGGGGTGAAATAGTGATTGTGTCACTGTACTGTACAACAGCCTTGTTCCTCACAGCCTCGGCCTACACAAATGGCATGTTAAATCTCAAGGTACATATCTGTCAGATAGAAATCTGCTTTTCTTTAACAAAGCATGTAGGATGGTGTCATGAAAGCGGCCGGAAAACTTGTTTTTTCTAATGACAAACTTTAGATCACAACATTGTGGCACTTGGAAACTCATCACAACTCAGATCTGCTGAGGCAGCCTCTACCACAGGGGCTTGCTGAGTGTGGCATTTTGCAACCTGGTCTTATTTTGTCTTATTCAATTTGTTTGGTAATTGGATTCTTCATCCGTTCTAAAAGATGTGTCTAAAACACAAATGTCAATGAACGTAATCCGCCTTAGTCACCTACTCTGCAGTTTGTTTTAGAATTTCGAGTTCCAGCAAAAATCACCCTCTACTTAAAATTCATTTAAACTAGCCTTCAAATAATTATCCAAAAAAGACTCAAGTATGCAGTTTTCTTTTTTAAAGCAAACAAACAGTAAACAGATTTTTAAACATGGTCATTAGTCGTTATTCATCGAGCAGAAATCATTACGTGCTCTGTTGCAAGAGGTTAAGTGGCTTTGGGGCAGTCTGTTTTGAATGTAGAAGTACTTTTTGTTTACCAAAATCTGTATTTCATGATCACTTAAAACTGGAAGGAGAAAAAAAAAGAGGTCCTTTTGATGGAAAGCGTATTCTGTAAACGCAGCTTTGCTGTAGCCTTTCTTCTGTTGTCAACCCAAATCTGTTATTTCCTCAATTCAGGAACAGCCGTGGTAAAGTGATTAAGCCTCTGCAGTATCAGTCAACGGTGGCTTCTGGCACAGTGGCGAGAGTGGAGCCGAACATTAAGTGGTTTGGTGAGTGTGGTCCTTTGCTACTTTTACCCTAGAAAATGTGTGCTGTATGGAAAAGGGTAGAATGTTCAGGTATCTAAAAGGCAGGTATCTGGGGGCTTCCCTGGTGACGCAGTGGCTAAGAATCCGCCTGCCAATGCAGGGGACACAGGTTCGATTCCTGGTCCGGGAAGATCCCACATGCCACGGAATAACTAAGCTCGTGCGCCACAACTACTGAAGCCCGTGCGCCTTAGAGCCTGTGCTCCGCAACAAGAGAAGCCACCACAATGAGAAGCTGGACACACTGTAGTGACGAGTAGCCCCCGCTTACCGCAACTAGAGAAAGCCCACGCACAGCAACAAAGACCCAATGCAGCCCAAAATAAATAAATAAATAAAAATAAGAGGCAGGTATCTGGGGTGAGGGGAACTGCCAAGGACAGTATGAGAAAGGGATGAGATAAGAAGTCCCCACTGTGGGAAAAGTGCAGAGAAAAGTCGTGGCGGTGGCTTCCATAAATGACTTCTTTTTGAAAAGAGCCCATCATGGTTCACCGTGAGTGAACCTCTTAGACAGATGAGATCATCCTTAATGACTAGCATTCATTAGAACTCTCCTCTCCTAATTTCCAGTCACCTGGAGAGGTGACTTTGAGAGGTGCCTTGCAGGCGTGTTTGTGCCTTTAGTCTAAAATTCCTCTGAAACACTATTTCTTAGTGGGGTTGTATTTGGACTGAGTGACAATGAAAGGACCTCTCGTTGGTCCTTCCCAGGAATGAATAGCGTATCTCCAGAGGCCTTGGGGAAGCAGGATTTCTTCCTTTGGAAACTCCACCTTCATCTCCGTGGGGGCTTTCAGCCTTTCCCTCAGCCACTGCCAGCTGCGTGGGCACATCAGATGGTCAGACCACATTCTTTGCCTGCTGCTTGACCTCTCTTCTGGGGGGCAGATGGCAACTACCTTTGCACATCTCGTACGTCTCTTGGTGGGATTGGTACCCCCTAGGAAACTACAGCACAGAAAAGTGTCCGAGAGAACTCCTTCAAGAGGCCTTTAGCATGGTGGCAAGGTCCGGTGACACTAGATCCAGACCTCCTGGGTTTGAGGCCTAGGTCTGCCATATCTGGGGCCATGGTCAGGTTCTTAAGTTTGCTCATCAATTTCTCCATCTGTAAAATGAAGATAAAAACAGCACCTATTGCATAGGACTGTTGTGGTAATTAAATGAATAAATACTCTTATGTAAAGTGCCTAGAATAGAGTCCAGCAAGTAGTATAATAGAAGCTTTAACCGCTGTCATTGTCACCATCCCCGCCAGTGTGTTCGTCTTCACCTTGAGTTTGGCATTTGTGCTGCAATGCGCTGTTTAGTGAATACGATCTCTCACTTCCAAGGTGTTCTCCAAGCAGTGTTATATAGCTTCATTTTGTTCCCTTGCAGGGCTTTGTTGGTTAATTTAATAGTGCCTTCAAACCCTAATAACCCTAAAAACCAGAGCTGTGACCCTTAGGTGCTGTGCTTCGGGATTCCCTTGAGTATGCTAACTGATCAGCTGTGATTGGCTCCAAATTTCTTTGCCAGATCTAGCAGGAAGTAGGACATTTGTCAGATCTCAGTTCCATTCAGTGATGTTTATTTTTCAGTTTCATCCAGTCAGGAAATTGGACTTGGAGAACTATTGAAACCCTTTGTGTGTCTGGGTTGGTGGATTAGTTCTTAGTGTGTGAGTGCAGGAGAGGCAGTTTTTTTGGTTTTTGTTTTCTGGTTTTTTCCTTCTTTTAAGTTTGAAAATGGCTACGTGGGATGGATGTGTCAGGTGTTTGGGTGAGTGAGGGCAATTTAAAATCCTACCTTTATAGCACAGGGAGATGAGCTCGGTGCTTTGTGACCGCCTGGAGGGGTGGGGTAGGGAGGGTGGGAGGGAGGGAGACGCAAGAGGGAAGAGATATGGGGACATATGTATACGTATAACTGATTCACTTTGTTACGAAGCAGAAACTAGCACACCATTGTAAAGCAATTATACTCCAATAAAGATGTTAAAAAAATAAAAATAAATAAAATCTTACCTTTCACTATGTCCCTGGGAAGATGGAGGCGGAAGTTGTAAGGAGCTATTTATTAAACAGCAACATTCTTTTGTAAAACAGGAAATACACGTGTGATTAAGCAGTCATCGCTACAAAAATTTCAAGAGGAAATGGACACGGTCTTGAAGGATCCATACAAAGTTGTCATGAAGCAAAGCAAGTTACCCATGTCGCTTCTCCATGATCGAATCCGGCCTCATGTAAGATGGAGGATGTCCCCGGCCACCCGTGCACATCCCTCTCTACCATACTTTGCTCTTGTTTTTCCATAGGGAATAGGGCCTGCTTTCCGAGACTTCTCCTTTCACCTTTGTTAGGGGGTCTCAACTTTAGCATGAACCGAATTCTGTCGGAGAAGTTCAGTGGCATAGTAGTGGCCCAAAGCACAGGCTTGGGAGTCAGGCCTGAATTTTAATCTTTGCTCCGTCCCTTCCTGCAGCCTTAGTTAGGGTTCTCTGTGAGCTTTCACTTCCCTGACGGGTAAGTCAAGGTGACCCCCTCCTCGGGTGACCGGATGCAGATGAAACATCCAGTGAGGCTCTTGGCACATGGCGAGCACTTAGGCCACCACTGACTTAGACCTAAATAGATCATGGCTATTAGCAATACTATTTTTAAATGTTTTTGGTAAGCAAGCTTGTTTAAGTGGTGGTTCCGTCAGACTTTGGGGAAGCATAGAATTAGGATTGGCTTGGTAGGAGGGAGACCTTTGGTGTTGAGCACTTTCAGCTTCTTGAGAGTTCCTTAGAGTCTTTTCAGCTGAAGGAAAGGGTGCCAGTCAGATTGGTTGTTAATCATTGAAGTTAGAAGTGCAGTAAAGACCGAATCTGGCTTGACTGGAATTAGTTTCACACGGAACCAAAGAAATGGCCTAATGCCTGCCTACACATTTTTACTTGCTTTGAATAGTAATTCCCAAAAATGTACATAAGTACAGTGCAGAGCTTCAGTTTCAGCGTGAGGAGGGGAAGAAAACACTGACATGCATACATGGATTAAACACGGATTAAACAGTTCAAAGAAAAGCGTTTACTTGCAGAACAAAGTAAAACCCAAGGCCTGGTTATTGCCTCAGGTTTTGTCAATTATGCTTTGTTTTATGACAGACTAGAAGAATGTCACCTATTAGTGGAGTGACTGTTTTCTTTCAGGGAAACACGTGAGTGTAATTCATGAACGACAGACAAGTTGCTCATTTCCTTTGTTCTCTCTGTCCTCCCTAAAGCCATCTTTCAACAAACTATTGACTCCTGTTTATGAGAAGAACAGAGAAGTTCTATTATGGATTTATTGC